>NC_041387.1:601459123-601472197 GCF_002162155.2 Triticum dicoccoides | reverse complement strand
CCCTATATCTTTGACTTGCACACACACACACACACACACAATTTCGATGGCTCTCTTCATCAATCTCGCACCCACCCACTTGATCCTCTCTTCGACTCTATCGATAGCTATGACCCCTCCCTCTCTTCTCGTGGATTGCCCAACCCTCTATGTATGATATGGATAGGCCTCCATTTCACACACATTGCATGCAAAAATTTGTTTGAGATGTCATCGACACATATTCCCACAAATAATTCACGAAATCAACCCCCCACCCCACCCCCACCCCCACCACAAAACAAAAAACACTCACGAACATGGTTTGTATCTCTCAGACACACCCACGTAGGTGGGGGACATGCACGAAGAGAAGAGGTGCATGCACGGCACACGTACTCCCTTCTCTTTCCCAACCACACCCGCGCGGGTACACAGTGGAGCTCATTTCTGTAAGAAAAAGGCAGCCCACGTGGTAATTTGGCACGTGTACTAGTTGTCCACTTGGTGGAGGGAGGATCGTCCACCATGGGTGAACAATCAAATTGCTTGTACGCTTGATGTGTCCCGTCAACTCGCAGAACGAGGAGAAGCTTGCTTGTACGCCGTCTCCCCCGCCCACGGGCGCGGTGGCTCGTAGGATGAGGTGAAGCTTGCTGCTCCCTCGCCCATGCGTGCGGTGGCTCGCAGGGCAAGGAGAAAAATTTACTACTCCCTCCGTTTACTCCTCGTCCCTACTACCTTGGTTATAGAGATTATATCATACTCCCTCCATTCCTAAATATAGGGTGTATAGTTTTTGGCACGGAAATTAAAGAATGCACGTGGAGGGAAAATTTCACAAATTTTGGGCGAGATTACACCTGACTAATTTACATGAGAAAATAGAGGAGCTTGCCTCATATAAGGAAATGTAATTAAATCCCTAAAATAATTATACAAATGAGTGCTGCAGTGCAATACACCTTATATTTCGGATTTTTTCTCAAAAATCTATACACCTTATATCAAGGAACAGAGGGAGTATTGTTTGGAATATATATGTCCTTTAGTAGATTTCAATATGAACTACTAGTACATACTCCAAACATTGATGTATATAGACGTATTTTAGAGTGTACATTCACTCATTTTGCTCCGTATGTCGTAGCACTCAGTTTGGGTGTTTGGTAGAGTGCATGTAGGGTGCATGAGTCCACACTAGTTTAGCACAAATACACTAGAAGCATGCATGAAGAGAGCATGCATGAAGAGGGGTGTTGAGTTGAGCATGCATGAAGAGGGAACAACTATGCTGAGACGAGAACGCAACCAAACACACCCTGTATGCCATGCATGTTCATACCATTTGTGCCTTTCTAATTCACTTACTACGCTACATTACTCAGGTTCGTACGTCCACTCCTCGGTACATGTCCGTCTCGTAGTTCCAGTGCCACGTGTTCTTCATATAGATGGAACGATTGTTGCATAACACATGCGCCTTGATGCTAGATGTCTCGCGTGTTGGCAAAAGGATGAACAAAGCTCATGTTAAAAAATAGAGTGGAAGAACATAGATTCCAGACGACCGAGAAGGAGCAAGGAACCTCTTGGTGGAGCATATGCACTCATAATATTTAATATTATTCAGCGATATAAAATTTACCAAACATCTCCATAGTGGACTAGAAGAGTACGAAACACGACAGTCCAGTGTAGTTACATCATACTAGTACATGGCTAACCCACGCTATCACCATATTTCTTGGCTTCCGTGCGACACCTATCTCTAGTAATCCAGAAGCATGTATTGCTTCTCCCTCCTCGTCTCTATCAAAGTGCGGCGGGCTAGAGTTTCTGCCGTCTATTGAGGTTGGTTAACTATCACATGTTAGTGACATGCCAAGAGCATTCTAAAAAAATTCATTTCATGTTCCATTTTCAAAAAGAAAAAAATCCTTTCACGTACGAATTTTCCTGTATGCTTTGAGCAACTTGCATGTCCTATACTACTCCTGTTTGATACTCTAACTTAGCTAGAGGTTAGACTAACTCATGACTAACCCTGAACTAACTGTAGCCAAAGAGGTGTTTGGGTGACAGGGTTAGATTGAGAATAAATGCACTTCATGGAGAGAGAAAAGTGATTTTTCAGTGGTCCCAATGAGAACTATCTCCAGTTAGCACCTCTTGGGTGGGATAGTTTTTTTTGGTGGGTTCAGTGCAACTTGCTCCAATTTAAACCCTCATGCTTGGATACTTTAGGTATATTTGAGCCCCAACTAGCTCAAACTAACTCTAATAACCCATGGATCCAAATAGGGCCTATGGCCAGTCTCGATGCGGAGCAGTCGCGTGCACCGGGAAGCGGTGCTCTCTCGGCCGTCGCGCCACTTCCAAGCCGGCGCCAATGAGAGGTCGCCTCCGCTCTGGCTGGGCATTAATGCGGCACTGACGCTCCAGGGTGACGCTGACCGTTTCACGCGGGAAGCGCGCGCTGGCAAGGGAGTATAGGTTTTGAACCGTTTCAGACGTATTTTAGAGTGTACATTCACTCATTTTGCTCCGTATGTAGTAGCACTCTCCCTCGCCCCTCGGCCCTCGGCCACGTGGTGGACGTGCAACAATTCATTCGATCTCATATAGCCAGAAAGATATATACTGCACTACCATTATTGCTCGACTTCCCGAAGAGGCAAAGAGCCAATCGCAAGGTTAATATTTTGGAGATGCCAAGCGCAAGGTTACAGGAGAACGAGTAGTACGTGCCGCGTCATTTATAAATATATTTTTTTTCTTCAGTGGCACGTACGCAATATGATAGGTTCGAAAAGGAAACCGCTCCACTATATACATAGTCAGGACGGGCCAGCCTACACGGTTGCTTGCTGGGGTTGCTCTCTTCACACTCTCTCGCACAAAACGACTGTGGCCACATCTCTAACATCCCGGCGGATCACGTCCGCTTGGGGAAAGGGTGGATGCTTAGTGTAGATGCGGTGGCCGTCGCCGACGGCGAAAACCCACTGTCGGCACGTCCCGATCAGGGGTCCCCGCCGTTCTCTCTCACAAAGCCGGTGAGGTTACCTTCGTCCCTTGCTCACTGCCACGATGTGGGCAGTTGCCGCCTCTCGCCGCCCTCCTCAAGGTTGAGCTACGTCCCTCAAGTACAACTCCCTTTACAGCCGGCTTGCACCACTGCTCCAGCTGCCCACATCACTCCCTATGGATATTTCTCTACTTCTTTGCCCCGCACATACCTGATACCTCTACTGGCTTCTACGTACTGTATTTATGATGAGTTTATGTCTCATCAACTAGTCCTAGTAATCTTATTCTAATCACGCTTCTCCAATTTCTTTGCCACAGGGATGCTCATCTCGATTTTGGTGAAACTGCACAAAATGAACCGATGGTCAAAAGGTTGCAAACTTCATTTATTAGGCAGCTCGAACATTGCCACCAAAATGAAGCCTGGTCAGGGTTCACGGTTCAAGGGCTAGGGACTGCATGGATCGTTTTTTTCTTTAGCTACCTCTGTTCCAAAATAAGTGTCAACTTTAGTAGTAGTACAACTTTGTACTAAAGTTTGCACAAAGTTGAGACACTTATTTTGGAACAGAGGGAGTACATATTTGCTATGATCTGTCAATCATTGAGATGCAATAGCATGCATGTTAGTCTCCTTTGTATTTGATGAAATGTTGCAACGAGAAACCTTGGACGCAAGATACATGTAACAGGAGTTGGAAGCTTCATAGCATTGTACAAATTTATCTCACTTATAAATTACAGTACGTACTAGTACTATACTAGTACTTCCTCCATTCCTAAATATAAGTCTTTGTAGAGATTTCACCATTAACCACATGCAGATGTATAAAGATGCATTTTAAGTGTAGATTCATTCATTTTGTTCCGTATGTAGTTCACCTAGTGGAATCTCTACAAAGACTTATCTACTAGTAATAGCTAGCCCCCACTACTAGAAATTCTCTATCCTCTCCTTGAGCCACATCATCAAAATTGACGTAGCCGTTAGATGAAGTAAATCAGTCATATTAGCCGTCTGATCTAGACGTTGAGAGGCTTCGCACTAAGCCACATGCAAGCATATAGAAATACCGTGGCACATGCATGTGAGTGGGTTTTAAATCACATCAACATGTCTGCATGCAAGCATGCACCGGTAGCATGCATGTAAGTGAGCTTTTAAGTCCCATTAACATGTCAAAAAGAAAAATATAATCCCATTATGCAGTAGGAGTTGGCTGATCTTTTTTCCTTATGTAGGATGATCTAAATGATGATGGGAGTTTATTTAGTTTGGCTACCACATTTGTCATGCGGTTATAGATTTTTTTTTAGTTCTATGAAATCGATAATTTTGCGCAGAGATATATACCGCTGTTCCGCGGAATGCGCGGGGACTCATCTAGTAATATTTAGGAACGGAGGGAGTACTATGTAAAGAGTTAGGTGTAGCACGGTGATAGTGTGAGGTGGGCCATGTAATCACTGAGCCTGCATGTTTTCACTGCTCTTGCACTCCTCTGCTGTAAGAATGGAGAAAATTGTAATCTACTACCTCCTTTTGCCAAAAGTGTGGGACATCCAGCAGTCCTACCACGTCAGTAATAAAGACCAATGAGCCGTCAAATCACATAGACCCAGCAGTAAGTTGGACAGACAAAGCAACCATCACTCTTGCGCCAGTGAGAGGTCGCGTCCGCTCTGTCGTGGCATGAATGCGGCACCGATTCTTTGGAGCGGCGCTGACCGTTTCGGGCGGGAAGCACGCGCGGGCGATGGAGGGGCTTTGGGTGGGCCAGGCTGGTTAGGAGCGGGCGTGGCAGCTATCCGCATGTCCCTACTGGACACGCCCGGAAACGAGAGGATGCACCGACTCTCGCGGCTAAAATCATACACTACACACCATATCTCTGTAGGAGTAGGTCGATCTGTCGCACTCTCTAACACACACATGTTGTTAAACACACACACGCACACACACACCCCTTGGTCCTGTTGCACCTTCTAACGTGACTTATTACACCTAGATGGAGGGAGTAGTAAGTATACGAGATACGGTGGCACACTGACTTAAGTCGAATACAAGTGCCCAAAATTTGTGTGCATGTTATAATAAGGATTCACTTAAAATAGTACGTGGGCGAACAGAGGGATCAATTAGACAGTGTTCCCGAGCAGTAGCGAGATGTGTGAGGTAGTAAAATACACCACTGGCGCTTTTAATTTTTCTTATTAATTTGTTTGTTTCACCCTCTGACTGGTGGGACCCAACGTACTAGGTGGAGAGAAGTAAGGTGACTAAGGCTGCATTATTTCTGCATCACTGTGGATAGTCTTACCACCAAAGCCACATGACACGATTATGATTGAAATCCTAATGACTCCCACGCACACAAAAAAAACACGGCATGCCTGTCACACGAATGCAGGAATGTATAAAAGGTCATTTTCCTCTCATTGAACATAACGGGAGGGTTGTGTAGCTGGTTAGCCTGTTCGCTCATCAAACTTGAGGTCTCGGGTTCGATAAGTACACTTGAGCATAATTTTTGCCAGGAGGATTCTTTGACTGGTCAAAATGTTTTCTAGGGTTTGCACGCTTCACACTCTCTCTCCAGTATATATATACACGCTGGAGCCTCAGCGCTTGTAGTTGCTCTCTTCACACTCTCTCGCCCTCTCCAGATCTAAACAAGACTTCGTTGGCCTCTCTCTCCCCTCACTGCTGCTCAAAGAGCCGGCAGGATCCGTTCGCCGGGAAGGGAAGGAGGCTTAACGCTGTCGCTGTCGGTGAGGGAGGGAATCCACTACCGGCGCTGCTGTTCACTTTCCACCCAGCGGCGGCGCGGGAGGGCCTCTGACCCCTTCTTCTTCGCCGCCGTCCCGTCACCCACCGAACCACGCCCCAAGAACCTTAAGGTATATTTTACTTACTCCACATGCATTGCTCTAGCTGTATGTATACCATGAATCTAGGACGTGGTTCAAAGAGGAAAGGAGTGGGGGCAAGTAGTGGGAAAAGTTGTATATAGCATGAATCTAGGACGTGGTTCAAAGAGGAAATGAAGGGTGAAAGTTGTATAGCATGAATCTAGGATGTGGTTCAAAGAGGAAATGAATGGGGGAAAGTAGTGGGGAAAGTTGTATCGCATAAATCTAGGACATGGTTCAAAGAGGAAAGGAAGGGGCGAAAGTACTAGTTCAAAAAGGAAAGGAAGGGACAAGGCTATAGAGTCTTAGCAGGACTAGATTTGCTGCGCTCACATAGGGAAAGGTGTCTAAAGATAACAAAACTGGACCAACACAAATATGCTCCTTGGTTGTTTGTTCTTTGTTGCAATAGACTGTGCATGACCACAGTACATCGGTAGATGCACATGGTGTTGGTGCGTCCACTGTCCCGTGCAACTCATTAGCTGTTGTTAATCTAAGGCCCTGTTTGGTTAAAAACTCCCTAGTCCCTACCTGCTTGGTTCCAGGGACTAAACATGGACTAGAGGTTATTAAATGACATGATAAAAGACCATGTTACCCCTAGTAATGAACTAATAGAAACAAGATGTGATGCATGGCAGGGGCAACTGTTGGAGAAAGTCCCAAAAAGACTCCCTCGGAGTCTTCTTTCTTTAGTCCCAAATGCCCACTTTTAGTCCCGAAAAGTCCCTCCTGTTTGGTTTAGATGTGACAGACACGGAGTTTTTTTAGTCCCTACACCAAAATGTCCCTGTAAACAAACACCTTCTAATAATGCCGCTGGAAAATTGATGCAATGCCACAGTTAAAAGCAAATTACATGTTTAACAAATTTTATTGTTAATATAATCTCTATGTTAATATTAATCAATGCCACCGTTTGAGAAATGCTACTGTCTTGCTTTCTTTCCCATTTAGATAAGGTAGATGCTTCTTTTTTTTGGCTTCTGTTTCATCCACCGTTATTGACCACTAATTGTTTCCTTTGCACCGCTGTGTAAATAGGGTTATCTACTTCACCTCGTTGCCATTGTGACCTTTTGTTGCACTACACAAAACACTTTTGTTTTAAGAGTGTTTTGTGCAGTTCAACCAAAATGTCACACCGACAATGTTGCTTGATTGCTTGATCTTAGTGGAACTGCACAAGAGGAGATCTTACTTCCTATCCATTAAGGCGAATTTGGTTCAGATCTTCTTCTTGTGAGTTGTTTGAATTCTGCATCATGAGAGGTCAGTACTAGCCTTCTTTCAAATGATTCTGCAGTCTGCTTTCATATGTTGTGCTACTTGTACGATAATGTTGCTTGATTTCAGTGAACTGCACAAATGGAGACAAGACTTCCAATTTGTATGTGCACCGTAATATCCCATTGAGGTAAGATAAGGATATTTCACAAATGCTGGCCTGTATTTTGCCAATTTCATCAGAAAATTAAGTTTAGTACTATACTTGTGCTCCCTAATTGAGATGCCAAATCTTACATTGAAGGTGAAGCTTGTCTGTTATTGAACCAAGTGATGAAGGGGAAGAACAAGCGGAAGAAAAACAAAAATCAACTCCCGGTGTTGTAATGAAGCACTCGAACTGTGATGACACAAGTAATGATATAGTTTTGCATCTTAATTTATTGCTATGGCTGGAACGAGCAATTGTTTTGCCACTGATTTGATGCCATACGTAATTATCTCTACTTGTGCAAACAGGGATCTTCTTTGAAGATACCATATATTTTAGTGGAACTGCACAAAAAGATGTTGGAAACATTAAACTAATTGAGGAGTATATAGTAAGCATGGCCACCATAGTAGATAGCAACAGATGGTTCCGGAGAAGTGCTTGATCTGTATGCTCTACACAATAAGGCTGCTGACAAAGGTTGGTACTCGCCCACTAATTCATCCATATGATTGAGCTTTGTCATCTCTATTGGCGTTGTGCTACTATTTAGATACTGTCATGAAAAAGTGGTATTGTCCTTGAGAAGTGCTTCATCTGTGTTGTTTTAAATAGTTCCTTTCCTTTTTTTCGAGCAAATAGGGATGCTAGCATTTAGTTGTCCTCTTGTCTTTGCACAATAGGATCATCTTCCTCTGAAGAAGAATATGGAGTACGTGAAGTGACTAGTTTCGATTATGCCAGGATGAAGAAGCCATGTCTATCTTCTCATCAGAAGGAGCAGTTGAAGGATGGTTACATTACTCCCCACAAGGCCAAACTAACTTCAGCTCAAAAGGACTGACAAATCCCCATTTTTTTGCTGTGATGCGCGAGTACAATGTTGTTCTAGGATTCTCATCAGAAGGAGCAGTTGAAGGATGGTTACATTACTCCCCACAAGACCAAACTAACTTCAGCTCAGAAGGACTGACAAATCTCCATTTTTTTGCTGTGATGCGCGAGTACAATGTTGTTCTAGGATTCTTTCTGGTGAGTTCCATTTTTCTAAAAATGTGTGCTCTACATGGACCATGAAGGTGCCTATTTAAACTGTCAATTCATAGTACATTTTTCTTTATACTAATAACTTTTTTTGTATTTGTGCAAACAGGGGTGATCAGCTTGATTTCAATGGGAACTGCACAAAATGTTCATGAATACATTGAATCATTCATTTCCACCACAAGAAAGGAGGTGCCGATAAGTTCAAGGTGTTGCAACATATAAGGGCAAAATCATACAAGCTACACGTGAATTTGGTTGATTTTGGTGGAACTGCACAAAAAGAACAGTTGGTTTATTTAGCACGAGGTGCCATGTCAATGTCCGAACTGATGGCAAACCCTGCCCATTCTAGAATCGTAGGCATTTGATATTTTGGAATGGGACAACCTTGTCAAATTTTTCTCATTGATTTTAAGACATGCGTTTGATATTTTTGAATGGGACGCCCTTGCTGTCAGCAGCGTCAATCAATTTTTTCTTTATTCTTTAGTTGTGAAGTAAATATTGCCTCTAGCATGTGAGTCGCTGAGATGCATAATCATCGATTGTTTTGAATGTTCTCTATGAATTGCCAGCCCTGTGTGTTTGATTGCAATGTATAGAAATGCTAAAAAGCTGCTCAAACTCTTTGTACTCCTTCTGTTCCTTTTTACTTTGCACATTGTGAAAGTGCATACTTTTTTGTATAAGAATGGTCAAAGTAGAGATACTTTGACTGCAGACAAAACTTGTATAGAAAGGACCGGAGGGAGTACATGTGAAACTGTTGCAAACGAGTTGATCACGCTGGGAATAATGCTAGTACGTATTGTTTTGCATGTTCATCCAATGCCAGGGATACAGGAATTCGGACTAATCGAAATAAATTCATTCATACACGGTCGGATTTCATATAAACATGCCGGATTTAATTACATTTCATACATTCTTCAACTAAAAAGGGGTGTTTGTGGCCGCATGCATCTCCCAGATGCAGAGGCCGGGGGTCATCCTCCTTTTCTAAAAAAAACTAAAAAGGGGTGCACTGGAGGTATAATTAATTAACAGAAGCTACCCACCTATGTCCCGCTGAGCCGAACAGAAGCTTGAGTGACTTAACTGCAGGTTCAGTTGCGTAACTGACATGTGGCCTGTTGGGCCCATGTGTCAGTTAGCCAACTGCACCAGCAGTTAAGTAGAAGCAGTGTTCTTCTCCAGTGCAGGTCTCCGACTCCACGTCGCTGCCAAGAAGCTAACTGGCCGTCAATGGTCAACCCGCCTAGCTTGGCTTCAACCGGAGGGTAGCAGCGGTGGCCTTACTTGGACCTGAGCGGCGGCGACCTACCGTCCTCTTCATCGTTTTCTGTGTGGCGCGGCCTCGTTGGCAGCGGGGCGGGGCCTCGGTGGAGCCGGCGATGTCCTCTGTCTCATTGTCGGCGGGCGGCGCCTCAGCGACGTGGTGGAAATCCTCCCCCACGTTGCCGGCAGCGTGGGGCCTTGGCTGAGCCGGCGATGTCCTCTACCTCGTTGTTGGCGGGGCGGGGCCTCAGCGGAGCCGGCGGTGTCCTTTGCCTTGTTGTTGGCGCCACGGGGCCTCGGTGGAGCAGGGCGTCGTTGATGCTAGCGGAGCGGGGACTCGTCAGAGCCGGCATTGTCCTCTGCCTCGTCCTTGGTCTCGCCAAACAGCGCCTCGCCTGCTTCATCGCCCTCTTTGCTAGCCTATTTGTAGGCGGCCGCAGCCGCCGCCCGCATGCGGTACCGCCAGCGATCGAGGCGGCCCTTGCGGGCGGAGCAGTACGAGTCGAGCAGCGCCTCCTGCTCCGCCCGCTCCACGGTGATCTGCTCCTCCGCCTGCAGGTGCTCCTGGAGGAGATAGTGGTTCTAGGCGGCGTCGGCCTGCGCCTCCCGGAACTGCTCCTCACGCATCTGCCTCACCCTATCCATATATTGGGCACGGGCCTCGGCTATGGTTATGGTGCAATGCACCGGCGAGGATGGCGCGGAGGAGGGGGTTGGCGCCGGATCGTCGACTACCATGTTCTCCATTGGGACGTCGTCGTCCTCCGGCTGCCTGTCGGCCAGCCGGTCGGCGGCAATGGCTGCCATCTCCTTGTGGTCCGTCGTCCGCCCGTCCCGAAGAGCGCTGGAGCGCGAGGAAGCCATGGTGGGCAGTAGTGGTGTGGACAGGAGAAAGGGAATAGATGAGGATGACTATGGCTATGGCCGGCGCAGCAGTTTATATAGCAATGGTGGGTGGGCGGAGGAACGGACGTGTGGCGCCGGAGTAGCCGCCTCGGCAACGGCATATCATTAATGTGTGCGGTAGATGGACGGACGGACGGCACTTGTGTCGTTTGAAGGTGGAGCAATCACCTGCACCGGGAAGCGGGGCGTCCGGCGCTGACTGTTTCGGGCAGAAAGCACGCACGGGCGAGGAGATGACTTTACTTGGATAGGATGACAATGGGGACCCACCAGGTCCATAGCCTCACGTCCGCAAGTGCCTCCTTATTATATATATATATATATATATATATATATATATATATATATATATATATATATATATAACTATAATTTATTTTGCTTCCTCCTGATTTCCTGACATCACGGTCCCACACCATTGTCAACCTATGTACTCCCTCCTTTCCGGTTTATAGGGCTTATCTCAAAATTTTAGTTTTTCCATTTTATAAGGCTCAATTTTGTTGTTTTCCATCACATGTTCAGATTCCAAGGTGCATTAAATCATTGCATGCAAGTATTAAGAGAAAATTGACCAATGCATGTACTTTATGCATGCATGCATTGCAATTAATGCGTTGATAAACATAATTTTTTGAGGATAACAAGAGCATTAATTAGGTGCTTTTGCAAAACTACAAAAAGTATTCCACCACTCACCATCTACCTTGATTGGTGAGATTTTTGAATTGAGCATTATAAACCGGAAAGGAGGGAGTAGTCAATAAACGAGAGAATTGCACAAGAAGCGGCCGACAGCTGGGACCAAGAAGCTCGAGCAGTATTTGTGTTTTTGAGGTGTGAGCACTGCAGAGTTTTTCGATGTTTACCCCAGATATTATTTTTTCTCCTATGAACAACAACGAAAACATCACTGCAGGTATTAACTAGGCGGGTTGTGGCCCGTCTAGCCCAGGCCAGATATCCAGCCCAGATATTAATTTTTTTCAAGATGAAAATAGCTAGCCCAGCTATACTTTTTTTTGAGGAATACCCAGGCAAGGTCAAGTTGTTATTCTCTGCCCCGCTGGGCTGCAAATCTTTCCTAGGAGTGATGCATTAGGCTTAACAAGAAAATGGGCTTTAAGAAATAATAAATGGGATGTAATTATAAAAATTGGGTAGTAACTATAAAAAAAGGCACCATACAGTGATTACTTTATAAAATATTATTTTTGGAATATTGAAAAATTTAATTTCATTAATTGTTGCGAGCTCAATGTTTCGTTGGATTTTTACATAATATAAATTCATATTGAAATTGTATCTAATCTGACTAGAAATTTCGGGATAAAAATATTCCGATCCCATCAAAATGTGGGAAATTTTATTGAATTATGTTTTGAACGGTTGGTTGAAATGGGCTGTACTTTTAACAAACTATAAATGGGCTGTAGTAAATTCCATTAGAATTCAAAAATGGGCTACACATTCTTACAAATCTCAAATGGGCTATAAGTTCTCTGCCACACACTTCTGGCCTTACTAAGTGGACGCGTCCCCTAAAAAACAGAGTTGACGCGTATGCAAGGCTTTGTCAACTTATAGTCAACACACGGTTCTAGCAGCAGTGGCCGTTGGATGTCCATCCAACGGATGCCGTGCTTCTTCTTCAATCTCGGATATTCTAGCTTCACCCGCCCAAAAAATGATTTCTCCCCCAGACATCTAGGGCGCACCGTTTCGGAAGCTGACCTGTGGGCCTACTAAGTTGACGTACCAAGGGCTTTGTCAACTTAGTCAATATTAAAAGATTCTAGCTGCAGTGACCGTACGATGTCCATCCAACGGCCATCGTGCTTCTTCAACCTCTGGTCTTCTTGCTCCAGCCGCCCAAAGCAGCGCCGGTCGTGCCGCCTGCTCCTGCCTCCCGTGGACGGTTGTGCTGCCGCGGAGGCCTCACCGCCCCCTACTACTCCCACCGCTGGCCAGGCCATCCCTCCACTCACCCACACCCCCTGTTATTCTACGGCGATGGTAGCACAGCCGAACCAGTGAACCCTCGTACTCCTCTCCGCGTGTGCATCCACTGCCGCGTCTTCCCCGGCTCCGCGTCGTCCCCTTCCTAGGCCTCGCCGTCGTCCACCGCCGTGGTGCTCTCGGCGCGGCGTGGTCAACGTGGTCAAGGAACGACTTCCATCGGACGTGGACTATACATGGAGAGGCTGACAGTTGGGTCAACGGCGGCCGCAAGGAACTGCTTCCTTATTACGCGCAAAATAATTATTCCTCCACCTGACAACATGGACCCACCGGATGGGCCACCGTATTTCGCGAAAAAAATGATTGGCCCCCTGACTGCTGGGACCCATGAGCTACATCTTCGCACGCAAGGAAGTGCGTCCGAAAAAAAAATGATTCGCCCCCCTGACTGTTGGGACCCACCAGCTACATCTTCGCACGCAAGGAAGTGCGTCCCAAAAAACGATTCGCCCCCC
>NC_041387.1:601341439-601458903 GCF_002162155.2 Triticum dicoccoides | reverse complement strand
GCCAACCTGACTGCTGGGACCCAGCAGCTACACCTTCGCACGCAAGGAAGTGCGTCCGGGCAAAAAAAACGATTCGCCCCCCTAACTGCTGGGACCCAGCAGCTACACCTTCGCACGCAAGGAAATGCGTCCGGGAAAAAAAACAAAAACAAAACGATTCGCCCCCCTGACTGCTGGGACCCACCAGCTACATCTTCGCAAGCAAGGAAGTGTCTGACAGTCGGGACCCACCTGGTCGAAGCGTACGTAGTGTTGTCATCCTGGTCACGAACGTGTACGTACATACTGGTCGATGTAGAGGCACGCACATGTTGTAGTAGAGGCGCACACGTGTCGTAGTATAGGCGCGCACGTAGCATGTACATGTACATACAGCAGCCAGGGTGCAAGAAAGAAAATACGGCCACGTATGTGTACATATGGGCGGGGTCTCGAACGCTTAGTCGCGCATACATATGGCGAGGGCTCGTGTTCATGGGGAGGCAATGGAATGCATCGTGTTCATGGGGAGGCAACGGAATGCGTCGTGTTCATCGGGAGGCAACGGAACGCGTGGGAGCCAACCGGCTTGGACGGAGCAGGCGATGGAAACGAGGCCGGGTGTACCGCAGAACGGAGGATACGGCCTTGTGTTCGACCGGCCACGTTCGGAACGGGGTCCTGTTGATCGGGAGGGGTGTGGCGTACTGCAAAACGGAGGAAATAGACCTCCTACGGTCGAAACGGGGGTCCTGTTGATTGGGAGGGGTGTGGCGTACCACAAAACGGAGGAAACAGACCTCCTATGGTCGAAACGGGGGTCTTGTTCATCAGGAGGGGTGTGGCGTACCGCAAAACGGAGGAAACGGACCTCCTACGGTCGAAACGGGGGTCATGTTCATCGGGAGGGGTGTGGCGTACCGCAAAACGGGACTCCACGGAATATTGTTCATCTCCACCGTCGACCTCCTCCAGCCTCCACGGGCTACCGTCGACCTCCTCCAGCCTCCACGGGCTCCTATTCATCCAGCCTCCACCGTGCGCTACTCCATTGGGTACTGTTCAACCACCCCTCCACCGTCTATTGTTCATCCAGCCCTCCACCATCTACTGTTCATCCATCCCTCCACACCACGGGGTCCTATTCAACCACCCCTCCACGGCCACCCCTCCACCGTCTACTATTCATCCAGCCCTCCACACCACGGGGTCCTGTTCATCCAGAGGAAATGCCACCGCTCAGTGTTCGTCCACCCCCCCCCCCGCAACACTCACTGTTCATCCAATCGATCGGCTTAAGTTAGCAGCAGTAGCGAAGGAATCGCTCCATCGGGTTCAGTTAACAGCCATCGATTGATCGCTCCGGTTCAGTAACGCGTAGCCTGCAGTGCAATCGCTCGAGTTCAGTTAGAGCCCAATGCCTCGCTCGGGTTCAGTTAGAGCCAACGCCTCGCACACACGCGCGTACATGTACGAGAGAAACGTGCATCGCTCGGCCCCGACCTCCCACCGTAACCGGCAACTCCCTGAAATTTTCCTCCCCCTCGCTTCTACCACGGTTTTTTCTGTCATGGAAGGCCCAAAGAATGTCATGCAGCTGCGTCTCCGGCCCGCCCAGGACGAAAAGCCCATTTTCTGTCATGATTTTTTGTCATAGAAGTAGGAGCCCACCACATCTATGATGATACCGGGTTTTTTCACAATTATCGTCATAGAAGTGTCATATGTATGCTAGAAAAAAATTTCGTTCGGCCCAAAATGTCACGGATGTGTCTGTTTTTTGTAGTGGGAGACGTATGACGACCCACAAGTATAGGGGATGGCAACAGTTTTCGAGGGTAGAGTATTCAACCCAAATTTATTTATTTGACACAAGGGAGCCAAAGAATATTCTCAAGTATTAGCAGTTGAGTTTTCAATTCAACCACACCTGGATAACTTAGTATCTGCAGCAAAGTATTTAGTAGCAAAGTAGTATGGACGTAACGGTAACAGTGGCAAAAGTAATAGTAGCAGTTTTGTAGTAATTGTAACAATAGCAACGGTAAAGTAACTAAGCAAAGCACAATATGTGAAAAGCTCGTAGGCATTGGATATGTGATGGATTGTCAGATGCGATTCCTCATGTAATAGGTATAACATAGGGTGACACAGAACTAGCTCCAGTTCATCAATGTAATGTAGGCATGTATTCCGAATATAGTCATACATGCTTATGGAAAAGAACTTGCATGACATCTTTTGTCCTACCCTGCCGTGGCAGCGGGGTCCTAATGGAAACTAAGGGATATTAAGGCCTCCTTTAATAGGGTACCGGACCAAAGCATTAGCACTTAGTGAATACATGAACTCCTCAAACTACGGGCATCACCGAGAAGTATCCCGTTTATTGTCACTTCGGGGTTGTCGGATCATAACACATAATAGGTGACTATAGACTTGCAAGATAGGATCAAGAACTCACATATATTCATGAAAACATAATAGGTTCAAATCTGAAATCATGGCACTCGGGCCCTAGTGACAAGCATTAAGCATAGCAAAGTCATAGCAACATCAATCTCAGAACATAGTGGATACTAAGGATCAAACCCTAACAAAACTAACTTGATTACATGGTAAATCTCATCCAACCCATCACCGTCCAATAAGCCTACGATGGAATTACTCATGCATGGCGATGAGCATCATGAAAGTGGTGATGGAGGATGGTTGTTGATGATGACGGCAATGGATTCCCCTCTCTGGATCCCCGAACAGACTCGAGACCAGCCCTCCCGAGAGAGTTTAGGGCTTGGCGGCGGCTCCGTATCGTAAAACGCAATGAATCTTTTTCTCTGGGTTTTTTCTCCCCGAACGTGAATATATGGAGTTGGAGTTGAGGCCGGTGGAGCACCAGGGGGGCCACGAGAGAGGGGGCGCACCCTAGGGGGGCGCGCCTCCCACCCTCGTGGACAGAGTGTGGGCCCCCTAGCCTTGATTCTTTCGCCAGTATTTTATATTAAATCCAAAAGTAAATTTCGTGGAGTTTCAGGTCATTCCGAGAACTTCTATTTCTGCACAAAAATAAGACCGTGGTAGTTCTGTTGAAAATAGCATTAGTCCGGGTTAGTTCCATTCAAATCATGCAAGTTAGAGTCCAAAACAAGGGCAAAGGTGTTTGGAAAAGTAGATACGACGGGGACATATCAACTCCCCCAAGCTTAAACCTTCGGTTGTCCTCAATCAATTCAGTTGATAAACTGAATGTGATAAAGAAAAACTTTTGCAAACTCTGTTTGCTCTTATTGTTGTAAATATGTAAAGCCATCATTCAAGTTTTCAGCAAGGATTATGAACTAACCATATTCACAATAACACTTAGGTCTCATGTTTACTCATATCAATGGCATAATCAACTAGCGGGAAATAATAATAAAACTCGGATGACAACACTTTCTCAAAACAATCATAATATGATATAACAAGATGGTATCTTGCTAGCCCTTTCTGAGACCACAAAACATAAATGCAGATCACCTTTAAAGATCAAGGACTGACTAAACATTGTAATTCATGGTAAAAGAGATCCATTCATAGTCATACCCAATATAAACTAATAGTAATGCAAGCAAATGACAGAGGTGCTCTCCAACTGGTGCTTTTAAATAAGAGGGTGATGACTCGACATAAAAGTAAATAGATAGGCCCTTCGCAAAGGGAAGCAGGGATTTGTAGAGGTGCCAGAGCTCGATTTTTGAAACAGAGATAATAATATTTTGGGTGGTATACTTTCATTGTGAACATAACAACCAAGAGATCTTGATATCTTCCATGCTACACACATTATAGGCGGTTTCCAAACAGAATGGTAAAGTTTATACTCCCCCTCCACCAACAAGCATCAATCCATGGCTTTCCCGAAACAACGGGTGCCTCCAACTAACAACAATCCTAGAGGAGTTTTGTTTGCAATTATTTTGATTTTATTTGAGCATGGGACTAGGCATCCCGGTGACCAGCCATTTTCTCGTGAGTGAGGAGCGGAGTCCACTCCTCTTGAGAATAACCCGCCTAGCATGGAAGATACAGACAGCCCCAATTGATACATGAGTTGTTCAAGTATACGAAACAAAATTTCATTTGAAGGTTTAGAGTTTGGCACATACAAATTTACTTGGAATGGCAGGTAGATACCGTATATAGGAAGGTATGGTGGACTCATATGGAATAACTTTGGGATTTATGGAAGTGGATGCACAAGCAGTATTCCCGCTTAGTACAAGTGAAGGCTAGAAAAAGACTGGGAAGCGACCAACTAGAGAGCGACAATAGTCATGAACATGCATTAAAATTAATAGACACTGAGTGCAAGCATGAGTAGGATATAATCCACCATGAACATAAATATCGTGAAGGCTATGTTGATTTTGTTTCAACTACATGCGTGAACGTGTGCCAAGTCGAGTAACTCGAATCATTCAAAGGAGGATACCACCCTATCATACCACATCACAACCATTTTAATAGCATGTTGGCACACAAGGTAAACCATTATAGACTCCTAGCTAATTAAGCATGACATAAGCAACTATAATCTCTACTTGTCATTGCAAACATTTTTATTCATAATAGGTTGAATCAGGAACGATGAACTAATCATATTTATAAAAACAAGATAGGTCGAGTTCATACCAGCTCCTCTTATCTCAATCATTTCATCATATATCATCATTATTGCCTTTCACTTGCACGACCGAACGGTGCGGATAATAATAATAGTGCACATGCATTGGACTAAGCTGGAATCTTCAAGCATTCAATTCAAGAGAGAAGACAAGATAATATGGGCTCTTGGTTAAATCAATCAATTATGCATAGAAGAGCCACTCAACAATTTCATTAAGATCTTATCCTTTCAACCCCCAAAGAAATGAAATAAAAATATTTACACGGGCAAGCTCCCAACAAGCAAAAGAAGAACAAGAAATCTTTTGGGGTTTTCTTTTAATTAGTACTACAGGCATGGAAAATAAACTAAGCTATTACTAATTTTTTTGTTTTTCTTAAGATTATTTAAACACACGAGAAAAAGCTAGAAAATAAACTAAACTAGCACGGATAGTACAATCAAAAAAGTATGAGCACCGACAACTAGAATGAGTGTGTGTGAACATGAATTTAATGCCAGTGAGAAATACGTACTCCCCCAAGCTTAGGCTTTTGGCCTAAGTTGGTCTATGCCCAAGGATGGCCTGGTGGATATCCGAAGTTGTAGCTGGGGTCGTACTGAGATGCAGCAGCCATTGCCTCACGAGCGGCAGCCTGGCGGCGAGCTGCCTCCGTCCCCCTCTCGTACTCGTTCGCCTCCTCCCTGGTTATAATATATCTTCCTTTTGTCTGATAGTCAAAGAAAGCAGGAGCAGGGAGAGTAATATGGACAGCGCGACGTCTGTCAAAGATTAGTCGATACTGGAGGGATTGTTCATTCCTTTCAAGAAACTGATGGTTAACCATGGCATTATAATCTAGATAAGCAGTAAGCAACTCTCTATCATTTTCATGTATGGGTATCCCAGGGAAATTAGCCATACAGGTTGCATAAATTCCACCAAATAGGTTTCCAAGTAAACCATTATTATGCAACCAACATGCAACGATGGCCCCCCAGGTTGTATTGCTTATCTCCTAACACCGCACTCCTGAGAACACTAAGATCAGGAATACACATGTGACATGCCTCCTCTTTACCATTTATGCATCTACCTATAAAGAGAGAAAAATAATGTATAGCGGGAAAATGAATGCTCCCTATGGTAGCTTGTGCTATTTATCTGGATTCCCCCACAGTGATACTAGCAAGAAAATCTTTAAATCCAGATTTGTGAGGTTCACTAGCACTACCCCATTGTGGGAGTTTGCAAGCAGTAGTAAAATCTTCTAAGTCCATGGTATAGGATTTATCATAAATATCAGACACAATCATTGTGAGAATTACGCAAAGATGTAAATTTAAACCTTCTCACAAATGAATGAGTTAAATATTGGTATTGAGGGCACTTATCTTGCATGAATTCCTCAAGACCAGCATTACGCACATATGCATCAAATTCATCCTTAATGCCTGCTCTAACCATGAACTCTTCTAACGGCCATTCACAAGGCCGCACGTAAGCTTCCCTAGGTGGTTCATCGTCTCCCTCACGTATTGCGAGCCTCGGTCCTTGCTTCCTTGAAAAACCACCTTGATACAACTTTCTATGCATTTTTCTCTGAAAATTTTCTGAAATTTTTAGTAACTCAAAATAAAAGTAAACCAAGCCCAATAAGATTGATAGCAACTACTCCCACAAGTGCCTAGAGACTATATCATGCATTAGAACTACTTGGGACCAACTAAATTTGACATGCAAGCTCAAGAGCAGGGTCACCTTAGCAGCAAGAATTTGCAATGAATAAAGTACTAGAACAAAAACTAATTGGACCATTGGAGGAGTCACATACCAAAGAACAATCCCCCAAAGCAGTTTTGTGAATGGAGCTTTGAGCAAGGAGATCAAAAATGGTAGCAAAATGAGCTAGAACTCGTGCTTGAGCTGGTTGGTGATTTTTTTGGAAGGAAGAAGAAGAGCATGGGTGCAGGGATAAGTGGAGGAGGGCCACCAGGGCCCCACGAGGCAGGGGCGCGCCCCAGGGGGGCGCCCTGGACCCTCATGGCTAGGTGCTGGCTCCCTCTAGTGTGTTCTCAGTGCCAGATATTCTCAAATATTCTATAAAAAATCATATTAAATTGGCAAGGCATTTGGAGAACTTTTATTTTCGGGATATTTTTTATTGCATGGATAATTCAGAAAACAAACATAATATACTATTTTTAGTTTATTAATTTGAAGTAACAGGAAGTAAGAGCAGGGAACAGAGAGTTGTGTCTTCTAACTTCATCCATCTCATGCTCATCAAAAGGAATCCACTAACAAGGTTGATCAAGTCTTGTTAACAAACTCATTCCGAATCACATGAAACCGGAGAAATTTTGAAATGACACTAGGTTACCTCAACGGGGATATGAACATCCCCAATAATAAGAATATCATACTTCTTCTTTGCAGTAGGAAGAGGAAATTCAAAACCTCCAATAATTATTAATGGAATTTTTTCAATAGAATTTATACTGTGAACTTGAGGTTGTTTCCTCGAAAAGTGTACCGTATGCTCATTACCATTAACATGAAAGGTGACATTACCTTTGTTGCAATCAATAACAGCACCTGCTGTATTTAAAAAGGGTCTACCAAGGATAATCGACATAATGTCGTCCTCGGGAATATCAAGAATGACAAAGTATGTTAAGATAGTAACATTTGCAACAACAACATGCACGTCCTCACAAATACCGACAGGTATAGTAGTTGATTTATCGGCCATTTGCAAAGGTATTTCAGTAGGGGTCAACTTATTTAATTCAAGTCTACAATATAAAGAAAGAGGCATAACACTAACACCGGCTCCCAGATCACATAAAGCAGTTTTAACATAGTTTCTTTTAATGGAGCATGGTATAGTTGGTACTCCTGGACCTCCAAGTTTCTTAGGTATTCACCCTTAAAAGTATAGTTAGCAAGCATGGTGGAAATTTCAGCTTCCGGTCTCTTTCTTTTATTTGTAATGATATCTTTCATGTACTTAGCATAAGGGTTCGTCTTAAGCATATCGGTCAAACGCATACGCAAAAAGATAGGTCTAATCATTTCAGCAAAGCGCTCAAAATCCTCATCATCCTTTTTCTTGGATGGTTTAGGAGGGAACGACATGGGTTTCTGAACCCATGGTTCTCTTTCTCTACCATGCTTCCTAGCAACAAAGTCTCTCTTATCATAACGTTGATTCTTCGATTGTGGGTTATCAGGATCAACAACAGGTTCAATTTCTATATCGTTGTTATTGCTAGGTTGAGCATCTACATGAACATCATTATTAGCATTATCACTAGGTTGATATTCATCACTAGATTGTGTTTCAGCATCAGAGATAGAGATATCATTAGGATTCTCAGGTATGTCTACAACAGGTTCATTAGAAGCATGCAAAGTCCTATCATCTTTCTTTTTCTTCTTTTTAGAAGGACCAGGTGCATCAGCATTATTTCCCTGAGAATCTTGCTCAATTCTCTTAGGGTGGCCCTCAGGATACAAAGGTTCCTGAGTCATTCTACCACCTCTAGTCATAACTCTAGCAGCATTATCATTTCTCTTATCATTTAATTCATTGAGTAATTCATTCTGAGCCTTAAGCACTTGTTCTACTTGAGTGGTAACCATCGAAGCATGTTTACTAGTAAGTTTAAGTTCACCCTTAACTCTAGACATATAATCACTCAAGCGTCCAATCATATAAGAATTACTTTTCAATTGTCTATTAACATAAGCATTGAAATTTTCTTGTTTAGCCATAAAGTCATCAAGAGAGTTTACCTTCACTACCTGTGTCGGGTTATCAAGACCGTGCATTTCTTTAATCGGTGGTATATTAAGGCCATGTATTTCTTCGACAGGAGGTAAATTTTTAACATCTTCGGCTTTGATACCTTTCTCTTTCATAGATTTCTTTGCCTCTTGCAGATCTTCAGGACTAAGAAATAGAACACCTCTTTTCTTCGGAGTTGGCTTAGGAGTTGGTTCAGGAAGTGTCCAATTATTTTCATTTGTCAACATATTATTCAATAGCAATTCAGCTTGGTCAACTGTCCTTTCCCTGAAAACACAACTAGCACAACTATCCAGGTGGTCTTTGGAAGCATCGGTTAGTCCATTATAAAAGATATCAAGTATTTCATTTTTCTTAAGAGGATGATCAGGCAAAGCATTAAGTAATCGGAGAAGCCTCCCCCAAGCTTGTGGGAGACTCTCTTCTTTGATTTGCACAAAATTATATATCTCCCTTAAGGCAGCTTGTTTCTTATGAGCGGGGATATTTAGCAGAGAAATAGTAAATCATATCCTGGGGACTACGCACACAACCAGGATCAAGAGAATTAAACCATGTTTTAGCATCACCCTTTAATGAGAAAGGAAATATTTTAAGGATATAGTAGTAGCGAGATTTCTCATCATTAGTAAACATGGTGGCTATATCATTTAACTTAGTAAGATGTGCCACTACAATTTCAGATTCATTGCCATAAAAAGGATTAGATTCAACCAAAGTAATTATCCCAGGATCAACAGAGAAACCATAATCCTTATCAGTAACAAAGATAGGTGAAGTAGCAAAAGTGGGGTCATGTTTCATTCTAGCATTCAGAGACTTTTTTTTAGCTTAGCTAATAATTTCTTAAGATCTGATCTATCATTGCAAGCAAGAAAATCTCTAGCAGTTTCTTCATCCATAACATAACCCTCAGGAACAACAGGAAATTCATATTTAGGGGGAGAACCTTCATCATCCCTATCATCAATATTATCAGTTTCAATAATTTCATTCTCCCTAGCCCTAGCAAGTTGTTCATCAAGAAATTCACCTAATGGCACAGTAGTATCAAGCATAGAAGTAGTTTCATCATAAGTATCATGCATAGCAGAAGTGGCATCATCAATAACATGCGACATATCAGAATTCTTAGCAGAAGAAGGTTTAGGTGTCGCATGTTTACTCATAACAGAAGGAGAATCAAGTGCAGAGCTAGACAACAGTTCCTTACCTCCCCTCATAGTTGAGGGATAAATCTTAGTTCTTTCGTCTTTCAAGTTCTTCATAGTGATCAGCAGATATAAATCCCAAGTGACTCAAAGAATAGAGCTATGCTCCCCGGCAAAGGCGCCAGAAAATAGTCTTGATAACCCACAAGTATAGGGGATCGCAACAATTTTCGAGGGTAGAGTATTCAACCCAAATTTATTGATTCGACACAAGGGGAGCCAAAGAATATTCTCAAGTATTAGCAGTTGAGTTGACAATTCAACCACACCTGGATAACTTAGTATCTGCAGCAAAGTATTTAGTAGCAAAGTAGTATGGAAGTAAGGGTAACACTGGCAAAAGTAACAGTAGCAGTTTTGTAGTAATTGTAATAGTAGCAATGGTAAAGTAACTAAGCAAAGCACAATATGTGAAAAGCTCATAGGCATTGGATAGGTGATGGATAATTATGTCGGATGCGATTCCTCATGTAATATGTATAACATAGGGTGACACAGAACTAGCTCCAGTTCATCAATGTAATATAGGCATGTATTTCGAATATAGTCATACATGCTTATGGAAAAGAACTTGCATGACATATTTTGTCCTACCCTGCCATGGCAGTGGGGTCCTAATGGAAACTAAGGGATATTAAGGCCTCCTTTTAATAGAGTAACGGACCAAAGCATTGGCACTTAGTGAATACATGAACTCCTCAAACTACGTTCATCACCGAGAAGTATCCCGATTATTGTCACTTCGGGGTTGTCGGATCATAACACATAATAGGTGACTATAGACTTGCAAGATAGGATCAAGAACTCACATATATTCATGAAAACATAATAGGTTCAGATATGAAATCATGGCACTCGAGCCCTAGTGACAAGCATTAAGCATAGCAAAGTCATAGCAACATCAATCTCAGAACATAGTGGATACTAGGGATCAAACCCTAACAAAACTAACTTGATTACATGGTAAATCTCATCCAACCCATCACCGTTCAGCAAGCCTACAATGGAATTACTCATGCACGGCGGTGAGCATCATGAAATTGGTGATGGAGGATGGTTGATGATGATGACGGCGACGGATTCCCCTCTCTGGAGCCTCGAGCGGACTCCAGATCAGCCCTCCCGAGAGAGTTTAGGGCTTGGCGGCGGCTCCTTATGTAAAATGCGATGAATCTTTTTCTGTGGGTTTTTTCTCCTCGAACGTGAATATATGGAGTTGGAGTTGAGGTCAATGGAGCCCAGGGGGCCCACGAGGCTGGGCGGCGCGCCCTAGGGGGAGGGGACCCCCCACCCTCGTGGACAGGGTGTGGGCCCCCTGGCCTTGATTCTTTTGCTAGTATTTTTTATTAAATCCAAAAGTAACTTCCGTGGAGTTTCAGGTCATTCCAAGAACTTCGATTTCTGCACAAAAATTACACCATGGCAGTTCTGCTGAAAACATTGTCAGTCCGGGTTAGTTCCATTCAAATAATGCAAGTTAGAGTCCAAAACAAGGGCAAAAGTGTTTGGAAAAGTAGATACGACGGAGACGTATCACGCGTTCATGAGACTGGTTCTACCAACATGCTTTTGCGCAAAGGTGGCTGGCGGGTGTCTGTTTCTCCAACTTTAGTTGAATCGAGTTTGACTACGGCCGGTCCTTGCGAAGGTTAAAATAGCACACTTGACGAAAAATCGTTGTGGTTTTGATGCGTAGGTAAGAACAGTTCTTACTAGAAGCCCGTAGCAGCCACGTAAAACTTGCAACAACAAAGTAGAGGATGTCTAACTTGTTTTTGCAGGGCTTACTGTGATGTGATATGGTCAAGGCATGATGTGATATAAATTATTGTATGAGATGATCATTTTTTTAACAAAGTTATCGGCAACTGGCAGGAGCCATGTGGTTGTCACTTTATTGTATGCAATGTAATCGCCATGTAATTGTTTTACTTTATCACTAAGCGGTAGCAGTAGTCGTAGTAACAATAGTTGGCGAGACAACAACGATGCTACGATGTAGATCAAGGTGTCGCAGCGGTGATGATGGAGATCATGACGATGCTTCGGTGATGGATATCATGAGCACAAGATGATGATGGCCATATCATGTCACATATTTTGATTGCATGCGATGTTTATCTTTTATGCATCTTATTTTTCTTAGTATGATGGTAGCATTATAAGATGATCCCTTACTAAAATTTCAAGGTATAGGTGTTTTCCCACGTGCCGAGACACCACGTGATGATCGGGTGTGATAAGCTATACGTTCACATACAACGGGTGCAAGCCAATTTTGCACACGCAGAATACTCAGGTTAAACTTAACGAACCTAGCATATGCAGATATGGCCTCGGAACACTGAGACCGAAAGGTTGAGCGTGAATCATATAGTAGATATGATCAACATAGTGATGTTCACCATTGAAAACTACTCCATCTCACGTGATGATCAGACATGGTTTAGTTGATTTGGATCACGTGATCATTTAGATGACTAGAGGGATGTCTATCTAAGTAGGAGTTCTAAACTAATATGATTAATTGAACTTTAATTTAACATGAACTTAGTCCTGATAGCATTTTTGCAAATTATGTTGTAGATCAATAGCTCGCGTTATAGCTTCCCTATGTTTTTTATATGTTCCTGGAGAAAACTAAGTTGAAAGATGTTAGTAGAAATGATGCAGACTGGGTCCATGATCTGAGGTGTATCCTCATTGCTGCACAGAAGAATTATGTCCTTGATGCACTGCTAGGTGACAGACCTGTTGCAGAAGCAGATGCAGACGTTATGAACGTTTGGCTAGCTCAATATGATGACTACTTGATAGTTTAGTGCACCATGCTTTACGTCTTAGAACCGGTACTTCAAAAACGTTTTTGAAACGACATGGAGCATATGAGATGTTCCAAGAGCTGAAATTGGTATTTCAGACTCATGCCCGTGTCAAGAGGTATGAGACCTCTGACAAGTACTTTGCCTAAAAGATGGAGGAGAATTTCTCAACTGGTGAGCATGTGCTCAGAATGTCTGGGTACTAAAATCACTTGAATCATGTGGGAGTTAATCTTCCAGATAAGATAGTGATTGACAAAGTTCTCTAGTCACCACCACCAAGTTACTGGAACTTCGTGATGAACTATAGTATGCAAGGGATGACGAAAACGATTCCCGAGCTCTTCGTGATGCTGAAATCAACGAAGGTAGAAATCAAGAAAGAGCATCAAGTGTTGATGATTAAACAAGACCACTAGTTTCAAGAAAAGGGCAAAGGGAAAGAAAGGGAACTTCAAGAAGAATGGCAAGCAAGTTGTCACTCCCGTGAAGAAGCCCAAAGATGGACCTAATCCTGAAACTGAGTGCTTCTACTGCAAAGGAAATGGTCACTGGAAGTGGAACTGCCCAAAACATTTGGCGGATAAGAAGGATGGCAAAGTGAACATAGGTATATTTGATATACAAGTTATTGATGTGTACCTTACTAGTGTTCGTAGTAGCCCCTGGGTATTTGATACTTGTTCGGTTGCTAATATTAGTAACTCAAAACAGGAGTTACAGAATAAATAGAGACTAGTTGAGGGTGAAGTGACGATGTGTGTTGGAAGTAGTTCCAAGATTGATATGATCATCATCGCACAACCCCTATACTTTCATGATTAGTGTTGAACCTAAATAAATGTTATTTGGTGTTTGCATTGAGCACGAATATGATTAGATCATGTTTATTGCAATACGATTATTCATTTAAGACAGAGGATAATTGTTATTCTGTTTACATGAATAAAACCTTCTATGGTCATACACCCAATGTTGATGGTTTATTGAATCTCGATCATAATAATACACATAATATTGATGCCAAAAGATGCAAAGTTGATAATGATAGTGCAACTTATTTGTGGCACTGCCGTTTGGGTCATATCGGTGTAAAGCGCATGAAGAAACTCCATAAATATGGAATTTTGGAATCACTTGATTATGAATCATTTGATACTTGCGAACCGTGCCTTATGGGAAAGATGACTAAAACTCCATTCTCCAGAACAAGGGAACGAGATAGTGACTTATTGGAAATAATACATACCGATGTATGCGGTCCAATGAGTGTTGATGCTCGTGGCAGGTATCATTATTCCTGACCTTCACAGATGATTTAAGCAGATATGGGTATATCTACTTAATGAAACACAAGTCTGAAACATTTGAAAAGTTCAAAGAATTTCAGAGTGAAGTGGAGAATCATCGTAACAAGAAAAATAAATTTCTACGATCTAATCGTGGAGGAGAATATTTGAGTTACGAGTTTAGCCTTCATTTAAGACAATGTGGAATAGTTTCACAGCCCACGCCACCTGGAACACCAGAGCGTAATGGTGTGTCCGAACCTCGTAACTGCACTTTATTGGATATCGTGTGATCTATGATGTCTCTTACCGATTTACCACTATCATTTTGGGGTTATGCATTAGAGAAAACTGCATTCACGTTAAACAGGGCACCATCAAAATCCGTTGAGACGATGCCTTATGAATTGTGGTTTGGCAAGAAACCAAAGTTGTCGTTTCTTAAAGTTTG
Source organism: Triticum dicoccoides (assembly GCF_002162155.2). Taxonomy (NCBI): domain Eukaryota; kingdom Viridiplantae; phylum Streptophyta; class Magnoliopsida; order Poales; family Poaceae; genus Triticum; species Triticum dicoccoides. The sequence continues at coordinate 601,444,688 of NC_041387.1, read as the reverse complement.
GGGCTGCGATGCTTATGTGAAAAAGCTTCAACCTGATAAGCTCGAACCCAAATCGGAGAAGTGTGTCTTCATAGGATACCCAAAGGAAATTGTTGGGTACACCTTCTATCACAGATCCACAGGCAAGATATTCGTTGCTAAGAATGGATCCTTTCTAGAGAAGGAGTTTCTCTCGAAAGAAGTGAATGGGAGGAAAGTAGAACTTGATGAGGTAATTGTACCTTCTCCCTTATTGGAAAGTAGTTCATCACAGAAATCGGTTCCAGTGATTCCTACACCAATTAGTGAGGAAGTTAATCATGATGATCATGAAACTTCAGATCAAGTTACTACCGAACTTCGTAGGTCTTCTAGAGCGCGATCCGAACTAGAGTGGTACCATAATCCTATTCTAGAAGTCATGTTACTAGACCATGGTGAACCTACGAACTATGAGGAAGCGATGATGAGCCCAGATTCCGTGAAATGGCTTGAGGCCATGAAATCTGAGATGGGATCCATGTATGCGGACAAAGTGTGGACTTTGGTGGACTTGCCCGATGATCGGCAAGCCATTAAGAATAAATGGATCTTCAAGAGGAAGACGGACGCTGATAGTAGTGTTACTATCTACAAAGCTCGACTTGTCACAAAAGGTTTTCCACAAGTTCAAGGTGTTGACTACAATGAGATTTTCTCAACTGTAGCTATGCTTAAATCCATCTGAATCATGTTAGCAATTGCCATATTTTTTGAAATTTGGCAAATGGATGTCAAAACTGCATTCCTTAAATGGATATTTCTTAAAAAGGAGTTGTATATGATGCAACCAGAAGGTTTTGTCAATCCTAAAGGTACTAACAAGTTGTGGAAGCTCCAGCGATCCATCTATGGACTGGTGCAAGCATCTCGAAGTTGGAATAAACGCTTTGGTAGTGTGGTCAAAGCATATGGTTTTATAGAGACTTGCGGTGAAGCCTGTATTTACAAGAAAGTGAGTGGGAGAACTACAACCTTTCTAATAAGTATAGGTGTATAACATATTGTTGATCGGAAATGATGTAGAATTTTCTGGAAAGCATAAAGGAGAGTTTGAAAGGAGTTTTTCAAACAAAGACCTCGGTAAAGTTGCTTACATATTTAGCATCAAGATCTATAGAGATAGATCAAGATGCTTGATAAGTCTTTTCAATAAGTACATACCTTGAACAAGATTTTGATGTAGTTCAAAATGGAACAGTCATAGAAGGAGTTCTTGCCTGTGTTGCAAGGTGTAATGTTGAGTAAGACTCAAAACCCGACCACAACAGAAAATAGAAAGAGAATGAAAGGCATTCCCTATGCCACAGCCATAGGTTCTATAAAGTATGCTATGTTTTGTACTAGACCTATTGTGTACCTTGCCATGGTTTTGGCAAGGGGGTACAATAGTGATCTAGGAGTAGATCAATAGATAGCAGTCAAAATTATCCTTAGTGAGGACTAAGGAAATGTTTCTCTGTTATGGGGGTGATAAAGAGTTCGTTGTAAATAGTTACGCCGATGCAAGCTTTTACACCGATCCAGATAACTCTAAAGTCTCAATTTGGATACATATTGAAAGTGCGAACAGTTAGCTAGAGTAGCTCCATGCAGAGCATTGTAGACATAGAATATTTGCAAAATGCATACGGATCTGAATGTGTCAGACCTGTTGACTAAACTTCTCTCATGAGAAAAACATGATCACACCTTAGTACTCTTTGGGTGTTAATCACATAGCGATGAGAACTAGATTATTGACTCTAGTAAACCCTTTGGTTATTGGTCACATGGCGATGTGAACTATGGGTGTTAATCACATACAGATGTGAACTATTGACGTTAAATCACATGGTGATGTGAACTAGATTATTGACTCTAGTGCAAGTGGGAGACTGAAAGAAATATGCCCTAGAGGCAATAATAAAGTTATTATTTATTTCCTTATATCATGATAAATGTTTATTATTCATGCTAGAATTGTATTAACCGGAAACTTAGTACATGTGTGAATACATAGACAAAACATATTGTCCCTAGTATGCCTCTACTTGACTAGCTCGTTTATCAAAGATGGTTATTTCCTAACCATAGACATGAGTTGTCATTTGATGAATGGGATCACATCATTAGGAGAATGATGTGATGTACATGACCCATCCGTTAGCTTAGCATTATGATCGTGACAGTTTCATTGCTACTACTTTCCTCATGACTTATACATGTTCCTCGGACTATGAGATTATGCAACTTCCAAATACCGGAGGAACACTTTGTGTGCTACCAAACGTCACAACATAAATGGGTGATTATAAAGGTGCTCTACAGGTGTCTCCGAAATTGTTTTTTGGGTTGGCATAGATTGAGATTAGGATTTGTCACTCCGTGTTTTAGAGAGGTATCTCTGGGCCCTCTCGGTAATGCTCATCACTATAAGCCTTGCAAGCAATGTGACTAATGAGTTAGTTGCGGGATGAAGCATTATGAAACGAGTAAAGATACTTTCCAGTAATGAGATTGAACTAGGTATGATGATACTGACGATCGAATCTCGGGCAAGTAACATACCGATGACAAAGGGAACAATGTATGTTGTTATGCGGTTTGACCGATAAAGATCTTCATAGAATATGTAGGAGCCAATATGAGCATCCAGGTTCCACTATTGATTATTGATCAGAGATGTGACTCGATCATGTCTACATAGTTCTCGAACCCATAGGGTCCGCACGTTTAACGTTCGATGATGATTTGTATTATGAGTTATGTGTTTAGATGACCGAAGTTTGTTCGGAGTCCCGTATGAGATCATGGACGTGATGAGGAGTCTCGAAATAGTTGAGACATAAAGATTGATATATTGGAAGGCTATATTCGGACATCGGGAAGGTTCTGAGTGATTCGGGTATTTTTCGGAGTACGGGAGAGTTACGGGAATTCGCCGGGAGAAGTAATGGGCCTTATTGGGCTTTAGTTGAGAGAGGGGAGAAGGGCTAAGAGGTGGCGCGCGCCTTCCCCCTGCCCAAACCGAATTGGACAAGGGGTGGGGGCGCAACCCCCCTTTCCTTCTCCCTCTCCCTCTCTTTCCTTCTCTCCTACTCCGAATAGGAAAGGAATCCTACTAGGACTTGGGAGTCCTAGTAGGACTCCCTATGCTTGGCGTGCCCCCTAGGCTGGCCACCTCCTCCCTCCCTCCTTTATATACGGGGGAGCAGAGAACCCCAAAGACACACAAGTTGATCTTTTAGCCGTGTGCGGTGCCCCCCTCCATAGTTACACACCTCGATCATACCGTTGCGGAGCTTAGGCGAAGCCCTGCGCTGGTAGTATCATCATCACCGTCGCCACACTGTCGTGCTGACGGAACTCACCCTCGGCCTCAACTAGATCAAGAGTACGAGGGATGTCATCGAGCTGAACGTGTGCTGAACGCGGAGGTGTCGTACGTTCAGTACTTGGTCGGTTGGATCGCGAAGAAGTTCGACTACATCAACTGCGTTACTAAAAGCTTCTGCTTTCAGTCTACGAGGGTACGTGGAAACACTCTCCCCTCTGGTTGCTATGCACCTCCTAGATAGATCTTGTGTGATCATAGGAATTTTTTTGAAATTACTGTGTTCCCCAACAGTGGGTTATCAAGATCAACAACTGGTTCTATCTCAACGTCATTATCTGGTTGTTTATCATTAGGTTGGGTGTCTTCATGAACTTCATCCTTATCTTTTTCATTATCTGAAGGTGAGTGTTCATTACCAGATTGAGTTTCAGCATCAGAGATACAAGTTTCATTATCATTATTAGGAGGTTTGTCTATTTCAGGTTCACTAGAAGCATGCAAAGTCCTATCTTTTTCTTTTTCTTTTTCGTTTTAGAAGGACTAGGTGCACTAGTGTTATTTCTTTGCAAATCTTGTTCAATTATTTTTGGGTGTCCCTTAGGATAAAGTGGTTCCTGAGTCATTTTACCTCCTCTAGTTGCAACTCTAACAGCAAAGTCATGTATATTATTGTTTATTTCATCAAGTAACTCTCTTTGAGATTTACCAACTTGTTCCAATTGAGTTTGAACCATAGAGGCATGTTTTCCTACACCTCTAACATCATTTGAGATTCTAAATAACAAGTCACTTAAGTGAGCAATCATATCAGAGTTGTATTTCAATTGTTTCATAACATTTGCATTGCAGTGATCTTGCTTTCTAATGTAATTATCAAACTCATAAAGGCATTGACTAGGATGTTTATTATGAGGATCATCACTATCATTGAATTTCATTAAATATTTTACCTCTACCTCCTTGGGTGGTGGTGGTGCTTCAAGCCCATGTATTTCTTTGATAGGTGGTAAATTTTTAACATCCTCGTCCTTAATACCTTTTTCCTTCATAGATTTCTTTGCTTTTTGCATATCTTCAGGACTGAGATATAAGATACCCCTGTTCTTTGGAGTGGGTTTAATATGTGTTTCAAGAGGAGTCCAATCATCATAATTTTTTAATATGTTATTCAGTAATTCTTCAACTTGCTCAATGATTCGTTCCTTGAAAACACAACCAGCACAACTATCTAGGAAGTCCCTAGAAGCATCGGTTAGTCCATTATAGAATATATCGAGTATTTCATTTTTCTTAAGAGGATGATCAGGCAAAGCATTAAGCAATTGGAGAAGCCTCCCCCAAACTTTTGGGAGACTCTATTCTTCAATTTGCACAAAGTTAAATATTTCCTGCAAGGCAACTTATTTCTTATGAGAAGGGAAATATTTTCCAGAGAAGTAATAAACCATATCCTGGGGAGTCACACACAACTAGGAGCAAGAGTATTGTACCAAGCCTTAACATCACCCATTAATGAGAATGGAAATAACTTCATAATATAGTAGTAGAGAATCTTCTCATCATGAGCAAAAAGGGTAGCTATATCATTCAACTTAGTAACATGTGCCACAATAGTTTCAGTTTCATAACCATGGAAAGGATCAGATTCAAACAAAGTGATTAACTCTGGGTCGATAGAGAATTCATAATCCTTATCATTAATAACAATAGGTGAAGTAGCAAACTTAGGATCACATTTCATTTTAGCATTCAGAGATCTTTCTTTATACTTGCATAATAATTTCTCTAGATCATCTCTATCCTTACAAGCAAGAATATCTCTAGTTGCCTCCTCACTCATAGTATAACTGGTACCTTTGGCAATTCATATCTAGGAGGACTAGTTCTAGGTGTTTCAAGAGTCTCAGTTTCAAGTTCATCATCAGATTCAACAATATCATGTTGTATTACTTTAGCAATTTGTTCATCAAGAAATTCACCTAGTGGCACATCATCATCAAGCAAGGTACTAGCATCATCATAAGCATCATTCATAGTAGAATTAGCATCATCAATAAATTGTGACATATCAGAATTAATAGCATGTTGTGGAGTTGCAAGTTTACTTATAATAGAAGGTGAATCTAAAGCATAACTGGATGGTTGTTCCTTACCTCCCCTCGTCTTTGAAGGAAAAATCTTAGTCTTAGCATCCTTCAGATTCTTCATAGTGATAATATGATAATAATCCCAAGTGACTCAACATATATAGCTATGCTCCCCGGCAACTGCGCCAGAAAAAGGTCTTGATAACCCACAAGTATAGAGGATCGCAACAGTTTTCGAGGGTAGAGTATTCAACCCATATTTATAGATTCGACACAAGGGGAGCCAAAGAATATTTGAAGGTATTAGCAGCTGAGTTGTCAATTCAACCATACCTCACTACAAAAAAATACACTTCCGTGATGATACGTGTTTGTCACAGTAGGTCACGTTTTTTGTCATGCATGTACATCCATGATGATTTTATGACAGAATCAATATAGTCATACCTGTGTTGTCATAGAAGTGTTCCATGACATTACCAAAATTATCATCATGGAAGTGTCCACTTCCATGACGATAAATCGCGCGTCACAGAAGTGCTTTCGTCAAGGGTGACCGACACGTGGCATCCACCGTAACAGAACGCCGTTAAGCTATCGGGTCCAGTTTTGAATCCGATAAACCGTTAATAGCCTGGACCAATGGGGATTTTCCACATGTAAAATCATCTTTGGCCGCAGGAAACACGTGTTGCCTCACCATTGGGACAGATGTCATCCACTCATTGGACAGGAGGCGCCGATGATAGGTCGACACGTGGCACGGCCCAACAGTGGCCCATTCCGGTGAAAAAGGTCGGCCCAGTAAAAATTAGCAGGCCGGCCCATATAAGGCTTACTTGTGTCAGGTCCATTTAAGCCCACGGCCCATACGAGATGTGCCAATTCGGCCCGTCAACGACCCATTAAAGATTTGACACCATTGCAGCCCATCGTCAAATCGAGCCCGTTAACAACCCGCTATATATTTGGGCTCAATATCGGCCCGATGAGATTTCGGCCTGTTAACGGCCCATTCAATGGATGGGCCAGTTTTCAGTATGTACATCTTTCGGCCTTTTAGTGACCCATTTAAATGTTGGGCTAATTTCCGGCCCAGCGTGTCTTTCTGCCTGTTGACGGCCCATAAATCAGATGGGCCATTTGTAGTCGGACCTGAGTTTCGGCCTTTTAGCGGCCCATTTAAGTGTTGGGCCGATTTCCGGCCCGGTGTCTCTTTCAGCCTATTGACGTCCCATACATCAGTTGGGCCATTTGTAGTCGGACCTGAGTTTTGGCCTTTTAGCGACCCATTTAAGTGTTGGGCCAATTCCCGACCCTTTGTGCCTTTTGGCCTGTTAACGGACCATAAATGAGTTGGGCAATTTGTAGTCGGACCTTAGTTTTGGCCTTTTAACGGCCCATGCCCTTCATGGTCCAATACCAGCCCGGTTTCTCTTTCGGCCTGCTAAAGGCCCACAATACAGTTGGGCCATCTACAATACGACCTGACTTTCGGCCTTTTAGCGTCCCATGCTCTTCATGGTCCAGTACAAGCCCGCTGTCTCTTTCGGCCTGCTAAAGGCCTACAATATAGTTGGTCCATATGTAGCCCAAACATAGTAACGGCCTGTTAACGGCCCGTGGAATCAATTGGGCCCACCTGTTTCCCACTTCGATGTTGGCCTGTTAACGACCTGGGAGGTAAGAGGGCCGACCATTAACTTTCGGCCTAGTAACGGCCCATTAACTTAATGGGCCCACTAAAGTTCGTACATGTCTTTAGGCCAAATTAGATAATTTGAGCCCATTACGACGAGCAATTATGCACAGGACAAAAACCGATCAAGCAAAGGTACGACATACAGGGAATAACGTTGCACAACCAGCATATATTACAGGAAATTACATCCACTAGGCAATCAAAGATTGATGCCGGTTCAAATAAATGAGCAGAACCTAACCATCTACAATGTCACAATCTGCAACCTCAGCACAGATGACGCCCATAAGCATGTGGGCAAGTTCTTTATGCTTTGCTACACTGTCTCTAAAAACATTGATTAGTTGTTGTGTCGCACGACTCTGCGCCTCTGATTCATCCACCATTTCCATCATTGCTTCAGCCATTAATTGGTTCAGAAACATACATTTATTCAGTTGCATTCGAGACAGAGGATATTGAACAGATTCAGATGGCGATTTTGGCAGGCTTGTATTATTGATAGTGGAGAGTGTCTCGACCACTGCGTCATAACATAAATTAGGAGGGAAACCAAACAGATTAATCGTGAGTTATTGCTATATTACCTGGCCTAGATTTATTGGAAAAAACAATGGGGTTGCCTTGTTGTTTTCAGAGTTTGTCTTCTTATCTTCAGCAGCCTGCGCCAAATTAACACACTAGCATTGATATCATTGGCCAAGTCAGATAATAGGAAAGCAACATTGACACAATGAAAGTTTGGGCAACTAGCCTACACCAAATTAACACAATATGGCACAGCTATCATCATCCAGGTAAGGTAATACGAAAGCAACATTGACACAATGAATGAATGGGTAACCAGAGAAGCACTACAATTCAGTAATGTGCGTGATATGAGATAGTACACTCATGCAGCTCAATATGCAAAACTACCATGCAGTTTTCCTTACAAAAATCAAAATTGGCGCCTTTAACATTTTGCTACAACTAATTTTAGATCAGATAAAGGTTAGATTCACGTCGATTAACAAAATACATGCTGATGTAAAAATATAGTGATATACAACAGGTACTTACATCAGCATTGGAGCACAGAGAATTCCCGCCAGATATTTTCCTTGAATACGATCCCAATGGAGGAAGTCTTCTATCGTTTAACCTTATTTTCTAAAAGAGAGATGGGTAAGAAACATGTAGAAAATATGATCGGAATGCTATAAAATTTCATGATGCGAGGTACGCACACACTTCTTAGAATGGAGTTGACATTCTTTTGCTGGACTGGAGCGGACTAGTTCTTTGGCCTCTCGAATCTGCTTATTATCAGTGGGAGTTGGGTTTCTCTGTGCTGGAGCAGTATCTATGAAAAATGGAGTTGGTTTATTATCTCTTGGCATTTGGATCTTTTGCAAAGACCTGGTTTGTAACCCTTCAGATTCTAACATAGCCGTCTTCCCCTTGCATGCCTTATATAGAAGAATGGTGCTTCAGTTATAAAACATGCTACAACCGAGATGGAATAGGTACTGAAGAATAGAAAGGCATGACATATTGACATGTATTCCCTCCATCCGGAAATAAATGGATGGGTCTAGGCATATTTCAGTTCTAGATACATCCAATTTTATCCATTTCTGTGAAATATAATCCGGACGGAGGGAGTACAATGTAAGAGCTAAGGATACGACGGGATAACACAGTAAAAAAACACATTGAAAACCCACTGCAGAACCAAAGTATTCAAACCCACTGATATGAGATAGTACACTCATGCAGCTCAAGATGCAAAACTACCAGGCAGTTTTCCTTACAAAAATCAACATTGTGGCCTTTAATCATACATTTTGCTACAACTAAATTTAGATCAGATAAAGGTTAGATTCACGCCGATTAACAAAATATATGCTGATGTAAAAATATAGTGATATACAACAGGTACTTACATCTGCATTGGAGCACAGAGAATTCCTGCAAGAATCTTTCCTCACATATGATATCAGTGCAGAAATTCTTCTAGTTGTTAAGCCTATTTTCTAAAGGGATAATTAGATTTATGCCCCTAGTTGTGTCCCACTCGTCTGTTTTACCCCTAATTCCCAAAATTCACCGGTTCTGTCCAAGTCACTTTGCTCCTCTTATGCTTTTGCCCTTTGACCATTTGACCGTTAGTTTGAAAACTTCATAACTAATTCATACTAAATCAGAAAAATGCAAATAAGATACCAAGATGTTCAGAAAAACATCACCAATGTCAGTGTCATTTGTATTCATGAAAAAAGTGTTGGAAAGTGCACATCCGAGTTTTAGCTCTTTTGATACCACCATGAATAGTAAACTCTAAAAAAATTCAAAAAAAAATCAAAAAAAATATGGTGACAAAGAACAACAAATGTTCCAAGCGATTGCCCAAGTTTCATTAGGGTACGACATTCGTGGAAGTCGTGGCAAAAAATTAATCTTTTTGGAGTGCTGATTGTTTTTTTTGCCCGCGGCACCCACGAATGTTATTCCCTCATGAAACTTGGTAGGCACTTGAAACATTTTTCATTCTTTGCCGCTAAATTTTTTTTTGAATTTTTTTGAATTTTTTTAGATTTTACTATTCATGGTAGTATCAAAAGAGCTAAAACTCGGATGTGCACTTTCCAACACTTTTTTCATGAATGAAAATGACACTGACATATAAGTGATGTTTTTCTGAACATTTTGGTATCCTATTTGGATTTTTCTGATTTAGTATGAATTAGTTATGAAGTTTTCAAACTGACGGTCAGACGGTCAAAGGGCAAAAGCATAAGAGGAGCAAAGTGACTTGGACAGAAGCGGTGAATTTTGGGAATTAGGGGTAAAACAGACGAGTGGGACACAACTAGGGGCATAAATCTAATATCCCTTTTCTAAAAGAGAGATGGGTAAGAAACATGTAGAAAATATGATCAGCATGCTATAAAATTTCATGATGCAAGGATATGCACACGCTTCTTAGAATGGAGTTGACATATTTTTGCTGGACTGGAGCGGACTAGTTCTTTGGCCACTGGAATCTGCTTATTATTAGTAGGAGTTGGGTTTCTCTGTGCTGGAGCAGTATCTATAAAAACTGGAGTTGGTTTATTATCTCCTGGCGTTTGGATCTTCTGCAAAGGCCTTGTTTGTAACCCTTCAGATTCTAACATAGTCGTCTTCCCCTTGCATGCCTTGTATAGAAGAATGATGCTTTAATTATAAAACATGCTACAGCAGAGAGATGGAATTGGTACTGAATAATAGAAAGGCATGACATATTAACATGTATTCCCTCCATCCGGAAAAAATGGATGGGTCTAGGCGTATTTGAGTTCTAGATACATCCTTTTTATTCATTTCGGCAACATGTAATCCGTACAGAGGGAGTATGGTGTAAGAGCTAGGGATACGACAGGACAACACAGCAAAAAAACACTAGTTGAATGTAAAACTGTATGCTAGCGGAATACATACAGAAAAAACTAAGGCAACATACACGTGTATAATTGGGAAATTAAGATGGCATTGCAACAGAGCACTAGAACAACACTTCAATGTAAAAAACATGGTATGGTAGACACATGAAGTACATACTGATGAATAACAATGCATAAGATATTCAGAAGCATGATGTCCAAATTAAGCAGATGGCATTGCAATAGAGTAGAATGACAGTACTTGAATTTGAAAACATGTTATCATGAATGGAATAGGTACTGAAAAACAGGAAGGCATGACATATTTACATGCATGATCAGCATGCTAAGCACATGGCATTGCAATGATCATGCTAAGCACATGGCATTGCAACAGAGTAGATACACTCCAGGACATTATATGCATGTTGTACCCATATCACAGGCCAAGTTAGAGCAAGGACCTTGTGGGGTGAAGAGGATTCATCATCTTTCTGCAAGTCTTCTGAAGAACTGCCTTTACATGTTCCATCATATTGGGTATCATTGACATCAAGTTTATTGGCCTTTACATTGCTCCGTGAGGTTCTTCTGGATATATCAGTGTGTGCAATTATATATGACATGCATGGAAGACAACTAGTAGTTAGATTTATGTAATGAGTGTCTGTAGGAGACGACATAAATAGTAGGACTGGGGTTAACTAGCAGCAACAGGTCTCATAAAATAAAGGGAGAACACAGATGAAAGCTACAGAATATGTATCGTTTGTACTCGAGATTAACTAGATGGCACACAAAAGTATTAAAGAACAACATAGGTAATACTAGAAGTGGTATAATACTAGCTCGAGTGACCATACAATGTCCATCCAACGGCCGTAGTGCTTCTTCAACCTCTGGTCTTCTTGCTCCAGCCACCCAAAGCAGCGCCGGTCGTGTCGCCTGCTCCTGCCTCCCGTGGCTGGTTGTGCTGCCGCGGAGGCCTCACTGCCCCCATACTACTCCCACCGGTGGCCAGGCCATCCCTCCACTCCACTCAGCCACACCCCCTGTTATTCTGCGGCGACGGCAGCGCAGCCAAACCAGTGAAACCTCATACTCCTCTTCGCGTGGGCATCCACTACCGCGTCTTCCCCGGCTCTGCGTCGTCCCCTTCCTAGGCCTCGCTATCGTCCACCGCCGTGGTGCTCTCGGCGCAGCGTGGTCAATGTAGTCAACGACCGACTTCCATCCGAAGAGTACTGTACATGGAGAGGCTGAGAGCTGGGTCCACAGCAGCCGCAAGGAAGTGCCTCCTTATTAGGCGGAAAATAATTATTCCTCCTCCTGACAACAGGGACCCACCGGGCGGGCCACCAGTATTTCGCAAAAAAAAGCATTTCCCCCCTGACTGCTAGGACCCACCGAATAGGACACCGTATTTCATGAAAAAAATGTTTCTGTTGGGACACACCGGTCGGGCCACCGTATTTCGCGAAAAAAACATTCCCATCGCTGCCAGCTCGGACCCACCGAAAGTGCCTCCTTATTACGCACACAAAAATGAATACCCCCTGCTAGTTGGGACCCACCTCGGTGGGAGGCTGACTTGTTGGCCTACTAAGTTGACTGGGACGGAGGCCTTTGTCAACTTTAGTCAATATGAACGATTCTAGCTCCAGTTGCCGTACGATGTCCATCCAATGGCCGAAGTGCTTCTTCAACCTCTGGTCTTCTTGCTCCAGCCGCCCAAAGCAGCGCCGGTCGTGCCGCATGCTCCTGCCTCCCGTGGCCGGTTGTGATGTCATGGAGGCCTCACCGCCTCCTACTACTCCCACCGCTGGCCAGGCCATCCCTCTACTCACCTACACCCCCTCTTATTCTGCAGCGACGACATCCTCACATCGCAGCCAAACCAGTGAACCCTCGTACTCCTCTTCATGTGGGCATCCACTACTGCATCTTCCCCGGCTCTGCGTCGTCCCCTTCCTAAGGCCTCGCCGTCGTCCACTGCCGTGGTGCTCTCGGCACGGCATGGTCAATATGGTCAACGACCGACTTCCATCAGAAGAGTACTGTACGTGGAGAGGCTGACAGTTGGGTCCACGGCAGCCACAAGGAAGTGCCTCCTTATTATGCGCAAAATAATTATTCCTCCACCTGACAGCAGGGACCCACCGGACGGGCCACCGTATTTCACGAAAAAAATGTTTCCCTGCTGACTGCTAGGACCCACCAGCTACATCTTCACACACAAGGAAGTGCGCGTCCGGGCAAAAAATGATTGCCCCCCTGACTGTTGGGACCCACCAGCTACATATTCACACGCAAGGAAGTGCCTGACAGTCGGGACCCACCTGGTCGAAGCGTACGTACATTGTCATTCTTGTGGCGAACGTGTACGTACATATATACTGGTCGATGTAGAGGCGTGCACGTGTCATAGTAGAGGCGCGCACGTAGCATGTACACGTACGTACAACGGCCAGGGTGCAAGAAAGAAAATACATCCATGTACGTACATACGGGCGGGGTCTCGAACGCCTACTCGCGCATACGTACGGCCAGGGCTCGTGTACATGGCTGGGTCGGAACAGAGAAAGAGCGTCGTCGTGTTCATGGGGAGCCAACCGGCTGGGTCGGAACAGAATGCGTCGTCGTGTTCATCGGGAGGGCTTGGACGGAACATGCGATGGAAAGGAGGCCTAGCGTACCGCAGAACGGAGGAAACGGCCTTGTGTTCGATCGACCACATTCGAAACGGGATCCTGTTCATTGGGAGGGGTCTGGTGTACTGCAAAACGGAGGAAACGGACCTCCTACGGTCGAAACGGGGGTCCTGTTGATCGGAAGGGGTGTGGCGTACCGCAAAACGGACAAAACGGACTTGTGTTGGAGCGCTACAGTCGAAACGGGGGTCCTGTTCATCGGGAGGGGTGTGGCGTACAGCAAAACGGGACTCCACGAGATACTGTTCATCTCCACCGTCGACCTCCTCCAGCCTCCACCTGCGGCTATTCATCCACGGGCTCCTGTTCATCCAGCCTCCACCGCGCGCTACTACATCGGCTACTGTTCAACCACCCCTCTCCACGGGCTCCTGTTCAACCACCCCTCCACGGGCCACTGTTCATCCACCCCTCCACCATCTACTGTTCATCCAGCCCTACACGGGGTCGTCCTGTTCATCCAACCCTCCACGGGGTCCTGATCATCCAGCCCCAACCGGCTCGATCGATCGGGGTCCTATTCATCCAGAGGCAACGCCACGGGGTCCTGTTCATCCACCCCCATCGCTCACTGTTCATCCAACCAGCCCCCCCCCCACAACGCTCACTGTTCATCCAGAGGCAGCATCGATCGGCTTCAGTTAGCAGCAGTAGCGAAGGAATCGCTCGATCGGGTTTAGTTAACAACCATCGATCGATCGCTCGGGTTCAGTAACGCGTAGCCTGCAGTGCAATCGCTCGGGTTCAGTTAGAGCCCAACGCCTCGCTCGGGTTCAGTTAGAGCCAACGCCTCACACACACACGCGTACGTGTACGAGAGAAACGCGCATCGCTCGGCCCCGACCACCCATCGTAACCGGGAACTCCCCGAAATTTTCCTCGCCCTCGCTTCTACCACGGTTTTTTCCGTCATGGATGGCCCAAAGAATGTCATGCAGCTGCGTCTCTGGCCCGCCCAGGATGAAAAGCCCATTTTCTGTTATGATTTTTTGTCATAGAAGTAGGTGCCCACCACATCTATGATGATACCGGGTTTTGTCACAATTATCGTCATAGAAGTGTCATAAGTATGACAAAAAAAAATTCGTTTGGCCCAAAATGTCACAGATGTGCCTTTTTTGTAGTGCCTAGAGATTAATTATCTGCAGCAAAGTGATTAGTAGCACAGTAATATGATATTTTTGGCGATAGCAGCAGTAGTTACGGTAAAGTAATAGTGATAGCAGTGATATGATAGTAGTAGCAACGGTAATAACTTAGCAAGAACAATATAAGATAAATTCATAGGCATCGGATCGGTGACTCGTTGGATGATATTCATCATGAGACAGTTATAACCTAGGGTGATACGACACTAGCTCCAGTTCATAAATATAATGTAGGCATGTATTCCGTAAATAGTCATACGTGCTTATGGAAAGAACTTGCATGACATCTTTTGTCCTACCCTCCCATGGCAGCGGGGTCCTATTGGAAACTAAGGGATATTAAGGCCTCCTTTTAATAGAGAACCGGAACAAAGCATTAACACACGATGAATACATGAACTCCTCAAACTACGGTCATCATCGGGAGTGGTCCCGGTTGTTGTCACTCCGGGATTGCCGGATCATAACACGTAGTAGGTGACTATAACTTGTAAGATCAAATCTATAACATGGATATAATGGTGATAACATAAACGGTTCAGATCTGAAATCATGGCACCCAGGCCCAAAGTGTGACAAGCATTAAGCATGGCAAAGTCATAGCAACATCAATCTCAGAACATAGTGGATACTAGGGATCAAGCCCTAACAAACTAAACATAGTGGATACTAGGGATCAAGCCCTAACAAACTAACTCGATTACATGATGAATCTCATCCAACTCCACACCGACCACTGAGCCTACGAAGGAATTACTCACTCCCGATGGGGAGCATCATGGATATGGCGATGGATATGTGTTGGTGATGACGAAGATCGAAGATCCCCCTCTCCCGAGCCCCAAACGGACTCCAGATCTACCCTCCCGAGGAAGAACAGGGCTTGGCGGAGGCTCCGTCTCGTGAAACACGATAATTCTTTCTCCCTGATTTTTTTCCTGGAAATATGTGATTTTATAGTGTCAGGGGGGTCGTTTGCGGGGCCACCAGGTGGGTACAACCCAGCTGGGCGCGCTAGGAGAGGGGGGCGCACCCTGGTGGGTTGTGCCCATCCAGATGCCCCTCTCCGGAAGGTCTTGGCTCTAGAAATTCTTATTATTGATATAAAAAATCCTCGCAAAGTTTCGTTCCAGTCCGAGAACTTTTATTTCTGCACAAAAACAACACCATGGTAGTTCTGCAGAAACAGCGTCAGTCCGGGGTTAGTTTCATTCAAATCATGCAAATTAGAGTCCAAAACAAGAGGAAAATCGTGAGAAAAAGTAGATACATTGGAGACATATCAATACCCATCACCAACATGAGCTTGATGTCATCGTTTTGTGTAGCCCCTTGATGACTTGTCCTTCCTTTCCGAATCATTGCTTCTTCGAGAGGTTCTTTGTTCATAGTGATCATCTCTACTCCTTCTCTCTCTTGGTGGTGATTCTTCCCTTTTGCTTCTCCTTTTAGGTGAGTCTTCTCTTCTTTTGTAGGGAGTCGTACACTCATTGGAGTAGTGTCTGGGTCTTCAACAATTATAGCAATTTCGCTCACGACTAGAAGATCTTTTGTCATTGTAGGACCTTGACAGCACCACTAGACTTGTTGTGAAGCTCTTCTTTATCCTTGAGTGACATCTCATGAGCAACAATTATCCCAATGACTTCCGTTGGCTTGAGATCTTTGTAATTTGGCATCATCTGGATCAATGTGCACACAGTGTCATATTTTCCATCCAAGGCTCTTAGGATCTTCTTGATGATGAATTTGTCGGTCATCTCTTCACTTCCTGAACCGGCAATCTCATTTGTGACGAGAGCAAGCCTAGAGTACATTTCAGCGGCACCTTCACCTTCCTTCATTTTGAACTTATCAAGTTGACTTTGAAGCACATCCAACTTGGATTCCTTGATGGAGTCGGTACCTTCGTGCATATCAATCAAAGTATCCCAAATTTCCTTTACATTCTCAAGACGACTGATTTTGTTGAATTCTTCGGGGCACAATCCATTGAAGAGGATATCGCAAGCTTGAGCATTGTATTGTAACATCTTCAACTCTTCCGCGGTAGCTTCACAATTTGGTTCTCTCGCATCAAAGAATTGACCTTGCAATCCAATACACACAATAGCCCAAATGGCAGGGTTAAGTCCAAGAATATGCATTTTCATCTTATGCTTCCAACTAGCAAAATTAGTACCATCAAAGTAAGGACCTCTACGGTGGTAATTTCCCTCGCTAGATGTCATACTCTCCTAGGTTGTGAAACCAAGGCTATGATCACCAAAGGTATGGAAATCAAGGCAAATGGAGACCAAAGCTCTGATACCACTCGTAGGATCGAAAGTATGTCTAGAGGGGGGGTGATTAGACTACTTGACCAAAAAAAACTTAACCTTTTCCCAATTTTAATTCTTGGCAGATTTTAGCAACTTAGCACTAGTCAAGCAATCAACCTAACACATGCAATTCAAAGAGTATAGAAGCAGAATGTAAATCATTGCATATGAAGGTAAAGGGAGGAGTTTGGAGGGAGCAAACGGAATTGTAGACACGGAGATTTTTGGTGGTTCCGATAGGTGGTGCTACCGTACATCCACGTTGATGGATACTTCAACCCACGAAGGGTAACGACTGCGCGAGTCCATGGAGGGCTCCACCCACGAAGGGTCCATGAAGAAGCAACCTTGTCTATCCCACCATGGGCATCGCCCACGAAGGACTTGCCTCACTTGGGTAGATCTTCACGAAGTAGGCGAACTCCTTGCCCTTACAAACTTCTTGGCTCAACTCCACAATCTTGACGGAGGCTTCCAAGCGACACCTAACCAATCTAGCACACATCACTCTCCAAAAGGTAATAGATGGTGTGTTGATGATGAACTCCTTGCTCTTGTGCTTCAAATGATAGTCTCCCCAACAACCAACTCTCTCTCATAGATTTGGCTATGGTGGAAAGATGATTTGAGTGGAAAGCAACTTGGGAAGGCTAGAGATCAAGATTCATATGGTAGGATTGGAATGTCTTGGTCTCAACACATGAGTAGGTGGTTCTCTCTCATAAAATGAGTAGTGGAAGTGTAGGTATGTTCTGATGGCTCTCTCCACGAATGAAGAGTGGGTGGAGGGGTATATATAGCCTCCACACAAAATCTAACTTTTACACACATATTCCCAAACTCGGTGGGACCGAATCAAGAAACTCGGTCAGGTCGATTCAGTTATAAATGTGAACGTTAGGATTTTCGATGGGACCGATATGATCAACTTGGTGGGACCGATGCGCTAGGGTTAGGGCATAAGTTGATCTCGGTGAGACCGATCACATGAACTCGGTGGGACCGATTTCACTAATAGGCAAACAGAGAGTTGGTCAGGCAAACTCGGTGGGACCTATCCGCTCGTTTTAGTGAGATCGAAGTGTTATGAAAAGGAAACAAAGAGTTTGCATTGCGAACTCGGTGGTACCGATCGCTCATTTCGGTGAGACCGAAACGTTACGAAGGGATACAGAGAGTTTGCAATCCCATCTCGGTGAGACCGAGATCCCTATCGGTGAGACCGAAGTGTTTAGGGTTTCTGGCTATGGCTATGTCAAATGAACTCGGTAGCGCCGGATAGATCAAATTGGTGGGGCCGAGTTTGACTTTTAGATTTAGGACAAATGTGGAAATGGGAAAGTGGTTGAGGGTTTTGGAGCATATCACTAAGCATTTTGAGCAAGCAAACCATTAAGCAACACCTTATCCCCTTTTAATAGTATTGGCTTTCCTATAGACTCAATGTGATCTTGGATCACTTAAATGAAAAAGGTAGAGTCTTGAGCTTATTGCCAATATGTATCCTTTGCATTTTGAGGGGTCCACATCCCTAGTCCATGCCATGCCAATCATTAAACTTTCTGAAATGATTATCTTGAAAAAGGTTAAGAATTATCAAAACCACCCAGGGATTAGTTGCACTTTCAGCTGACGTGGGTTGTATATGTTCTTGTTTTCAAAGTGAATGAGACCAAATTATATCTCATCTAAATGAGTTCTAGGTACTCCCTTTAAGAATATCATAACATTAGCCCTAATGATGGTTCATCCATTTTGTTACGGAATGACAATTGGCATGATGATAGCATGAAAGAAAGATTTCCTCAACTTCACTCATTTGCAAAAACAAAAATATCACATTATCTCCAGCTAATTAAAACTATATCTCAGATGACATATACAATATCTTCCATCTACCAGTATCGGGCATTGTACTCCAATGATGTGATGAATTTGCTAGCATTATGAATGGCATCGATCTCAATTATACTGCTGACACTTGGACTTTCAACTGGAGTGGACTGAAATACTCCAACGGGAAATTTCTATGTATTAGCTTGACACCCCACCCCATCCCACCCCACCACCAAACATTGATGCTCCCTTCAGATGGACATGGGAATCAGGTTGTTTGTGTAAACAATCTTTTTCTTTCTGGTTACCCATTTAGGACAAATTTAATACCAGGGATTTGCTTTCCAAGAAACATTTTCACATTGATGACACTACTTGTGTGCGCTGTGATGAAGGTACTCCTTCTGTTTTTATTTACTTTGCATATTAGCTTTGACTGAAGTCAAACTTTGTAAAGTTTGACCAAGTTTATAGAAAACAATATGAACATTTATTGTAACAAATCTATATGATGTGAAATAAACATGTAATGATGGATCTAATGGTATTGATCTAGTGGTGTATATGTTAATATATTTTTCTATAAACTTATTTAAAGTATATAAAGTTTGACTTTAGACAAACCTAATATGCGGAGTAAATAAGTACGGAGGGAGTACCAATGGGGATCTCACTCATCATCTTTTTTATATGTTATTCTCGTCTAAAGAAAAGGATGACAATGGTCAAGGTGTGGAACACAGATTTAAATATATTTGATATTATGATTGAATGACAAACTAGAATGGGAAACAATTGTTTCAGAGAAACTCTTATCATAGGATGCACATGAATGTTATCATATTTGAAAACAGACAGAGAAATATGGACCAGTGTTGCTATCCTTTCAAAGAGGATTTCCAAATGAGTTAAATACACCACGGGTGCCTTAACTTGTCATGTGCGGTTAATTTGGTGCCTAAAGTTGTAAAATACATGAAAGTGGTGCTTAAACTTATCCCTCCGTGCAAATACAGTGCTTTCTATCATATCCGGACGTATGCCATGCCTGCATGGCACCCCAGTGTGGCGGTAACCTGCATGTCAGTGGCTGGAAGTGGTCGAGTGATGTTTTTTCCAGAAACCACCTCATTTTTATTTAATTACGTAGAAAGGACCCTTAAATTAGAAATATGCAGAGGCGTGTTGGCCACCTGACCAAAATAAGTTATACGTTCTACGAGTAACTAGAACTGCATGTGTCATCAAAAAAAAGTAACTAGAAATGTGTGTAGAACAATATCGCCTATAGATGTGCGATTCCTTAACACATTTTCTACATTTTTTTTTCAAGTTTCTGTTTAGCTTTCATGATATGTAAATTTTGTCATATAAAAACTACAATAGCTATCAGTAGGCAATTATTGTGTAGTTTAATTCTTTATTCTTTTTTTACTGTGTACTTTGAAGAGGTAAACATGAACTAATTCTAAAAGTTATGTAGATTTAGACAGTTCAACATATATTAAGAATTATTGTGTAAATTTATGTATATTCGTGCAGGACCACAAGCACGGACAATTATTGTGTATTTTCATTGTATTTTAAAATATACAATTACAAAAAAATGATAACGTAATTGTTCAATCTGTTTAAAATATTATCATGTAATAATAATAATTCTAGAAATGTATTAAAACCACTAAAGGTGTTTTTTTTGCGGGAAAAACTTCCAATCTATTCATCTTCAATCATGGTAACAATTTTACGCAATAAATTCTAAAATACACGTTGAACATTTTTTGAAGTACATGTTATCAACATTTTGAATGCATGACAAACATCATTCAAAAACACGTTTACAATTTTATAATACACGTGAAACATTTTTCAAAAACATGGTGAACATTTGTTTTCAAATGCACTAGCATATTCCCCGAGTCTCCCTCGATACGATAACAAGTGAAGAATTTAGGTGTGCACCAAACAAAGATATTGTTTTCATGGTAACACCAAACAAATAAATTGTCATTGACGTGTGCACGGATGCATACCACACACACGACATCCGGTATTAAGGAAAACAATTACATGCAGCCATGCTTGGTGTAGTGTATTTGTTAACATGTGAATGTTGTGCACGCAATGTCCTGGCATCGAATCCATCTAGGCTTGTCCTTTTTCTTTCTTATTACTACTATTTTTTTCTCATCCGCTCGCCTGCCTGGAAATGCAGGACCCAAACGTGACAGGTTAGACCCATCATCAATATGCATCTGTATGCCATACATTTATGTGTAATTAAATATTTCCTCCGTGTCTCAGAATAAATGTCTCAACTTTGTATTAGCTCTAGTATAAATTTATACTAAGCTCAAGACACTTATTTTGAGACGGAGGGAGTATAATTTAAGGGAGTTGGTTGTAAATAAAATGCTATCACTCATTGACATGCGAACTGTCGCCATGTAGCCATGCTAACGCGATACATGGCAAAGCGTACACCGGGATATGGCAGGAGGCACCATATTTGCACGCGCAGACAAGTTCGAGTATCACTTTTATGTATTTCACAACTTTAGACATCAAATTGACCGCATAGGACAAGTTAAGGCACTCGTGGTGTATTTAACTCTTTCCAAATGGTAATTAACAGGGAAAAGCCCATTCTGAATATGGCATGCAAACTTGGCTTGACACTTTGTAATTTTTTTATTCTCATTCCCCTACCACCCTTCCATATGTACATTATTATATTTTTTTAATAGAAATGAGACATGGTAGAGCCTTCCCTACTGCACTCATGCTAAAAGAAATGGAAAATCAAGAATTTATTTTTATTTTTACCGCTTCATTTTATTTTTACTGTTCATCCAAGTGCATATGCACTCTAAAGTAGAAACTACATGACTTAATAAAGAAGCTGCAAGAACTAATTGTCAAAACGTTAGTATTAAACAACCATCGGTCCTATTTCGACAATATCATCATGAGCAACATAATTGTTCAAACTTCAAATTTCGAAAGGAGGCAATGCCATGGAGCTTGCATGCTAGCCCTGTTGGTCTGGGCACTGTGCAGATTGGCAGCACAAGCCAGTAGCACCGGCTGCCAGTACACTCCAAGACGAGCCAGCTTTTGCATTAACTCTACCTGTACGTATGTGCAGCGTGAAAGTCTCGAACGTACGTACACCTTGCGCAACAGCCAAACGAAACAAACAAGTTAATTAAATGCACCACACATCACACCAGTAAATAG
Source organism: Triticum dicoccoides (assembly GCF_002162155.2). Classification (NCBI taxonomy): domain Eukaryota; kingdom Viridiplantae; phylum Streptophyta; class Magnoliopsida; order Poales; family Poaceae; genus Triticum; species Triticum dicoccoides. Next base: position 601,422,899 of record NC_041387.1, on the reverse strand, counting down.
TTACGACCAGTACTACAGTAATTCTCTAGTTCTATCGACACGTAGTACAGCACAACACACGCGCACCCACCCGTGACAAACTTTGATGCCACATTCCTTATTGCACACACTGAAAAATACTAAGCCGCAAATTAACAATCACACGTAGTACGTACGTACGTACACCCAAATGCATGGCTAATGATTCGATTATAACCGCACGAACACGTGAAGAAAGGTCGCCTCGTGGGAACTAGTTGCAGGACTCCCGGGCGAAGCCGACGCGCGAGTTGGCGACGTCGAAGACGACCCGGAGGTTCTGCTGCTGCAGGTTGGCGACGACGTTGACGACGGAGTTGACGTTCTGCGGCGCCTCCGCCATGGCCAGGCACGCCAGCGGCGTCGCGCTGCTGTGGATCAGCGTGTTCTCCATCGGCAGCGCCAGGTCCACGCCGCCGTCCATGTGGATCGTCACGGCCGGCGCGCCCCCGGCCGCCACCTCGTCCGTGTTGAAGCACGTGTCGAACGCGCCCAGCGAGGTGTACCCGCTCGGCGCCGCCACGTGCCGCCGGAACTCCTCCCGCAGCGCCGCGTACACGGGCGCCGTCCACCGCGTGATCACCGTGCCGGAGTCCACCACCGTGCCCGCGCCCGTGCTGGGGTCGAACGCGAACGACCCCGCGGGCACCTTCACCGGGGACCGCCCCACGCTCAGCCCCGTCACGTTCACGTAGTACAGCGACGACCGATGGGGGTTCTTCAGCATCGGCGTGTACCTCGCGGACCGGGGCTGGCCGGCGGCGCCCAGCCGGAGCGACCCGGAGAAGTAGTATGACTTGTAGCTGGGCAGGCAGTAGGAGAAGACGCCGTTGTACATGTTGCCGACCTGGGACAGCAGGGCCATGGGGCCCCGGCCTAGGCCCAGGAGCCCCTGCTTCGGGAGGTCGGAAGTCGGCCCGCTCACCGAGCCCACGCACCCGAACGCGTAGTTGGGGATGGAGTCCTTGCCCAGATGCAGCCAGTCGCTGGCCAGCGCCGCCTGGAAGGAGGCGTCGGCGAACGGCTTGGAGAAGGCGCACGACGGCAGCGGCGCCGCGCTGTCGAAGGGGTCCCGGTCCGGGCAGGGCTGGCCCTGGAGGATGGGGCACATGGACGAGGAGCAGGGGAGGGGCGCGTAGGAGGAGGAGTTGGCCGGGACGAAGAGGCTGCTGGCGGGGCAGGTGCCGCACGGGGAGCAGTGCGCCCAGGTGGCGTCGGCGCTGGTGTCGAGGGCCAGGAGCATGGGCTGGGCCGGCGAGCCGAGCCCGGCGCGCACGACGTAGGAGGGCGGGGTCTGGCCGGAGGCGACGGGCGCCGAGGCGGTGCCGGTGGAGGCGGCCTTGGAGGAGAGGAAGAGGAGGCGCGCGTCGTCGTCGCGGGCGAGCGCGATGATGGACTCGAGCGGGGAGGCGGACGGAGGGTGGACATTGTGGTAGACGGACAGGTCGGCCGCGGCAGCGACAGTGGCGGCGAGGAGGAGGAGGAGAGGCAACCTGGTGGGCGCCATGGTTGCGGAGCTTAGCTTGAGCTAGGAAAGTGTCGGTCACTGCGAGGGAGTGAGGAGTGTGGCATGGGTTTATATAGGGGTTTGGCCTTTTTGTTTGTACATTTTGGGGTCTTGCTTGCTTTTTCATTTCCATCCCTGTTGAAAGTTTGATATTATAACGGATTCCAAAATCTACAAACAAAAAAGGCAATTCAAACTATTAAAAGAGATATATTGAAAAAAAAGGAGCGTGCACCTGGAAAAATTGTTGCATCAGTCAGTTCTCATCTGAACCGTATTCAGATCTTCATCCAACGGCCTGAAACAGGCCACATACTATTCATCTTCTTCCTCCTCACGCACGCCCCCTGCCTACCCAGCCCCAATAGCCGACCTCTACCGCCCGCGAACTGCGGGCCCTACTATGCACCGGCTTGCTCCTAACCTCCCATCAACCTCCTCCCACCGCCATTGCTGGCCAACGGCCCGCCCATTCCTCTAAGCCGCACAACGGCGAACAACTCCGGCTATCCCCTGCACCCCACACTCCGCACCTCTAAGATAGATAGTGAGGTTGCTGCTCCCCAACGAAACTGCACCCTCACATTTCTAAGATAGATAGTGGTGTTGCTTCTTCTCCGGTGAGGTTGCTTCTTCTCTTGCGAGATACCGCACGCTCAGGAAGAAGAAAAAAATGGCTGACGCAACAAAAAGATTCTGATACCTTATAAATAGCGAAACCTAAAAAAAGTGTTGAATTTAACCATGCATATCACGCCATCCCGCTTGTGTGAGTTGTGTCTATCTTGCCAGTTTTTCGGTAAAAAAACATATAAGATCTTTTTTCCCCCTATGTAGTAACCCTGGTAAACTGGAATCCGCCGCGTACATTGCATGAATTTGTCTACATATATCTAGTCTAGTTGATGACTGATGCGGCCGGGTTTACTACAGCGCAAGGAAGTAAAACGACCACCGTGCTCTAGAATCCGCGGGTTTCATGGAACTCGCAGACACCGTGACACGGCCTCGTCGACAGCTTGTCTTCACGGGTCAACAAGAGGACAAGGTTCGTCACATTCACATCTCGTCGCCCGGATGACCACCACCTAGCAGCAAGCTGGCACGGCGCTACGATCGAATCCGCTGTGTATCTTGTTATCATCGCTCTGCTGGTCGCTGCACGCAACATCATCTACCCCGGATACAACAAACTGACCTCTCAAACGCACCCACAGATAGTGATCGGTCACGTCTTAAATAGTCTTTTTCATAACTAAACATCTCAATTAAAAAAATCTTAAATTCATATTATTACATGTAACGTGAAACCTTAATTAAGGAAGCAGTCTGTCCTGCTTTGCCGGGCTCATGTCCGGCGGCCAGCTATGCCCTTCGAAGTGTTCTTTCGATCGCCGGCGAGATAGAGTAGGACATGGGACACACATCGGCTCACGAAATCAAGGCGCTACTCTTCCTCGTCGGAGTCCGAAGCGCTGGTAGACGTGAGATTGATGATGAATCCGTCGTGGAAGGAGCTGGCGACGTCCACCACGACGCAGTTGCAGCGCCTGGGCTGGCCATGCACCATATGGGGCGCCGAGAATGCAACACCACCCCGCAACGTCCACCGCCGTGAGGGCTATCGCCGCCTCCCGCGCCGGCTGCCTCGCACAGTGGGCATGCCGCGCCATATTTGCGTCGGGCGACGCCCATGTGTTCACCTTCAACTCAACGCGCTAACGAAGCGGTTGCACATCCACCGCCGCGTTCAGACGCCTGAGGGGCCGCACCACCTTCCATGAGGCAGTGCCAACACACCTCGCGCCGTATCCATGCGCCATTTGGGCGGACGCAATGGATTCCCGACGAAAGGAGTCAAGCGCTGCCGTCGGTCGGCCTCCTCCTGGGAGCGGCAGTGCGCAAGACGAACGGTCATCTCCTCCTCGAGGCCGCGTGGAACGAGCTCCGGATCAATGGATCTGGAGGTGTAGGACTCGGATCTACTGCCCGCCATGTCGAAGAAGGCTGGAGATCGCCAGACGGGAGCTTGGGTGACAGAGTGGAATGAAAGGGAGTGGAGTGGCTAGGGTTTGATCCGAGGATCGGCTGGCAACGAATATATGTGGGGTCGGATAAGCCAGCATGGGCCAGGTCGAACATGACGGACATGTCCGATCACGCCCGGGCCACCCTATATCCGTCCCATATTTTAACCGAATATGAGGGGTCAGTCAGCCTTGGCGTTTAAGGCCAGTCTAAGACGTTCGACTAAATCGGGTTTTTCGACCGATCAGTGACCGTGATGTTCGTCCAGATCTCCGTTTGACGAGGGTTCGAGGACACCCGGCTGTAGATGCTGTAATGGCCACATAATACACTTACTATCTTGCATATCGTCGCCGATCCATTCCTCAACTGAGGGCATCCACAATGTATGTCAAATTGCTAGTGCCAAATGATCAAATAGCTTTTGGCACCGGCGAGACACATTGTGGAAGGTGGTGCCAAATCAAAGAAATGGGGAACCGAAGCTCCTGCGAGCTCCGATGCCAAATTCATTGACACAGTAAAAAATGTTACCTCTCTCCTACTTTCGGCTACTTTCTCCCTTCTCCTGTTTTGGCATGCATGAGCTTAGCGCACATATGAGATTTTCTATTTTTTTTGAAGCACTAACCGTAGAACAATTGTTCTACGGTAATTTCATTAATTTAAATATATACAAACGAGGTTTACGAAAAGCATCAACCAATACCGGTTTTATGAAACATCAAACAAATTAAAGGTTTTGTTCTACCCAGACACTGATCCTGTGAGTTTTGGCTTGCTTGGCTCTAATCTGCGCCGCCCTGAGTCCTTCCTGCAGGTAGTAACACCATCCATCAATGTGAGGGGCTGCAAATCTGAAGAGTTTGTCATTTCGGATGGACCAGATCCCCCAACATCCATGATTACTATGTCTAGAGCTATGCTTTGTGGTAGTTGTTGAATGGCCATCTGAATATCATCCAGAACAAACATGCCTCTTTTCCTATGGGGAATAATCTTATCCCAGCATTGCAACGCAAATGGACAGTTTCAAAATAAGTGCATCATCGTTTCTTCAGTGTTGTTTGTACAGAGGGCACAATTATAGCTATCCAGATGCATGGATTTTCGGTGCAGCAAATTCTTGTGTTGATCCTGTAATGTAGAAGTAGCCATATGAAAATTTTGTGTCTCAGTCTGCATGAAGTATTCCATATCCCTCTGAACAAAGTGTGCATTGTGCTGGGTCCCATCATATGAGCATACATCTTGATGGAGGAGTATCCTCTGGTTGTCCCTTTTACTGAACATCTGTCATTTCCTGGTGAATCATTTCTCTCTTGCAAATATTCTTGTAGTAGGTTGAACTGCAGAAATGCTTGTTGTGACAAGGGTGTGTGAAAATGTGCAGTCAGGTCTGATGAGTTGAGGATTTGCTGTAGAGAAATAGAGCTGTTGTTGTTGAAAGAGCATAGTTCAGGGAATTTGGTTTGGAGTGGTTGATCCCACCAACAATCTGACCAAAAGAAAGTTGAATTTCCTGAGTTTGCTTTAGAAGAAGCAAATTCTTTTAAGTGGGCAGGAGTTTGAGCAAGGTTTTCCACCAAATTGATCCCATCATTCTCTCTCCTGGTAAAGAGTTGTGGTAGTATGATTCCCAAATGATATTCACCCAAGGGATGTTTTCCTTATTGAGGAATGTATGAATGTGCTTTAAGAGCAGGGCTTTGTTGTGCACCTCAATATTTAGGATGCCCAATCCACCATTTTCCTTGGGTTAATTTGTGTCGGTGCTTGGACCCACTCTGCAGATATTTGGCAATAGCTACATTGGAGAGAATGAATGAATTTGACACCAGTGCCAAAATTCTGACGACATCACAAATTTGGCACCATCACGTTGTGGATGCCCTGAGATTAGAATGGATCAACTCGCCGCACTGCCCATTCCCTGAGCCGACAGTACAAGGCACAGTACAATGCTCGCGCCACTGTACCGTGGTATTGGATCGATCCGCTGCACGTGATTCGATCGGATGATGCTCAAGGATCACATGAATTGGCCTGGCCTGGCATGTACGTACCTACAACACAAAGCGTCTACGTGACTTGCACCAGCTAGCAGCCAAAGCCTTACAAAGTGTACAAATGTTTTCACCGGCCGGCGTTCATACTGCAATCCAACAGTTTACCGGCCAGTCGACCGCATCCACAATCCGTAGGTCCAATTCAACATCTTAGATTTTTACTCTACATCATCCTCCCGCGCGCCAAAGTGTGACTCTTACGACGAGCAGAATGATCAAATTAACACTAGTACCTGATATCGACACCTGAGCTGCCAATACAGCACTATTAACAAAGACGCAGAACATCTCACATGCATATGCGTACGCGAAACCTAAGCATCCGTCCATTAATTCATGCATGACAAGCATCCTTCCACGGCTACGGACAGATTCATCGCTTCATCAGGAAACCAGGGATCATCCTATTGTGTGCTTCCTTTCGTCGTTAAGCCGGGTTATTAATTGCCCGTCTTCTCGTCCCTATACTAATAAACCATGCATGGGTCACACACCTGATAATCTCCGGGCGGATCGATTAATCTATCACACTCAACACAGCCAGGCCTAGCCTCTCCATCTACCAGCTCAAAAGGAAGGCAGGTCACGGGCGCCTTGTCCGCTCATGGCGGTGCAGAGTGCAGACGAAGCTCGCCACCTCTTACACTGTAGTGCCACTATACTAGCTGCTGGGGCAAACCTTTGGACCCTTCCATCCTAATCCAGAGCGTCCTAATAATGCAGTTTTGGTTCTGCATACGCATGCACGCATGCATGCACGCAGCGCTCGCAGAGATCAGATTGGATCCCGAGAGGCCGAGACGCTAGCTGTGCGAGAGCCGATCGACAAGAGACTGTGCCTCCCCGTGAGATATCTCACGAGATTGCTGAATCGGCGGACGCTAGCCATCAAATGTCACAACGCATCTTCCTCGGCAAGTTGCAGTGCAATCGAGTGGATTCAGGTCCTTCAGGACCCAGCACATAGGGCATTTTGATGGTTTGATTCTGGGCGGAGGACTCTGCAACAGTTTTGTGGGCGACGAGGGAGGGGGTATGGGGTATACAGCGTACGCAATGAACTATGTTCTGAACCTATGTTCCGTGTACAGTTCAGCTGGGTTCTTTGAGGTCTTTTTTCGCTTAAAAAAGGGTGCCTCTAGTCAGTGGCAAGAAACTGTGACCCGTTTTGCTCAAATTTGCCACTAAAAAGGCATTTTAGGTCGCCCAAATGCCCTTTCGTCTCTTCAAAGTCATTTGACCATTACTGCGAAACTTCATAACAAATTCATATGAACCCAGAAAAATGCAAACATTAAGATGTTCAAAAAATGTCACCTATACATGCATTCCATTTACCAAATGTTTGTTGACCATTACTTTTGGTAAAGACGTGCTGATGTATCAAATGTTTGTTGTATGTCTAATTATGCACTATAAAGACAAGATGTCCGTTCATAGATGTGCTATAGAATATCATGTTGCTATGTTGTACCCCTACACTAATTAAGTACTGTTAATTAGTACTTCCTCCGTCCCAAAATTCTTGTCTTACATTTGTCTAAATATGAATGTACCTAATACTAAAACATGACTTGATACATCCGTATTTAAACAAATCTAAGACAAGAATTTTGGGACGGATGGAGTACTTTCTAGTCATCCTTCTGTCATGAGATTTTGGTGAACAGTGGCAAGCATTATATTATGGTATGTTAAGGAAGTTAGCTGTTTCTTAGGAAAATGACCCTGATACACAATTGTTAAGTATTCCCTCCGTTCCTAGATATAAGTCTTTTTTAGAGATTCTAGTATGGACTACATACGGAGCAAAATGAGTGAATCTACACTATATAAGTAAAGAAGTATAGAAATATCAGACCATAGTATTGACAGAATCAACGTGAGCATGTACGAAAAGGAATCACTGGATTTCAGTTTGAGCAACTCAAGTCACACGGAAAACAAATGTGACTTTAACATGTCTAAAACTTTGCCATGGCAAACAAAATCCAAGATCACGCATTTCAACCCCTTGGCCATTTTTTCCCCGAGAACTAACCAGAACATCACCAAAATTACCGAGGGGGCTGCCCCGCGACGAAATCAACTGCTGACGGTTTCCGTCACGAAAAATGATCTTAGGCAACATTTTGTTTTGTTACGAGGATTTTCGTCACAAAATAGCACACATTTTGTAGTGGGATTTGGTTTAACCAATGGTGTATGATCCCTAAAAATGTTAAGGGAAAATTGAAGATGTGTGGACCCTTTGAAGAATTAAACGATGAACTGGAGTGCGAAGACTTAACTCTTTAGTTGTTCTTTTTATCCCTTTTTAAGTCAATAAGGCAAAATGTATTGTTAAGGGGGGGGGGGGGTCTAGGTGTTATTAAGATAGTGTGTCTTCACTTGTGCTAAGTCGAATTTATTTCTTCAGAGTTGAAGACAAGGAAATCTCCTTCCGGCAAAAGTCATCAAGCTTGCGTGTTGAAGGTGATTCTTCGTTACACCCGGGTTTAATTCTTCGCTGAGGAGTCAGGAAGAATGTAGTTGGGTTGTCCTACCTGAGGAATTTGAGAGTTTAATTTTTGACCATTGCGACAACAGGTTGACATGCCCGTCCCCTCCAATGGTCAATCCAGCCCTCGGGTTGCGACCACCTACTATAAATAGCCCCTGCCTCTATCATAAGTTGGTTGACTGCTCCATTAGAATCAATGCATGCTCTCTCAGCAACCCATTCTCTTGAAGAATTCAAGTGAACCCTAAGTGAGGAAAAACCCACAACCTTAAAATCCCAAGTGGTTGTGTGTCACTGAAGAATCTGTTCTAAGTTCACCAAAGACTTGTTATTCTTGAAGATTGTGCATCTTCCAGACGGTTATGTATCCGTTTAGAGCCTCCAGCCCGTGGACTAGCTAAAGAACAAGTCTGTGAAGGCTTGGAGGTCGCCTTGAAGATCTACCATGAGTGATTGGGCTATGTTCGAGTGATCTTAGTGAAGGAAATATGCCCTAGAGGCAATAATAAAGTTGTTATTTTATATTTTCTTATTCATGATGAAGTTTTATTATTATGCTAGAATTGTATTGATTGGGAACTTAAATACATGTGTGAATACACAAACAAATACTATGTCCCTAGTGAGCCTCTACTAGACTAGCTCGTTGATCAAAGATGGTTAAGGTTTCCTAACCATGGACATGTGTTGTCATTTGATAACGGGATCACATCATTAGGAGAATGATGTGATGGACAAGATCCATCTGTTAGCTTAGCATAGATCGTTCAGGTTATTGCTATTGCTTTCTTCATGTCAAATACATGTTCCTTCGATTATGAGATTATGCAACTCCCGGATACCGGAGGAATACCTTGTGTGCTATCAAATGTCACAACGTAACTGGGTGATCATAAAGATGCTCTACAGTTATCTCCGAAGGTGTTTGTTGGGTTGGCATAGATCAAGATTAGGATTTGTTACTCCAGTATCAGAGAGGTGTCTCTGGGCCATCTCGGTAATACACATCATAAGCTTGCAAGCAAACGACTAAGGAGATAGCCACGAGGTGATGTAACGAGTAAAGATACTTCCCGGTAATTGGATGGAACTAGGTATAGAGATACAGACGATCGAATCTCGGGCAAGTAACATACCGATGGACAAAGGGAATTACGTATGTTGCCATAACGGTTCGACCGATAAAGATCTACATAGAATATGTAGGGGCCAATATGGGCATTCAGGTTCCGCTATTGGTTATTGACCGGAGAGGTGTCCCGGTCAGGTCTACATAGTTCTCGAACCCGTAGGGTCCGCACGCTTAACGTTCATTGACGATATAGTGTTATATGAGTTATATGTTTTGGTGACCGAATGTTGTTCGGAGTCCCGGATGAGATCCCGAACATGACGAGGAGTCTCGAAATGGTCGATAGGTAAAGATTGATATATAGGACGACGGTATTTGGATACCGGAAGTGTTTCGGGACGTACCGGGAAGAAATCGGGTCATGAGAAGGGGTTCCAGACACCCCCCCCCCCTGACATGTATATGGGCTTAATCCGCCAAGGGAGGGACAGACCAGCCCACAGGGGGCTGGTGTGCCCCATTCCCTAGACAAACAACCCTACAGAAGGAAAGGGGGGAGGGCTAACCCCTCTTGCCTTTCCCTCTCATGGGAGAAAGGAGGGGGGCACCCTCCCCTGCCTTTCCCCCGCTCCTATACATGGAAGGGGGGCGCCACCTTGGGAGAGACTCCAAGTAGGATTCGTCCTACTTGGGCGCCCCCCTTGGCTGCTCCTCCCTCACTCCCACCTATATATATGTGGGAGGGGGCGCCTAGCACACGACATACAATTGCTTAGGCATGTGCGACGCCCCCCTCCACCGTTTACACCCCCGATCATATTTTCGTAGTGCTTAGGCGAAGCCCTGCGGAGATCACTTTACCATCATCGTCACCACACTGTCGTGCTGCCGGAACTCATCCACTACTTCACCCGTCTTGCTAGATCAAGAAGGCAAGGACGTCACCGAGCTGAACGTGTGCAGAACTCAGAGGTGTCGTACGTTCGGTACTCGATCGGTTGGATCGCGAAGAAAGTTCAACTACATCAACCGCGTAGTGAAACGCTTCCTCTTACAGTCTATGAGGGCACGTAGACACAATCTCCCCCTCGTTGCTATGTATCTCCATGGATAGATCATTGCATGTGCGTAGAATTTGTTTTGTTTTCCATGCAACATTTCCCAACAGTGGCATTATGAGCCAGGTCTATGCGTAGATGATATGTACAAGTAGGACACAAGGAGTCATGGGCGGTGATAGTCATACTGCTTACCACCATTGTCTTATTTTGATTTGGCGCTATTGTTGGATGAAGTGTCCCGAACCAACCTTACATGTCCATGCACATGAGACCGGTTCCACCGACTAACATGCAACTAGTTTTGCATAGGTGGCTGGTGGGTGTCTGTTTCTGCTACTTTAGTTGAATCAAATTTGACTATGGCCGATCCTTAAAGAAGGTTAAAATAGCAAACTTGATGAATCACCATTGTGGTTATATGCGTAGGTAAGAATAGTTCTTGCTAGAAGCCCGTAGCAGCCACGTAAAACTTGCAACAACAAAGTAGAGGACGTCTAACTTGTTTTTGCAGCGCATGTTGTGATATGATATGGTCAAGACATGATGTGATAAACGATATTGTATGAGATGATCATGTTTTGTAGGTTATTGGCAACCGGCAAGAGCCTTATGGTTGTCTATTTATTGTATGAATTGCAAATGCCATGTAATTGCTTTACTTTATCACTATGCGTTAGCGATAGTTGTTGAAGCAATAGTTGGCGAGATGACCACGACGCAACGATGGAGATCAAGGTGTCGAGCCGGTGATGATGGAGATCATGAAAATGCTTTTGAGATGGAGATCAAAAGCACGAGATGATGATGGCCATATTGATAACTCACAAGTATAGGGGGTCGCAACAGTTTTCGAGGGTAGAGTATTCAACCCAAATTTATAGATGCGACACAAGGGGAGCCAAATAATATTTGCAAGTATTAGCAACTGAGTTGTAAATTCAATCACACATGGAGATTAATTATATGCAGCAAAGTGATCAGTAGCACAGTAATATGCTAGCTTTGATAGTAGTGGTAGTAGCAACAGTAACGGTAATAGTGATCGTAATAGTTTTGTAGCAGTAACGATAGTAACAGTAGCAATAGTAACTTAGCAAGATCAATATGTAGGAAAATCGTAGGCATTGGATCAGTGATTTGGTGGATGATATTCATCATATAACAGTCATAACCTAGGGCGATGCGGCACTAGCTCCAGTTCATAAATATAATGTAGGCATGTATTCCGTAAATAGTCATACGTGCTTATGGAAAGAACTTGCATGGCATCTTTTGTCCTACCCTCCCGTGGCAGCGGAGTCCTATTGGAAACTAAGGGATATTAAGGCCTCCTTTTAATAAAGAACCAGAACAAATCATTAACACACGGCGAATACATGAACTCCTCAAACTACGGTCATCACTGGAAAGTGCCCCGACTATTGTCACTCCGGGGTTGCCGGATCATAACACGTCGTAGGTGAGTATAACTTGCAAGATCGGATCAACATAGATATAATGATGATAACATTGAAGGAAATATACCCTAGAGGCAATAATAAAGTTATTGTTTATTTCCTTATTTCATGATAAATGTTTATTATTCATGCTAGAATTGTATTAACCGGAAACTTAGTACATGTGTGAATACATAGACAAACATAATGTAACTACTATGCCTCTACTTGACTAGCTCGTTGAATCAAAGATGGTTGTGTTTCCTAACCATAGACATGAGTTGTCATTTGATTAATGGGATCACATCATTAGAGAATGATGTGATTGACTTGACCCATTCCGTTAGCTTAGCACTTGATCGTTTAGTATGTTGCTATTGCTTTCTTCATGACTTATACATGTTCCTATGACTATTAGATTATGCAACTCCCGTTTACCGGAGGAACACTTTGTGTGCTACCAAACGTCACAATGTAACTGGGTGATTATAAAGGTGCTCTACAGGTGTCTTCGAAGGTATTTGTTGAGTTGGCGTATTTCGAGATTAGGATTTGTCACTCCAATTGTCGGAGAAGTATCTCTGGGCCCTCTCGGTAATGCACATCACTATAAGCCTTGCAAGCAATGTGACTAATGAGTTAGTTGCGGGATGATGCATTACATAACGAGTAAAGAGACTTTCCGGTAATGAGATTGAACTAGGTATTGAGATACCGACGATCGAATCTCGGGCAAGTAACATACCGTTGACAAAGGGAACAATGTATGTTGTTATGCGGTTTGACCGATAAAGATCTTCGTAGAATATGTGGGAGCCAATATGAGCATCTAGGTTCCGCTATTGGTTATTGACCAGAGACGTGTCTCGGTCATGTCTACATAGTTCTCGAAGCCGTAGGGTCCGCACGCTTAACATTCGGTGATGATTTATATTATGAGTTATGTGTTTTGATGTACAGAAGGTAGTTCAGAGTCCCGGATGAGATCGGGGGCATGACGAGGAGCCTCGAAATGGTTGAGACATAAAGATCAGTATATTGGACGACTATATTTGGACATCGAAAAGGTTTCGAGTGATTCGGGTATTTATCGGAGTACCGGAGAGTTACGGGATATATGGGCCTTATTGGGCTTTAGGAGAAAGAGAGAGGGGAGGCTGCGCGCCCTCCCAAGGCCTAGTCCGAATTGGACTAGGGGGAGGTGCGCCCCCTCCTTCCTTCTCTTCTCTTTCCCTTTCCTTGACTCCTACTCCTACTACATGGAAGGGGGGAATCCTACTCCCGGTGGGAGTAGGACTCCCCAGGGCACGACATAGAGAAGGCCGGCCCCTCCCCTCCTCTCCTCCTTTATATACTGAGGCTAGGGGCACCCCATGACACACAAGTTGATCATTGATCTTTTAGCCGTGTGCGGTGCCCTCCTCCACCATAATCCACCTCGGTCATATCGTAGCGGTGCTTAGGCGAAGCCCTGCGTCGGTAGCTTCATCAACACCGTCATCACGCCGTCGTGCTGACGAAAATCTCCTTCGACACTCTGCTGGATCAGAGTTCGTGGGACGTCATCGAGCTAAACGTGTGCAGAACTCGGAGGGGCCGTGCATTCGGTACTCGGATCGGTCGGATCATGAAGACGTATGACTACATCAACCGCCTTGTTATAAAGCTTTTGCTTACGGTCTACGAGGGTACATGGAGGACACTCTCCCTCTCGGTTCTATGCATCACCATGATCTTGCATGTGCGTAGGAAATTTTTGAATTTACTACGTTCCCCAACAGTGGCATCAGAGCCAGGTTTATGCGTAGATGTTATATGCATGAGTAGAACACAAGTGAGTTGTGGGCGATACAAGTCATACTGCTTACCAGCATGTCATACTTTGATTCGGCGGTATTGTTGGATGAAGCGGCCCGGACTGACATTACGCATACGCTTATGCAAGACTGGTTCTACCGATGTGCTTCGCACATAGGTGGCTGGCGGGTGTCAGTTTCTCCAGCATTAGTTGAATCGAGTGTGGCTACGCCCGGTCCTTGTTGAAGGTTAAAAGAACACTAACTAGACGAAATATCGTTGTGGTTTTTATGCGTAGGTAAGAACGGTTCTTGCTCAGCCCGTTGCAGCCACGTAAAACTTGCAACAACAAAGTAAAGGACGTCGAACTTGTTTTTGCAGGGCATGTTGTGATGTGATATGGTCAAGACGTGATGAGATATAAATTGTTGTATGAGATGATCATGTTTTGTTCAAGTTATCGGCAACTGGTAGGAGCCTTATGGTTGTCTCTTTATTGCATAAGATGTAAGTGCCATATGATTGCTTTACTTTATCGATATGCGATAGCAATAGTTGCAAAAGCAATAGTTGGCGAGATGACCATATGATGACACATTGATAAAGATCAAGATGATGGAGATCATGGTGTCATGCCGGTGACAATGGAGATCATAACGGTACTTTGCAGATGGAGATCAAAGGCACAAGATGATGATAGCCATATCATGTCACATATTTTGATTGCATATGATGTTTATCTTTTATACAATTATTTCGCTTAGTTAGGCGGTAGCATTATAAGATGATCTCTCACTAAATTTCAAGGTATAAGTGTTCTCCCTGAGTATGCACCATTGTGAAAGTTCTTCATGCTGAGACACCACGTGATGATCGGGTGTGATAAGCTCTACGTTCAAATACAACGAGTGTAAGACAGTTTTGCACACGCAGAATACTCAGGTTAAACTTGACGAGCCTAGCATATGCAGATATGGCCTCGGAACACTGAGACCGAAAGGTCAAGCGTGAACCATATAGTAGATATGATCAACATAGTGATGTTCACCATTGAAAACTACTCCATCTCACGTGATGATCAGACATGGTTTAGTTGATTTGGATCATGTGATCACTTAGATGATTAAAGGGATGTCTATCTAAGTGGGAGTTCTTAAGTAATATGATTAAATTGAACTTTAATTTATCATGAACTTAGTCCTGATAGTATTTTGCAAATTATGTTGTAGATCAATAGCTCGTGTTATAGCTTCCCTATGTTTTTTTATAAGTTCCTAGAGAAAATTAAGTTGAAAGATGATAGTAGCAATGATGCGGACTTGGTCCATGATCTGAGGTTTATCCTCATTGCTGCACAGAAGAATTATGTCCTTGATGCACCGCTAGGTGACAGACCTATTGCAGGAGCAGATGCAGACGTTATGAACGTTTGGCTAGCTCAATATGATGACTACTTGATAGTTTAGTGCACCATGCTTTACGGCTTAGAACCGAGATTTCAAAAACGTTTTTTGAAACGTCATGGAGCATATGAGATGTTCCAAGAGCTGAAATTGGTATTTCAGACTCATGCCCGTGTCAAGAGGTATGAGACCTCTGACAAATACTTCGCCTAAAAGATGGAGGAGAATTGCTCAACTAGTGAGCAAGTGCTTAGATTGTCTGAGTACTACAATCGCTTGAATCAAGTGGGAGTTAATCTTCCAGATAAGATAGTGATTGACAGAGTTCTCTAGTCACCATTACCAAGTTACTGGAACTTCATGATGAACTATAGTATGCAAGGGATGACAAAAACGATTCCCGAGCTCTTCGTGATGTTGAAATCAATGAAGGTAGAAATCAAGAAAGAGCATCAAGTGTTGATGATTAACAAGACCACTAGTTTCAAGAAAATGGCATAGGGAAAGAAAGGGAACTCCATGTAGAATGGCAAGCAAGTTGTCACTCCCGTGAAGGAGCCCAAAGCTGGACCAAAGCCTGAAACCGAGTGCTTATACTGCAAAGGAAATGGTCACTGGAAGCGGAAATGCCCTGAAAATTTGGTGGATAAGAAGAATGGCGAAGTGAACAATGGTATATTTGATATAAAAGTTATTGATGTGTACCTTACTAGTGTTTATAGTAGCCCCTGAGTATTTGATACTTATTCGGTTGCTAAGATTAGTAACTCGAAACAGGAGTTACAGAATAAACAGAGACTAGTTGAGGGTGAAGTGACGATGTGTGTTGGTAGTGGTTCCAAGATTGATATGATCATCATCGCACACTCCCTATACTTTCGGGATTAGTGTTAAACCTAAATAAATGTTATTTGACGTTTGCGTTGAGCATGAATATGATTTGATCATGTTTATTGCAATACGGTTATTCATTTAAAGTCAGAGAATAATTGTTGTTCTGTTTACATGAATAAAACCTTCGATGGTCATACACCCGATGAAAATAGTTTGTTGGATCTGGATCATAGTGATACATATATTCATAATATTGATGCCAAAAGATGCAAAGTTGATAATGATAGTGCAACTTATTTGTGGCACTGCCGTTTGGGTCATATTGGTGTAAAGCGCATGAAGAAACTCCATAAAGATGGACTTTTGGAATCACTTGGTTATGAATCATTTGATGCTTGCAAATCGTGCCTTTTGGGCAAGATGAGTAAAACTCCGTTCTCCACAATAATGGAATGAGCTACTGACTTATTGGAAATAATACATACCGATGTATGCGATCCAATGAGTGTTGATGCTCGTGGCGAGTATTTTTATTTTCTGACCTGAACAAATGATTTGAGGAGATATGGGTATATCTACTTAATGAAACACAAGTCTGAAACATTTGAAAAGTTCAAAGAAATTCAGAGTGAAGTGAAGAATCATCATAACAAGAAAATAAAGTTTCTATGATCTAATCATGGAGAAGAATATTTGAGTTACGAGTTTGGCCTTCATATAAAACAATGTGGAATAGTTTCATAGCTCACGCCACCTGGAACACCACAGCGTAATGCTGTGTCCGAACATCGTAACCGCACTTTATTGGATATGGTGCGATCTATGATGTCTCTTATCGGTTTACCACTATCGTTTTGGGGTTATGCATTACAGACAGTTGCATTCACTTTAAATAGGGCACCATCAAAATCCGTTGAGATGACGCCTTATGAACTATGGTTTAGTAAGAAACCAAAGTTGTCGTTTTTTAAAATTTGGGGCTGCGATGCTTATGTGAAAAAGCATCAACCTGATAAGCTCGAACCCAAATCATAGAAATGTGTCTTCATAGGATACCCAAAGGAAACTGTTGGGTATACCTTCTATCACAGATCCGAAGGCAATATATTCGTTGCTAAGAATGGATCCTTTCTAGAGAAGGAGTTTCTCTTGAAAGAAGTGAGTGGGAGGAAAGTAGAACTTGATGAGGTAACTGTACCTGCTCCCTTATTGGAAAGTAGTTCATCACAGAAATCTGTTCCTGTGACTCCTACACCAAATAGTGAGGAAGCTAATGATGATGATCATGGAACTTCAGATCAAGTTACTGCCGAACCTTGTAGGTTTTCCAGAGTAAGATCTGCACTAGAGTGGTACGGTAATTCTGTTCTGGAAGTCATGTTACTAGACCATGATGAAACATACAAACTATGAGGAAGCGATCATGAGCCCAGATTCCACGAAATGGCTTGAGGCCATAAAATCTGAGATAGGATCCATGTATGAGAACAAAGTATGGACTTTGGTTGACTTGCTCGATGATTAGCAAGCCATGTTAAATAAATGGATCTTCAAGACGAAGACGGATGCTGATAGTAGTGTTACTATCTACAAAGCTTGAATTGTCGCAAAAAGGTTTTCGACAAGTTCAAGGTGGTGAATACGATGAGATTTTCTCACTCGTATCTATGCTTAAGTCCATCCGAATCATGTTAGCAATTGCCACATTTTATGAAATCTGGCAAATGGATGTCAAAACTGCATTTCTTTATTGGATATTTCTTAAAGAAGTGTTGTATATGATAAAACCAGAAGGTTTTGTCAATCCTAAAGGTGCTAACAAAATGTGCAAGCTCCAGCGATCCATCAATGGACTGGTGCAAGTATCTCGGAGTTGGAATATATGCTTTGATGAGTTGATCAAAGCACATGGTTTTATACAGACTTTTGGAAAGGCCTGTATTTACAAGAAAGTGAGTGGGAGCACTACAACCTTTCTGATAAATATATGTGAATAACATATTGTTGATCGGAAATAATGTAGAATTTTCTGGAAAGCATAAAGGAGTATTTGAAAGAAGTTTTTCAAAGAAAGACCTTGGTGAAGCTGCTTACACATTGAGCATCAAGATCTATAGAGATAGATCAAGACGCTTGATAAGATTTTTCAATGAGTACATACCTTGATAAGATTTTGAAGTAGTTCAAAATGGAACAGTCAAAGAAGGAATTCTTGCCTGTGTTGCAAGGTGTGAAGTTGAGTAAGACTCAAAGCCCGACCACAGCAGAAAATAGAAAGAGAATGAAAGCCATTCCCTATGCCATAGTCATAGGTTCTATAAAGTATGCCATGTTGTGTACCAGATCTATTGTATACCCTACACTGAGTTTGGCAAGGGAGTACAATAGTGATCTAGGAGTAGATCACTGGACAGCAGTCAAAATTATCCTTAGTGGAATAAGGAAATGTATCTCGATTATGGAGGTGATAAAAGAGTTCATTGTAAAGAGTTACATTGGTGCAAGCTTTTACACTGATCCAGATGACTCTAAGTCTAAATCTGGATACATATTGAAAGTGGGAGCAATTATCTAGAGTAGCTCCATGCAGAGCATTGTAGACATAGAATATTTGCAAAATACAAACGACTCTGAATGTGACAGACCCGTTGACTAAACTTCTCTCACGAGCAAAACATGATCATACCTTAGTACTCTTTGTGTGTGAATCACATAGCAATGTGAACTAGATTATTGACTCTAGTAAACCCTTCAGGTGCTGGTCACATGACGATGTGAACTATGCGTGTTAATCACATACAGATGTGAATATTGGTGTTAAATCACATGGCGATGTGAACTAGATTATTGACTCTAGTGCAAGTGGGAGACTAAAGGAAATATGCCCTAGAGGCAATAATAAAGTTGTTGTTTATTTCCTTATTTCATGATAAATGTTTATTATTCATGCTAGAATTGTATTAACCGGAAACTTAGTACATGTGTGAATATATAGACAAACATAATGTCACTAGTATGCCTCTACTTTACTAGCTCGTTGAATCCAAGATGGTTGTGTTTCCTAACCATAGACATGAGTTTTCATTTGATTAACGGGATCATATCATTAGAGAATGATGTGATTGACTTGACTCATTCCGTTAGCTTAGCACTTGATCGTTTAGTATGTTGTTATTGCTTTCTTCATGACTTATACATGTTCCTATGACTATAAGATTATGCAACTCCCGTTTATCAGAGGAACACTTTTTGTGCTACCAAACGTCACAACATAACTAGGTGATTATAAAGGTGCTCTACAGGTGTCTCCGAAGGTACTTGTTGAGTTGGCGTATTTTGAGATTAGGATTTGTCACTCCGATTGTCGGAGAGGTATCTCTGGGCCCTCTCAGTAATGCACGTCACTATAAGCCTTGCAAGCAATGTGACTAATGAGTTAGTTGCGGGATGATGCATTACATAACGATTAAAGAGACTTGCCAGCAACGAGATTGAACTAGGTATGGAGATACCGACGATCGAATCTCGGGCAAGCAACATACCGATGACAAAGGGAACAACGTATGTTGTTATGCGGTTTGATGGATATAGATTTTCGTAGAATATGTGGGAGCCAATATGAGCATCTAGGTTCCGCTATTGGTTATTGACCAGAGACGTGTCTCGGTCATGTCTACATAGTTCTCGAACCCGTAGGGTCCGCACGCTTAACGTTTGGTGACAATTTATATTATGAATTATGTGTTTGATGTACCTAAGTTAGTTCAGAGTCCCGGATGAGATCAGGGACATGACTAGGAGTCTCGAAATGGTCGAGACATAAATATCGATATATTGGACGACTATATTCGGACATCGGAAAGGTTCCGAGTGATTCGGGTATTTATCGGAGTACCGGAGAGTTACGAGAATTCGCCGGGGAGTATATGGGCCTTATTGGGCTTTCAGAGAAAGAGAGAGGGGAGGTTGCGCGCCCTCCCAAGGCCTAGTCCGACTTGGACTAGGGGGAGGGGCTGCACACCCTCCTTCCTTCTCTTCTCTTTTGCCTTTCCTTGACTCCTACTCCTACATGGAAGGGGGGGGGGAATCCTACTCCCGGTGGGAGTAGAACTCCCCAGGGCGCACCATAGAGAAGGCCGGCCCCTCCCCTCCTCTCCTCCTTTATATACTAAGGCTAGGGGCACCCCATGACACACAAGTCGATAATTGATCTTTTAGCCGTGTGCGGTGCCCCCCCCTTCACCATAATCCACCTCGGTCATATCGTAGCGGTGCTTAGGCGAAGCCCTGCGTCGGTAGCTTCATCAACACCGTCATCACGCCATCGTGCTGACAAAACTCTCCTTCGACACTATGCTGGATCGGAGTTCGTGGGATGTCATCGAGCTGAACGTGTGCAGAACTCGGAGGTGCCGTGCATTCGGTACTTGGATCGGTCAGATCGTGAAGACGTACGACTACATCAACCGTGTTGTCATAACGCTTCCGCTTACGGTCTACGAGGGTACGTGGATGACACTCTCCCCTCTCGTTGCTATGCATCACCATTATCTTGCGTGTGTGTAGGAAATTTTTGAAATTACTATGTTTCCCAACAAACATAAACGGTTCAGATCGGAAATCATGGCACCCGGGCCCAAAGTGACAAGCATCAAACATGGCAAAGTCATAGCAAAATCAATCTCAAAACATAATGGATACTAGGGATTAAGCCCTAACAAAACTATCTCGATTACATGATGAATCTCATCCAACTCCTCACCAATCAGCGAGCCTACGAAGGAATTACTCACTCCCAATGGGGAGCATCATGTAATTGGCGATGGAGAAGGGTTGGTGATGACGAAGATCGAAGATCCCCCACTCTGGAGCTCCAAATGGACTCCAGATCTGGCCTCCCGATGAAGAACACGAGGTGGCGGTAGCCCCATCTCGTGAAACGTGATAATTCTTTCTCCTTGATTTTTTTCTAGAAATATGTGATTTTATAGCGTTGGGTTCAGGGTATTCGGGGCCACCAGGTGGGGACAACCCACCTGGGCATGCCTGGAGGGGGGCGCACCCTGGTGGGTTGTGCCCACCCAGGTGCGCCCTCCAGTGGTTCTTGGCTCCAGAAATTATCTTTATTTGTATAAAAATTCCTCGCAAAATTTTGTTCCAATTCGAGAACTTTTATTTCTGCACAAAAACAACACCATGGTAGTTCTGTTGAAAACAGCGTCAGTCCGGGTTAGTTTCATTCAAATCATGCAAATTAGAGTCCAAAACAAGAGGAAAAGTGTTAGGAAAAGTAGATACGACAGAGACGTATCAACTCCCCCAAGCTTAAACCTTTGCTTGTCCTCAAGCAATTCAATTGATAAACTAAAAGTGAAAAAGAAAAACTTTTACGAACTCTTTTGCTCTTGTTTACATAAATAAGCTTAAGTAGCACCCAGGTTTTCAGCCAAGATTATAAGTGACCATGTCGACAATAACTCTTAAAAATTATATTAACTCATATCAATGACATAATCAGCTAGCGAGCAATAATAAGATATCTCAAACAACAACAGGTTGTCAAAACAGCCATGATATGATATGACAATAGTGGTATCTCGCTAGCCCTTTCTGAGACCGCAAAACTCAATGCAGAGAACCTCCAAAGTTCAAGCAATGACTAAACATTGTAATTCATGATAGAAAAAGATCCAGTCATGACACCCAACATTAGCTACACACAATGCATGAGGATGGCAATAGTGCTCTCAGGTTTAGGCGCTTAATTGAAAAGGTGATGACACAACATAAAAGTAAATGGATAGTCCCTTCGCAGAGGGAAGTAGTGATTTGCAGCGGTGCCAGAGCTCAAGTTTTTCAAACAGAGATAAATGAAATTTTGAGAAATGCACCCTTCTCGTTTACTTCGCAATCATTAGTTATCAGTATCTTCCATGCTAAACGCATTAGTGGCGGTTTCCAAGCGATAAAAGTAAAGGTTTACTCCCCCTCCACCAACAATCACACTCCACAGCTTGTCCTAAACAACGGGTGTCATCCATACCAACAACAGTCTGGGGGGAGTTTTGTTTAATTATTTGCAATTTGAATTCGGGACTGGGAATCCCTATTACTGCCCTCTCGTGCAAGGACGAGTGAATAAACACTCATCATGATAATAACCTTCTTAGCATGGAAGATACTCACTACCTCCTGTCGCTCTATGAAAAATCCAGGCACACAAAAAGGATATTTATTTGAAGTTTTTAGAGGTCGCACATGCAAATTTACTTAGAACGGCAGGGTAATACCGCATATAGGTAGGTATGGTGGACTCATCTGGAATAACTTGGGTTTCATGGTTTTGATGCACAAGAAGAATTCCCGCTTAGTACAGGCGAAGGCTAGCAATTAGGTTGAGAAGCGGCCAGCTAGAGAGCGAAAACGGTCATGAACATGCATTATGCATAAGTAACATTGGATACTAGCATGAGTAGGATATGAAAACCATGAACATAAATATCATAGAGGCTATGTCGGTTTTGATTCAACTACATGCATGAACATGTGCCAAGTCAAGCCACTCGAACATTCAGAGGAGGATACCATATCATCATACTACGTCACAATCATTTTAACGCAATGTTGACATCCAAGATAAATCATTATCCACTCCTAGCTACTTATGCATGGCATGAGAAACTATAATCTCTAATTGTCATTGCAAACATGTTTGATCATAATAGGCTGAATCATGGATACTAGGTTAAACATATTTACAAAAACAGAACAAGTCGAGTTCATACTCGTTTCTCTCTGCCACAACCAGTTCATCAAATATCGCCATTATTGCATTTCACTTGCATGACCGAACGACGTGAAAATAATAATAGTGCAAGAGTGCCATGGACTAAGCTAGAATCTGCAAACATTTTATTCAAAAGGAGAAGACAAGGTAATATGGGCTCTTTATTAGATCAACAATAATGCATATGAGAGCCACTCAACATTTTCATCATGGTCTTCTCCTTGGTATGAGTCAACAGAAAGAAATAGAAATTCAGAGAAACACACTAAAATATTTTTGGAGTTTTTGGTTTTTCTTGAACGAGCGAATAAAAGGGAAAAACAAAAACGAGAAAAACTATTTACACGGGAAAGCTCCCAACAGGCAAAAGAAGAACAAGGAAATATTTTTGGGGTTTCTTTTTAAATACTACAACTAACTACGCTAGAAAGAAAAAATAAAAAATAAGCAAGAAATATTTTTGTATTTTCTCAAAGTTTTTCAAATACACAAGAAGAAGGCGAGAAAATAAATCTAGCATGGATAATACAATGAAAAAGTGTGGACACCGACAAATGGAATGAAATGTGTGAACATGAAAGTAATGTCGGTGGAAATACATGCTGCCACAAGCTTAGGCTTTTGGTCTAACTTGGTAATCACGACTCGAAGAAGCCATGAGGTCTTATGTTGAAGTGCTGGGGAGTGGGCACCCGAGGGCCCACTGCCGAGGCTCCTCCTGTGCCACATTAGGGTTGTTTCGGTAGGCGACAATGTCCCCAGGCATAATACTATACCCGCCCCTGGCAATAGGATCAAACAAAGTAGGTGCATGCAATGGAATAATATCACGAGTGTCCACACTGAAAACTAGGTTATAAGGAACATGAATTTTAGTGTTCTCGCCATCAACAAACTGGTGGTATGCCATAGCCCGACGATCTAAATAAACCTTGGGTAAAGGATAATCATGCTGACGTATCTGAACGTTAAAGTGACTCACCAAACGAGTAGCACAAATACCACCATGTATTTTACCCTTGGATCTGTTAAGGTGGAGGCGACGTGCCACAATAGCTCCCAAGCTATAAGTGTTGTCACTGTAAAGTGCATGACATAAAACAGCAAAGTCTGGAGCACTGAGTGCACCTACCTTCTCTCTAGCAAGTAAACACTTTGTAATGAATAGAGCAAAATAATGCACAACAGGAAAGTGTAAACTAGTGGCAGTGACAATCGACCCCTCTCTCACCCCCCACTGTCAGAGTACAGTAAAAACCATCAAACTCCGTGGGCCTAGGCTTTACTAAACTACCATCAGAAGGAAGCATGCATATGTCACAAAATTCAGTAAGCAGTATCTGCTTGTGTTCAACATATAAGTTAAATTGCACCTCAGGGGATTATTCCTACTCAAGAAATGAAAACTTTGCATAAAGGAATTTGTGAGGAGATGATACTGTTCACGTTCAGTTGCGATGAAGTTGGCGGGGCCGGCATAGCAGCATACTGTGCAAACTCCTGAAGGATTCTGGCCCCTTCCATGAGCGGGTTATGCGGCCATTCACACGGCCATACCTCTGCCATTCTAGGTATGGATATCATTGTCATATGACTCCCCAATAACTCCCTTGGGGTTCTTCTTGGAAGCAAACTTCCTAAAGATACTCATCTTTTTCCAAGCAACAATCCCCCGAAACAGTTTCGGAAACGAAGCTTCGAGCAAAGAGATTGAAATGCGCGGTTTCGGGAGCAAGAACACGAGAGAGAGAGAGAGCAATGGTGATTTTTCCCGAGGTAGGTAGTGATGTGGAATAATTAGATAAGTGAGGGGGGCCACGTGGGGACCACAACCCACCAGAGCATGCTTGGGGGCCCTGGCGTGCCCACCCTGTGCACCTCCCTCTGATGTTATTTGCACAAAAAAAATCTTAAATATTCAGAAAAAATCGTATTAAATTTTCAGAGCATTCCGAGAACTTTTATTTTTGGATCATTTTTTATTGCAAGGGAATTTCATAAAACAGACAAAATATGGCATTTTATTTTATTTAACTAATAAAAATAGAAAAAAAGGGTAGGGACAGAAGGTAGTGCTCACTAAAGTCATCAACTTCATACCTCTCAAAAATGATTCATTAATAAGGTTGATCAAGTCTTATTAACAACCACATTCGATTAGGATGAAACCGAAGAACTTTCGTAAATCACTAAGTTACCTCAATGGGGATATGAATGTCCCCAACAATAAGTATTTCATATTTATTTTTAAAAGTAGGTAGAGGTAGCTGAAAACTTCCAATAGTAATTGTCGGAGATTTTTCAATAACATTGATACCATTCACTTGGAATTATTTCTTCGGAAAGTGCACTGTATGCTCATTACCATTGATATGAAAAGTGACCTTGCTTTTATTCAAGAAGGGTCTACCAAGGATGATCAACATGTTGTCGTCCTCGGGCATCTCAAGTATAACAAAGTCAGTCAAAATAGTAACATTAGCAACAACAACGGGCACATCCTCACAAATACCAATAGGTATGGCAGTTGATTTGTCAGCCATTTGCAAAGATATTTCAGTAGGTGAGTTTATTCATATCAAGTCTTTTATATAAAGAGAACCGCACAACACCAACACCAGCTCCCAAATCACACAAAGCAGTTGTCACATAATTTCTTTTGATGGAGCAAGGTATAGTTTGTATTCCCGGATCTCCAAGTTTTTTAGGTACTCCATCTTTAAAAGTATAATTAGCAAGCATGGTGGAGATTTCAGCTTCCGGTAATTTTCTCTTATTGGTGATGATGTCTTTCATGTACTTTGCATAAGGAGGCATTTTTAAGATATCAGACAAGCGAGTACGCCAAAAGACTAGCCTCCGCATTTCAGCAAAGCGTTCAAATTCTTCATCATATTTATTTTTAGTTGACTTAGGTGGAAAGGGCATAGTTTTTTGAACCCATGGTTCTCTTTCCTTACCGTGTTTTCTAGCAACAAAGTCTCTTTTATCATATCTTTTATTCTTTGGTTGTGGGTTATCAAGATCAACAGCTGGTTCTATCTCAACATCATTGTCTGGTTCTTTATTATTTGGTTGAGTGTCTTCACGAACCTCATCATTATCATTTTCATTATCAGAAGGTGAGTGTTCACTACCAGATTGATTTTGAGCATTAGAGATAGAAACTTTATTATCATTATCAGGAGGGTTTTCTACTTCAGGTTCACTAGAGGCATGCAAAGTCCTATCATTTTTCTTCTTTTTTAGAAGGACTAGGTGCATCAGTGTTAATTATTTGAGAATCTAGTTCAGTTCTCTTTGGGTGTCCCTCAAGATAAAGTGGTTCCTGAGTCATTTTACCTCCTCTAGTTGCTACCCTAATAGCAAAGTCACTTATATTATTGTTCATTTCATCAAGCAACTCTCTTTGAGATTTAGCCACTTGTTATACTTGAGTTTGAACCATAGAGGCATGATTCCCTACACCTCTAACGTCATTTGAGATTCTATATAACAAGTCACTTAAGCGAGCAATCATATCAGAGTTGTATTTCAGTTGTTTCATAACATTTGCATTAAAGTGATCTTGCTTTCTAATGTAATTATCAAACTCATAAATGCATTGACTAGGATGTTTATTATGAGGATTATCACTATCATTGAATTTCATTAGATAATTTACCTCTACCACCTTAGGTGGTGGTGGTGTATCAAGTGTCACTATCAAAACCGGCGGATCTCGGGTAGGGGCTCCCAAACTGTGCGTCTAAGGTTAATGGTAACAGGAGGCTGGGGACACGATGTTTACCCAGAATTGGGCCCTCTCAATGGAGGTAATACCCTACTTCCTGCTTGATTGATCTTGATGATATGATTATTACAAGAGTTGATCTACCACAAGATCGTAGAGGCTAAACCCTAGAAGCTAGCCTATGATTATGATTGTTCTTGTCCTACGAACTAAACCCTCCGGTTTATATAGACACTGGAGGGGGCTAGGGTTACACGGAATTGGTTACAGAGGAGGAGATCTACATATCCGAACCGCCAAGCTTGCCTTCCACACCAAGGAGAGTCCCATCCGGACACGGGACGAAGTCTTCAATCTTGTATCTTCATAGTCCAACAGTCCGGCCAAAGTATATAGTCCGGCTGTCCGGCTACCCCGTAATCCAGGATTCCCTCAGTAGCCCATGAACCAGGCTTCAATGACGGTGAGTCCGGCGTGCAGATTGTCTTTGACATTGCAAGGCGGGTTCCATCTCCGAATACTCCAAGATAAACTTCGAACACATGAATCGTGTCCGGCTCTGTAAAATAAATTCCACATACCATCGTAGAGAGCATAATATTCCATAAATCCAATCTGCTGACAGCTTCTCATAGCATGACATCATGCCATGGCCCGGTCATCATCCGAACCGTTTTTCTCAACCAGCTACTACGCATATCGCGAGGCAGTTTTCTAGGCACATCTTGTCGAAGGAGAGATCGTGTCCCCTTATCATGGGATTCTCATCAATACGGGTGCGGGTAACCCAACCGCTCCATCAATCGTGGCGCTTAGAGAATGAGTGAGTTTTACTAGGCAAGTGGGGAGGCGCACGGTTCCTGCCGCCTCTATAAAGAGATAAGGACCCCTCTTTCTCACCCACGTCGTCTTCTCATACTTTTCCTTTCGCTCGAGTTCTAGTGCCCAAGCGTTCGTCTTCTCCACCCAAAGAGGTCTTCCGAAAATGTCCGGATCCGAAGCAGGAGGCAAATGGATGGCCTCTACCATCCAGGAGAAGGATATCAAAAAGCTTCGGGAGGCCGGCTACCTAGCCAAGAAAATTGGCCACCATCTTCCGGCGGCGGGACATATCGTCCCCACTCGAACCCCACAAGAGGGTTGTATTCCTCCCCCATTTTTTCCGCAGGCTAGGGTTTCCCCTTCACTCATTCGTTCGCGGCATCATGTATTACTATGGGATCGATTTTCACGTTTTGTCCCCCAATTCTTTCCTCAGTATCTCGACATTTATCATCGTGTGTGAGGCCTTTCTCCGCATCTCGCCACACTTCGTCTTATGGCTAAATTTTTTCAATGTAAAGCCCAAAGTAGTAAACGACGAACACGCCGAGTGCAGAGGCGCCATGCTGAGCAAGATGCCCAAGGTCATATGCCCAACATGCACTTTCAATGATTCCGTCAAGGAGTGGCAGCAGCAGTGGTTTTACATCACGGAGCCGCACGGCAAAAAGTAGGCCGCTGCTCCCGGATTCCGATCCGGAGCTCCCCTGCAGCTCACGTCCTGGCCCAAGAAGGGCCTGAACTGGTCTTTGTCCGACGAACTGTCGGTACTCCAGACACGCGTCAAAGGTATGGAAGACAAGAACATCAAGCTCGTCGATGTAGTCCAGGTGATGTTAGTTCACCGGATTCTTCCCTGCCAGAACCGGGCTTGCAATTTATGGGAGTATGATCCAGCCGAGCACCAGAACCTGCGGGCGCTCTATGGTTCCACGCATGATGACATTTGGAAGGTGCTCTTTAAGTATGGCAAATCGTGGCCGGACTCTGCCGAGGATCGCGGGTACAAACTGTCCCGCCCGCAAGTCCAGTAAGTCATTGCCATGTCCGACAATTCATATGTTTCATTCGCATATCCTAAGGAAGATGCTTAATATGCTTCCCGTAATTCTCCTAGGGCTGGACAAAGAAGGCGGGGCAGATCCACTATCCGGCCCCATTGCCGGAAGAACCGGTCGGCCCGCTTCTGACGAAGATGCTGGTCCCGGCGCCTTACAAGGCGCCGGAGAAGAAGGCCGAGAAGGAGGCCAAGGAGACCAGGGGCGGCCTTCGTCGCAGTGGCGCTTCAGACACAAAATCCGAAGACTCCAATGCCCATTCTTCCTCCGAAGAGGACGAGGAGGAGGAGGAAGATGAATCCCCCGTAAGAGGAAGAAAGAAAAGGACGGCCTCCTCATCCCTGGAGGCCGAATTGCCTAAGAGGAAAAAAAACCTTCCAGAGGCGTCCGCCACTACTGCCGATAGCAGCCCGGAGTGGGATCCCAGGGCCCAGCCCCTGGTAAACTCGTGAGTACACGGAATCCGAACACGCCTATGCGTCCAGGATTATCAAGGCATAATATTTTAATTTGCGCCATAATTTTTGCAGTCTGGCGAGGCCCCGCACTGAACAGTCCTCGTCGGAGGACTCATTGAGTTCGGATGCCCTAGAGAGCAAGACACCCCCGAAGGCCCCTTCCCCTAAATATAGGAATGACACCGAGGTGTCGTCCCAGAAGGACCCAGATCAGGGAGGCCAAACTTCAGGGGCCGGACACATGGGAGCGACGGCTCCTATGAGCGTTGACGGCGGGGGCGATCGTGAATTCGGCCCACAGCCGGACAAGGTCCCGGAGACTTTTAAGGCTCCAGAGTCAGACAGGCAGCCTCCCTCGGCTGGAGGGGGCATGCCTAGTCCGCTGACAACCTCTGTCCAACTAGAGGTGCAGGGCAGCTTATCGACAATGCTAAGAAGTGCTTCCATCATCGATGAACATCGCGCCCTTATGGGTGCGGTGATTGAGAAGATTCAGGCCGCTGAAAGTGGGTTGAATGAATCCTGCATCATCCTTATAAAAGGCTTTGAGGTATGTTTTATGAGGTTTGAAGATTGTCATAATATGGATAGTAGCCCCTGATATGCTGTTCTATGAAAGAAAGAACCGGACCGAGTATCAAATTTCCGTTCGCAGGAGACTCAATTGATGACATATATCCCTTCCTTTATAAGCAGGCGTCTGTAGCGATTGCCGCCTCCCATACTGCGGAAGTATCCGGACTGAAGTAGAGCCTAGAGCGGGCCAAAGAAGAACTTGGCCAAGTGAAGAAGCAGTTGGAGGACAACCGAGGTATGCCGAAACCTTGTTCCATTCAGCACAAATGAATAAGTGTGCCTGATGAAAGTATTTATATTATGCACTCGAGGGGCGATGGCCGAAATTGAGGCGCTTAAGAAGGCTGTGGCCGAAGCCGAAAAGAAGGCAGCCATGTAGTAGTCTCTTCACGAGAAACACAAGGCCAGGGTCATTGAAGCTAAGCGAGAGCTTCAGGATGCTGTGAAGAAAAGCGAGACTTTGGAGCAGAAGTTATCAGGGAAAGAATCCGAACTCGCCCAAGCTCTCCAAACCGCAAATAATACTCGGGAAGAAGCCCAAGGTGCTCTGAAGGAAATTCAGGAGGAGAGGAAGGTTGCGGCTGGTAAGGCTTTTGCTCATGCAAAGTGGTCTTTATTTTGTGAAAGGAGAAAATTAAGTTGTTAGATTGAATTCTAATTTCTCCAGGGGTGTTTGCGTAGCTGCCACACAGCATATCTGATGTCGCCCAATTCTACCGAGCCAAAGAAAAGAAGACTGCAGAGAAGCTCTTTTGGATGCACTATTTGGTGCCGAATTATCTGGTGCCATTTACCGATCAGCTGAAGCAGCTGATCGAACTGCACAAGGCGGCCGAACTAGCCATGAAGGATTTGATTATCCGGCTATGGCCTGCCGAGCCAACTCCAAGCAGTTATTTCGGACACGTGAAGCGGCTGGTGAGTTCCTTCCCTCGACTCGAAGTCATTAAGCGGTCTGTCTGTATGGAGGGTGCACGGATGGCCTTCGCCCGCGCAAAAGTGCACTAGAGAAAGCTAGATGCGAAAAAGCTGATGACCGAGGGACCGCCGGAGGGGAAGGAGCACCACAAGCCCAAATTATATTATGATAGTGTCCTGAAAGGAGCCCGCCTTGTGGCGAAGAAATGCACCAAAGACATTATATTTCCATGAGTACGGTCATGCTTGTCCTTTGTAATGCTAAACAAGGTCATTTATGTTGTTGGTTGCCTGTTTATGTAAAAGTTTTTCATCCTGTGCGGCCATTTTGAAATATATTAATCCTGAGAGTTGGCCAGTCGTTGGCTTCTGCCCTCATGTAGGAAGTACGGGGGTGTTCGGGATAAACCTGTGCACTCTTTCTCCCATTGTTGGGTCCTTGAAGGAGGTGTTCAGCACAACGAACCAGGCAATCAGACTATAGGGCTTTATCACTCTCACTTAGCCATAGGAGTTTGTCAAAAGTATGGTCGGCGCAGCCCTGGTGTTCGGAAGACCGCACGAGGGGCTCTATAAGCACCTGATCGGGAGAAAAACCGATCCATCGCACGCTGCATTGGTTATGGCATTATGCGGAATAAATCTTTAAAGATTTGTCAACCTCCCGAATAGCTGACCAGCTCTCGCTGTATCATGACAGTCAGTTTTCGGCTTTCTCTATTGAGGTGCTCGTCCGGAAGAACTGGGACACAATCGCAGTAGTTCTCCCAGCGCTACCTTAGCCGATATAGCAGAACGTAAGGTACCAAAGCATGGGAGCTGGGCAAAGCCAACTATTGACCCAAGACATGATTCGGAGCTGATGCATATAATGCTATAAGTTCGGGGTGCCGAACGACCGAGAAGGTGGTTGGACTTTAATGCCATGTTATGGGTACAAAGAAGCCCCTGGCGTGTTTAAGGCATGACACGATGTATGCATGACCTTATGACAAAAGGTGTCAATAAGAAATGATAGCAGAGAAGCATCATATGAATTTTGAGCAATACGTCTAGGCGTATGAGTAAAAGTAAGTTTGTAAAAGGAAGTGTGACGGCGGAACCTGCTGAGATCAGGCGGGAAGGAGCTGTGTGCGGATCCGGAGTGTATCCGAATTGTCTTCGAGGGGAATATCTAGGGATTCCCTTGCACGTCCAAGCTGATTCCCGGTCGCCAGTCCTGTCCTATGCGAAAGTGACCCTGCAAAGAAAATGCTAGAAACATTTGTGCACCATGGAGCGGTTGAGCCGCGGGATGTGGCCCTTCCCAACTTATGCCGGAGTGTTTAGTTGAGCCCTGGTCGAGCCGAGCTATCATGCCGTGAAGTAGTTCGGACTCCTTTATTGGTGTCCGAGAGTTTGGCCGTCGAATCAAGGTTTGATTGAAAAGGCGCCACTCGCTGCTTCTGTCGTTAAAGTGGCGGTATACTCTTCGGCGCCGAGGTGGAGTTCGGCCTTGCCCCTAACTATGATTACGTCACATCGGCCGAGCATTTTGAGCTTGCCATAGGCATAGTGTGGTACCGCGTTGAATCGAGCCAATGTGGTTCTCCCCAGCAGTGTGTGATGATCACTGCTGAGAGGGACAATGTCGAAGACTAACTCTTCGGTATGGTAAATGTTTGGTGATCCGAAGACTACCTCCAGAATGATGGAGCCTATACGACCGGCCTCCACATCTGGTATGACACCTTTAAAGGAGGTTTTAGTGGGTTTGATCATTGAGCGATCGATACCCGTCTAGCGCATTGTGTCCTGATGCAGTAGGTTTAGACTGCTGCCTCCGCCCATAAGGGCTCGCGTGAAGTGGGACCCGCAAACTAGTGGGTCGAGGATAAGTGTGGCTGAATTGCCCTGGTTGGGATTGGCCGGACGGTCTATATGATCGAAAGTGATCAGTCGTATTTATACTGTGGGGCGACTTGCTTCGTTAAGTCGACATCTCAAAAAGTGCACGTTCGTTCCCGTTTGGGGATGTGGATGGCGTTTATCATGTTCACCGTTTTGATTTCCGGAGGAAATTGCTTTTGCCCTCTTTTGTTCGGTGATCTGTGCTCCTTGTCGTCTTCATCGCTTTGAGACTCCTTCCCCTTGTTTGCGGCGCCTGACCTGGCGGCTTGATTGAAGACCCAGCATTCTCTGTTGGTATGATCGGCTGCCATTTCTGGGGTACCATGAATCTGGCATGGGCGGTCAAGTATGCGATCCAGGCCGGATGGGCCCAAATTATTCTTTTGAAGTGGCTTTTTCCATTGACCGGACTTAGAGCCACGAAATCTGACATTGACTGCCATGTCTTTGGCGTGATTATTATTTTTGTGACGCTTATGTTTGTTGCGTCGAGGTTTGTCGTTGCTATCTCTGGCCTCTGATGTGCCAGGATTGCTTGCTGTGTTGTTGCTATGGGCCAACCAGCTATCTTCGCCCACAAAAAATCGGGTCCTACGTGTCGTGAGGGCTTCCATGGACTTCGGCTTCTCCTGGCCGACGTGTCGGGCTAGCCACTCGTCACGGATGTTATGCTTAAAGGCCACTAGTGCCTCGGCATCCGAACAGTCGATGATTTGGTTCTTTTTAGTTAAGAACCGAGTCTAGAATTTCCTAGCTGACTCTCCGGGCTGTTGGGTTATGTGACTTAGGTCATCAGCGTCCAGTGGTAGCACATAAGTGCCTTGGAAGTTGTCAAGGAATGCGTCTTCCAGGTTCTCCCAACTGCCGATGGAATTTGCTGGCAAGCTATTCAGCCAATGCCGAGCTGGTCCCCTGAGCTTAAGTGGGAGATACTTGATGGCATGTAGACCGTCGCCGCGGGCCATGTGAATGTGGAGAAGGAAATCTTCAATCCATACTGCGGGATCTGTTGTGCCATCGTATGATTCAATGTTTACGGGTTTAAACCCTTCTGGGAATTCATGATCCATTACTTCATCAGTGAAGCAGAGGGGGTGTGCGGCGCCTCTATGCCGGGCTATGTCATGACGCAGTTCGAATGAGTCTGGTCTGTTGTGTTCGGCCCGGCCGGACTTGCGGTTAGTGTATCCAGCATGAAGGTCCTCATCACGCATTGTGGCGCTCCCCCGTGATCCGTAGATCGATGTTGACTGTCCTGCTTTGTTTTCCAATACGTCTTGCAGGTCCTGCGTATTGCCCCGGGCTGTAGTGTATTGGCGGCGGGGTGCGGGCTAGTGTTCGTGCTGATATGCCGCTTTGTCTCGGCCACGAGGTGGCCGGTCCGCCTTGTCCCACGCTGGCATTGTAGGCTCTAGAGCCTCCTCTTCGAGTTGAGGTAGCAACCTGCGCTTCGTGTAACTTTTGGTTGGGCGCTTGAGTCCGTATTCCTCGGCTGCCAGGACCTCGATCCATCTGTCTGTTAGCAGATCTTGATCAGCTTGAAGCTACTACTGTTTCTTTTTGAGGCTTTTTGCAGTGGCTATAAGCCGGCGCTTGAAGCGCTCTTGCTCGACGGGATCCTCAGGCACGACAAATATATCGTCGCCGAGGCTCACCTCATCGTCAGAGAGATGCATATAATGGTCTTCCTACACCTCTCCATCCGTTGCCTGTTCATCTGGGCTAGCTTGCCCGTCCTCCTGCTCGGCCTGCTCGAAGTTAGGCTGGTCAGGGTTGTATTCGTCGTCGGCACCATCCAGATTGCTATTGTCTCCTGTGCCGGCCTTGCTGTGGAGGGGCTTAGAGCGGCATTGATGACGCCCATGCTTTGACTGTTTCCCAGAGGGATTATCCTCTGATGCCTCTTCTCCATTGTTTTCTTTGGGGGTATCCATTATATATATATATATATATATATATATATATATATATATCATATGATGAGGTGGCTGTACAGCACCTGGTGGGCGGTGGTTCCTGTTCTTCTCCTGCATCGTCGTCCATACCGTCGATGTCTTCGGAGTCAAAGTCGAGCACGTCGGTTAAGTCATCGATAGTGGCTATTAAGTGGGTGGTGGGTGGGCTCCGAATTTCTTCGTCGTCCGCTTTCCACTTGAGCCGAACATAATTCGGCCAAGAGTCTCCTAATAAAGAGAGAGACCTCAATGAATTTAGCACGTCACCCAAGGGTGAGTGTTGAAAGATATCCGCGGAGGTAAACTCCATGATCGGTGCCCAATCAGATTCGACAGGCACGGACGCACGTGGTCCGGAACGTGAAACCGGAGACAAGTCCGGGGTTCCGGTGACACAGGTTTTCTTAGAGGTGGAGCCTGTGTTCGGCCCCGAAGCCGATGAGTGTGCGGTCTCCGTGGCGGGGTCCATCCACCTGTCCTCGGATGGCGCGATCTGCTCCAAATTAAAGGCCGGGGCAGCTGTAGGTGCGATAGTCCAAATACCGTCCGAGGGCAGATCTAAGGCATGCATGTCGTGACTGTTCGGCGCTCCTAACACAGGCTCGTATCTGTCGAAGATCAAGTCTCCATGAATATCAGCCGTGTAGTTCAAGTTCCCAAATCCGACCTGATGGCCAGGGGCGTAGCTGTCGATCTGCTCCAGATGGCCAAGCGAGTTGGCCCATAGTGCGAAGCCACCGAATACGAAGATCTGTCCGGGGAGGAAAGTCTCACCCTGGATCGCATCGTTCCTGATGATTGGAGGGGCCATCGAGCCTTATAGCAACGACACAGTGGAACTCTCAATGAAAGTACCAATGTCGGTGTCAAAACCGGCGGATCTCGGGTAGGGGGTCCCGAACTGTGCATCTAAGGATAATGGTAACAGGAGGTTGGAGACACGATGTTTACCCAGGTTCGGGCCCTCACAATGGAGGTAATACCCTACTTCCTGCTTGATTGATCTTGATGATATGACTATTTCAAGAGTTGATCTACCACGAGATCGTAGAGGCTAAACCCTAGAAGCTAGCCTATGATTATGATTGTTCTTGTCCTACGGACTAAACCCTCCAGTTTATATAGACACCGGAGGGGGCTAGGGTTACACGGAGTCGGTTACAGAGGAGGAGATCTACATATCCGAACCACCAAGCTTGCCTTCCACGCCAAGGAGAGTACCATCCCGACACGGTATGAAGTCTTCAATCTTGTATCTTCATAGTCCAACAGTCCGGCCAAAGTATATAGTTTGGCTGTCCGGATACCCCCTAATCCAGGATTCCCTCATCAAGCCCATGTATTTCTTCAATAGGTGGTAAATTCTTTACATCCTTAGCTTTAATACCTTTTTCTCTCATAGATTTCTTTGCCTCTTGCATATCTTCAGGACTGAGATATAAGATACCCCTCTTCTTCAGAGTGGGTTTAGGCGGTGGTTCAGGAAGAGTCCAATCATCATAATTTTTCAATATGTTATTCAATAATTCTTCGGCTTGCCCAATAGTTCGTTCCCTGAAAACACAACCAGCACAACTGTCTAGGAAATCCCTAGAAGCATCTGTCAGTCCATTATAGAAGATATCAAGTATTTCATTTTTCATAAGAGGATGATCAGGCAAAGCATTAAGCAATTGGATAAGCCTCCCCCAAGCTTGTGGGAGACTCTCTTCTTCAATTTGCACAAAGTTAAATATTTCCTGTAAGGCAGCTTGTTTCTTATGAGCAGGGAAATATTTTTCAGAGAAGTAATAAATCATGTCCTGGGGACTACGCACACAACCAGGAGCAGGAGTATTGTACCAGGTGTTAGCATCACCCTGTAATGGGAACAGAAATATTTTGAGAATATAATAAGAGAAAATTTTCTCATCATGAGCAAAAAGGGTGGCTATGTCATTCAACTTAGTAAGATGTGCCACAACAGTTTCAGTTTCATAACCATGGAAAGGATCAGATTCAACCATAGTAACCAACTCTGGGTCGATAGAGAATTCATAATCCTTATCGTCAACAAAAATAGGTGAAGTAGCAAACTAAGGATCACATTTCATCTTAGCATTCAAAGTTTTTTCTTTATACTTGCATAAAAATTTTTCTAGATCATATCTATCCTTACAAGCAAGAATATCCCTAGTTGCCTCCTCATTCATAACATAACCTTCTGGTACCTTTGTCAATTCATATCTAGGAGGGCTAGTTCTAATAGGTGTTTCAAGATTTTCAGTTCCAAGCTCTTCATACGTTTCAACATTCTCAAAAGCTCTAGTTCTAGCAAGTTGTTCATCAAGAAATTCACCTAGTGGCACATTATCACCAAGCAAGGTACTAGCATCATCGTAAATATCATTCATAGGAGAAGTAGCATCATCAATAACTTGCAACATATCAGGACTAACATCATGTGGTGGTGTTGCAAGTCTACTTATAACAGAAGGTGAATCTAAAGCGGAGCTGGATGGCAGTTCCTTACCTCCCCTCGTCTTAGAGGAAAAAATCTTAGTCTTAGCATCCTTCAGATTCTTCATAGTGATAATTTGATAATAATCCCAAGTGACTCAACAAATATAGCTATGATCCCCGACAACGGCCCCAAAAAAAGGCCTTGAGAACCCACAAGTATAGGGGATCGCAAAAGTTTTCGAGGGTAGAGTATTCAACCCAAATTTATAGATTTGACACAAGGGGAGCCAAAGAATATTTGCAAGTATTAGCAACTGAGTTGTCAATTCAATCACACCTAGAGATTAATTATCTGCAGAAAAGTGATCAGTAGCATAGTAATATGATAGCTTTGATAGTAGTGGTAGCAGCAACAGTAACGGTAATAGTGATAGTAATAGTTTTGTAGTAGTAACGATAGTAACAACAACAGTAGTAACTTAGCAAGATTAGTATGTAGGAAAATCGTAAGCATTAACACACGGTGAATACATGAACTCCTCAAACTACGGTCATCACCGGGAAGTGTCCCGACTATTCTCACTCCGGGGTTGCAGATCATAGCACGTAGTAGGTGACTATAACTTGCAAGATCAGATCAACATAGATATAATGATGATAACATAAACGGTTCAGATCAGAAATCATGGCACCCAGGCCCAAAGTGACAAGCATTAAGCATGGCAAAGTCATAGCAACATCAATCTTAAGACATAATGGATACTAGGGATTAAGACCTAACAAAACTAACTCGATTACATGATGAATCTCATCTAACTCCTCACCGACCAGCGAAGCTACGAAGGAATTACTCACTCCCAGTGGGGAGCATCATGTAATTGGCGATGGCGAAGGGTTGGTGATGATGGAGATCAAAGAACCCCCTCTTCGAAGCCCCAAACGGACTCTACATCTGGCCTCCCGATGAAGAACACAAGGTGGCGGTGGCTCCATCTCGTGAAACGCGATAATTCTTTCTCCCTGATTTTTTTTCCTGGAAATATGTGATTTTATAGCATCGGTTTCAGGGTCTGTGGGGCCACCAGGTGGGGACAAGCCACCTGGGCGCGCCTGGAGGGGGGTGCCCTGGTGGGTTGTGCCCATCCAGGTGCCCCCCTCCAGTAGTTCTTGGCTCCAGAAATTATCTTTATTTGTATAAAATTCCTCGCAAAGTTTCGTTCCAATCCGAGAACTTTATTTCTGCACAAAAACAACACCATGGTAGTTCTGCTGAAAACAACATCAGTCCGGGTTAGTTTCATTCAAATCATGCAAATTAGAGTCAAAACAAGAGAAAAAGTGTTAGGAAAAGTAGATACGACAGAGACATATCACATATCATGTCACATATTTTGATTGCATGTGATGTTTATCTTTTAGGCATCTTATTTTGCTTAGAACGGCGGTAGCATTATAAGATGATCCCTTCACTTAATTTCAAGATAAAAGTGTTCTCCCTGAGTATGCACCGTTGCTACAGTTCGTCATTTTGAGACACCATGTGATGAACGGGTGTGATAGACTCTATGTTAGATACAAAGGGTGTAAGACAATTTTGCACATGCAGAATACTTGGGTTAAACCTAACAAGCCTAGCATGTACAGACATGGTCTCGGAACACTTGAGACCGAAAGGTCGAATGTGAATCATATAGTAGATATGATCAACATACAGATGTTCACCATTGATGACAACTGCTACCTCTTGAGCATGCGTTGGTTTTCCCTTGAAGAGGAAAGGGTGATGCACCAAAGTAGCATAAGTATTTCCCTCAGTTTGGAGAACCAAGGTATCAATCCAGTAGGAGACGACACACAAGTCACCTAGTACCTGCACAAACAATCAAGAACCTTGCAACCAATGTGATAAAGGGGTTGTCAATCCCTTCACGGCCACTCGCAAAAGTGAGATCTGATAAAGATAGTAAAGTAAATATTTTTGGTATTTTTGTTATATAGATTGGAAAGTAATGATTGCAAAATAGTAAACGAGATGCTATGTAAATAAAAGATATGTAAAATAATTGAAAAGAGACCTGGGTCCATAGGTTTCACTAGTGGCTTCTCTCGAGATAGCATGTATTACGGTGGGTGAACAAATTACTGTCGAGTGATTGATAGAAAAGCGCATAGTTATGAAGACATCTAAGGCAATGATCATGAACATAGGCATCACGTCCGTGTCAACTAGACCAAAATGATTCCGCATCTACTACTATTACTCCACACATCGACCGCTATCCAGCATGCATCTAGAGTATTAAGTTCATAAGAACGGAGTAACGCATTAAGCAAGATGACATGATGTAGAGGTATAAACTCAAGCAATATGATATAACCCCATGTTTTTATCCTCGATGGCAACAATACAATACGTGCCTTGCTGCCCCTACTGTCACTGGGAAAGGACACCGCAAGATTGAACCCAAAGCTAAGCACTTCTCCCATTGTAAGAAAGATCAATCTAGTAGGCCAAACTAACCGATAATTCAAAGGCACTTGCAAAGATATCAAATCATGCATATAAGAATTCAGAGAAGAACCAAATAATATTCATAGATAACCTTGTTCATAAATCCACAATTCATCGGATCTTGGCAAACACACCGCAAAAGAGTATTATATCGAATAGATCTCTAAGGACATCGAGGAGAACTTTGTATTGAGAATTGAAGAGAGAGAAGAATCCATCTAGCTAATAACTATGGACC
Source organism: Triticum dicoccoides (assembly GCF_002162155.2). Taxonomy (NCBI): domain Eukaryota; kingdom Viridiplantae; phylum Streptophyta; class Magnoliopsida; order Poales; family Poaceae; genus Triticum; species Triticum dicoccoides. Next base: position 601,383,782 of record NC_041387.1, on the reverse strand, counting down.
CGAAGGTCTGTGGTAAACTACTCACGCTTCATCGGAGAGGCAATGGTGTTGACGTAGAAGCCCTCCGTGATCGATTCCCCCTCCGGCAGATCACAGGAAAAGTCGCCAAGATGGGATCTCATGGGTACAGAAGGTTGCAGTGGTGTAAAAGTGGTTTCGTGTCTCTCCCTGACGTTTCTAGGGTATAAGAGTATATATAGGCGAAAGAAGTACGTCGGTGGAGCTACGTGGGGCCCACGAGGGTGGGGGCGCGCCCTCCTGCCTCGTGGCCTCCTCGTAGAGTCCCAGACTTCAACTCCAAGTCTTCTGGATTGCTTTTGGTCCAAGAAAGATCCTCGCGAAGGTTTCATTCCGTTTGGACTCCGTTTGGTATTCCTTCTCTGTAGAAGTCTAAAATAGGCAAAAAGCATAAACCGGCACTGGGCCTCTGGTTAATAGGTTAGTCCCAAAAATAATATAAAAGAGAATATTAAACCCATTAAACATCCAAAACAGATAATATAATAGCATGGAACAATCAAAAATTATAGATACGTTGGAGATGTATCAAGCATCCCCAAGCTTAATTCATGCTCGTCCTCGAGTAGGTAAATGATAAAACCAGAATTTTTGATGTGGAATGCTACCTAGCATATTTATCAATGTAATTTTCTTTATTGTGGCATGAATGTTTAGATCTGAAAGATTCAAGACAAAAGTTTAATATTGACATAAAAATAATAATACTTCAAGCATACTAACAAAGCAATCATGTCTTCTCAAAATAACATGGCCAAAGAAAGTTATCCCTACAAAATCATATAGTCTGGCCATACTCTATCTTCATCACACAAAGTATTTAATCATGCACAACCCCGGTTTCAGCCAAGCAATTGTTTCATACTTTAGTATTTTCAAACTTTTTCAATCTTCACTCAATACATGAGCGTGAGCCATGGACATAGCACTATAGGTGGAATAGAATGGTGGTTGTGGAGAAGACAAAAAGGAGAAGATAGTCTCACGTCAATGTATCAACGGGCTATGGAGATGCCCATCAATAGATATCAATGTGAGTGAGTAGGGATTGCCATGCAACGGATGCACTGGAGCTATAAGTTTATGAAAGCTCAACAAAAGAAACTAAGTGGGTGTGCATCCAACTTGCTTGCTCACGAAGACCTAGGGCACTTTTGAGGAAGCCCATCATTGAATACACAAGCCAAGTTCTATAATGAAAAAAATCCCACTAGTATATGAAAGTGACAACATAGGAAACTCTCTATCATGAAGATCATGGTGCTACTTTGAAGCACAAGTGTGGTAAAAGGATAGTAGCATTGCCCCTTCTTTATTTTTCTCCCATTATTATTATTTTTATTTGGGCCTTTTCTCTTTTTTTTATGGCCTCTTTTTTTATTTAGTCCAGAGTCTCATCCCGACTTGTGGGGGAATCATAGTCTCCATCATCCTTTCCTCACTGGGACAATGCTCTAATAATGAAGATCATCACACTTTTATTTACTTACAACTCAAGAACTACAACTCAATAGTTAGAACAAAATATGACTCTATGTGAATGCCTTCGGCGGTGTACCGGGATGTGCAATGATTCAAGAGTGACATGTATGTAAAATTATGAACGGTGGCTTTGCCACAAATACGATGTCAACTACATGATCATGCAAGGCAATATGACAATGATGGAGCGTGTCATAATAAACGGAACTGTGGAAAGTTGCATGGCAATATATCTAGGAATGACTATGGAAATGCCATAGTAGGTAGGTATGGTGGTTGTTTTCAGGAAAGTATATGGTGGGTGTATGGTACCGGCGAGAGTTGCGCGATACTAGAGAGGCTAGCAATGATGGAAGGGTGAGAGTGCGTATAATCTATGGAATCAACATTAGTCATAAAGAACTCACATACTTGTTGCAAAAATCTACAAGTCATCAAAACAAAGTACTACACGCATGCTCCTAGGGGAAGGGTTGGTAGGATTTAACCATCACGCGATCCCGACCTCCACACAAAAGGAAGGCAATCAATAAATAAATCATGCTCCAACTTCATCACATAACGGTTCACCATACATGCATGCTACAGGAATCACAAACTTTAACACAAGTATTCCTCAAATTCACAACTACTCTACTATCATGTCTCTAATATCACCATCTTCATATCTCAAAACAATCATAAAGAATCAAACTTCTCATAGTATTCAATGCACTTTATATGAAAGTTTTTATTATACCCATCTTGGATGCCCATCATATTAGGACTAATTTTATAACCAAAGCAAATTACTGTGTTGTTCTAAAAGACTCTCAAAATAATATAAGTGAAGCATGAGAGATCAATAATTTCTATAAAATAAAACCACACCTTGCTCTAAAAAGATATAAGCGAAGCACTAGAGCAAAATTGTCTAGCTCAAAAGATATAAGTGAAGCACATAGAGTATTCTAATAAATTCCGATTCATGCCTATCTCTCCCAAAATTTTTGTACAGCAAGGATGACTATGGTAAACTAAAAAGCAAAGACTCAAATCATACAAGACGCTCCAAGCAAAACACATATCATCTGGTGAATAAAAATATAGCCTCAAGTAAAGTTACCGATAGACGAAGACGAAATAGGGGATGCCTTCCGGGGCATCCCCAAGCTTAGGCTTTTTGTTGTCCTTGGATCATCTTGGGGTGCCTTGGGAATCCCCAAGCTTAGGCTCTTTCCACTCCTTATACCAAAATCCATCAAATCTTTACCCAAAAACATGAAAACTTCACAACACAAAACTTCAACAGAAAATCTCATGAGCTCCGTTAGTATAAGAAAATAAACCACCACTTTAAGGTACTGTAATGAACTCATTCTTTGTTTATATTGGTGTTAAACCTACTGAATTACAACTTCTCTATGGTTCATACCCCCCGACACTACTCATAGATTCATCAAAATAAGCAAACAACACACGAAAAAACAGAATCTGTCAAAAACAGAACAGTCTGTAGAAATCTGTAACTTTCGAATATTTATGTAAGTCTAAAAATTCTGAAATAAATTGGTGGACGTGAGGAATTTGTCTATTAATAATCTGCAAAAAGAATCAACCTAAAGTCACTCTCCAGTAAACAATTACAGCTATTCTCGTGAGCGCAAAAGTTTCTGTTTTTTACAGCAAGATCGCAAAGACTTCACCCAAGTCTTCCCAAAGGTTCTACTTGGCACAAACACTAATTAAAACATAAAACCACATCTAAACATAAGCTTGATGAATTATTTATTACTAAAGAGTAGCAAAAAGCAAAGAAGAAAAATAAAGTTGGGTTGCCTCCCAACAAGTGCTATCGTTTAACGCCCGTAGCTAGGCATAAAAGCAAGAATAGATATAGGTATTGCCATCTTCGGTATACAATCCATAAGTGGCTCTAGTTGTAGATTCATCAGGCAATTTAATTTTCTTTCTAGGTAAGTGTTCCATGCCTTTCCTTAACGGAAATTGTAATCTAATATTTCCTTCTTTCATGTCAATAATTGCACTCATCAATGGAAATTCTCATGGATTTGAGAGACTCATTGATATCATGCTTAGGTGGAATATATCTAAGTTTCAAAGAATCAAAATCAAGCGATCCATGTTTCTAGCCAACTCATCAATTTAAGCATTTTTTCTTCAGTCAAAGCATTGAAATTCTTTTGCGAACTCATAAATTCTTTAACACTATTCTCAAAATTAGAGGGCATCTTATTAAAATTTCCATAGGAGTTGTTCCAGGAATTACCATAATTATTAGAGGAATTACTAGGAAATGGTCTAGAATTAAAATTGCCTCTATACGCGTTGTTACCAAAATTGTTCCTACCAACAAAATTCACATCCATAGATTAATTATTATTCTCAATCAAAGTGGACAAAGGCATATCATTAGGATCAGAAGAAACACTTTTATTAGCAAACAATTTCATAAGTTCATCCATCTTTCCACTCAAAACATTAATCTCTTTAATTGCATGAACTTTTTTACTAGTGGATCTTTCGGTGTGCCTGAGGGAGTCCTGGGTTAGGGGGTCCTCGGATAGCCGAACTATATACTTTGGCCGGACTGTTGGACCATGAAGATACAAGATTGAAGACTTCGTCCCGTGTCCGGATGGGACTCTCCTTGGCGTAGATGGCAAGCTTGGCAATTCGGATATGTAGATCTCCTTCTCTGTAACCGACTCTGTGTAACCCTAGCCCCCTCCATTGTCTATATAAACCGGAGGGTTTGGTCCGTAGGACATCATCAACAATCATAATCATAGGCTAGCTTCTAGGGTTAGCCTCTACGATCTCGTGGTAGATCAACTCTTGTAATACTCATATCATCAAGATCAATCAAGCAGGAAGTAGGGTATTACCTCCATCGAGAGGGCCCAAACCTGGGTAAACATCGTGTCCCCAGCCTCCTGTTACCATTAGCCTTAGACGCATAGTTCGGGACCCCCTACCCGAGATCCGCCAGTTTTGATACCGACATTGGTGCTTTCATTGAGAGTTCCACTGTGTCATCGCGGTAAGGTTTGATGGCTCACCTTGTTGTCAAGAACAACATCACCTCTGGGGGAGCCCTGGCCCTAGGCCAAACTCTCCGACTAGGCGGCTTCATCATGACCGCCCGATGGGTTGTCGCGCCGACGATGACTTCTTAGGTCATCAGAAACAGCCTCCACGTCAACTCGGAACTTGTCGAACAGATGGATCCGATGGAGCTCTCTTTTGTGAATGAGCTCTTGGATCGCATCGCCGCTCTGGGTGTCGCTACGGACTATGATCGTATTGGGCTTAAACCGGCCAAAGGGAGATTAACTCTCCGCCGGTCATCCATGAGATAGCGGTAGTGGAAGAGCAACGCATGGATTCTCCCTCTATTTTGAGGACGAACTATGTCCAGATTTCCGAGCTCTCCGAGCCGGATACCAGTTCGCGGGAGGATATGACCCAAACCCCGAACTTAGAATCGGGCGGCAGGCCAGAAAAATTGGGCAACATCCCGGAGCCCGAGCTGCCAAGCTCGGAAGTTTCTCTGCCCCTGGGACTCAGATTGGGTCAGGGTTTGGACTTAAATCTACCCACCCACCCAGATTCAAGCAATCTTTCCCACATCAAACAAGGGCCCCAAGAAACAGTACATCACTTCTGGGCCAGATTCCTCCTTGTAATAAACAAGGTTAAGGACTGTCAAGAGGAAGACGCAATATCATTCTTTCGCAAAAATTGCACGGACAAGGGAATCCTCAACGCCATAAGTCGCCGCGACATAGTATGCTTTGCTGACTTGGCGGCCATAGTATAGAAGTACTGTGCGATGGAAAGTGCCTGGAAAACCCAAACAAAATTCTGGGATCCTCCGGCTCTCACTAAACCCTTCATCCGAACTAAAAGGGTAACCTCTCACAAGTCACCCGATTCAATTACCAAAAAACCAAGGCCCGCTGCAGGGCGTGGAACCGTATTGGAGGAATGGCTCAATGGGCCGTGCAAAATTCACAGCACACCGAATACCATACCAACACATAGCCTTAGAGCATGTTGGATACTCCGGCAGGTAGCGAAAAGCGGCGAGGATCTCCTTATCAACCATACCACAGAGCAACATCCTACCGAATATAACAATACGGTACTGACAGTCTTCGAGACTTTCTCCTCAAATAATAGGCGTAAGCGAGCACTCCGCAGCCTCGCCGAAATCTGCCACGTTGCAGCAATGAATCCATGGAACGACACAGCTATAACTTTCAATGCCAGTGACGAACCTCAATTCCGAACAGTTCGGGCACCAGCCGCTTTGGGCCTTAGTCCAATCGTGGACGGCTTCCAGCTTACTAAAGTGCTCATGGACGGCGGCAATGGATTAAACCTCATCTACGAGGAGGCCCTCAACAAGATAGAAATAGACAAGAGCCACATTGAGCGGAGCAGCACGACCTTCAGGGAATCATCCCTAGTCGGGAGGCATGATGTGCGGGAAAAATCATACTAGATGTGGTATTCGGCATGCCGGAGAATTACAGGTCCGAAGAAATCACATTCCAAGTGGCCCCGTTCAGCAGTGGATACCACGCCCTTTTAGGGCGGGATGCATTGGCAAGCTTTCAAGCTATACCCCATTACGGGTACATGAAGCTCAAAATGCCCGGGCCCAATGGAATCATCACTCTAGCTAGTGATCCGGACGTCACACTCCGCGCCGAAAATAAAACCGCCGCGCTGGCCCTTGAGGCATTACCTGAAGCTCTAGAGGCCGAAGAACTAACCACGCTGCGCACCACGGTGGACAGGGACGATGTAATACTCGACAAGCGACCCAAGTCCACCTCTTTCAAACCGGCGGACGAGATAGTCAAATTCCAGGTCCACCCAATGGACCCTACAAAAACAGCTTCCATTGGGACACAGCTGAACCCCACAATAGACGCCGCACTACGAGAGTTCTTGCGTGAGAATTGGAACATCTTTGCCTAGCATCCTTCAGACATGCCAGGCATCCCAGGCAGGCTGTCGAACATAACCTAAACATACTGAAGGGATACCAGCCGGTCAAGCAAACTCTTCGGCGCTTCTCAGAACCTAAACGACAAGCCATGGGAGAAGAGCTAGCCAAGTTACTCGAAGCCGGATTCATCAGAGATATAAAACATCCGGACTGGTTAGCAAACCTGGTGATGGTACCAAAGAAGGACAAATCCTGGCGCCTATGTGTCGATTTCAAGGACCTTAACAAGGCCTGCCCCAAGGATCCCTTCCCCCTCCCCCGCATTGATCAAATCATCAACGCTACCGCAGGACACGACTCATTGTGTTTCCTCGATGCATACTCCGGATACCATCAAATAAATATGGCAGAGTCTGACCAAGCCGCAACGACATTCATCACACCATATGGCCCTTTCTGTTTCAACACCATGCCATTCGGGCTCAAAAACGCCAGCGCAACCTATCAACGCATGATTCAAACATGCCTGGAAAAACAAATCGGTAAAACAGTGGAGGCATACGTGGACGACGTGGTCATCAAAACAAGACACATTCAAACTTTAATAGATGACTTGAAGCTCACGTTTGACAACCTCCGAACATATGAAATCAAGCTCAACCCGGAAAAATGTGTTTTTGGCGTACCCTTCGGGAAGTTGCTCGGCTTCATCGTTTCCAATAGAGGAATTGAAGCAAATCCAGCAAAAATCCGAGCTCTGTCACAGTTGGCTACCCCAACAGACCTCAAGCAAATCTAGAAATTAACTGGATGTGTGGCTGCCTTAAGCCGCTTTATCTCCCGACTGGGAGAAAAGACACTACCTCTTTATCGCTTTCTTCGACGCACCGAACACTTTGAGTGGACGGATGTGGCCACTGCCGGACTGGAAAAAATAAAGGCCCTCTTGGCCAGCAATCCAATCCTAACCGCACCAAATACCGGTGAACCCATGCTATTATATATAGCCGCAACACACCAGGTTGTAAGCGCAGTGCTCGTCGTCGAACGAGAAACGAACGGACACAAATTCCCACTTCAAAAGACGATATACTACGTATCCACTGTCCTCACTCCATGAAAGTCCTGGTACCCATATTATCAAAAGATAGCTTACGCAGTCTTCATGGCATCCCGGAAACTATGACACTACTTTCAAGAGTGTTCGATCACGGTGGCCTCCGAAGTACCACTCAATGATATAATAAATAACCGCGACGCCACGGGTCGAATTGCTAAATGGGTTATCGAGCTCCTTCTATTCGACATAACATACAAACCACGGCGAGCCATTAAGTCGCAAGTACTGGCTGACTTCGTCTCCGAATGGACAGAGGCCGAACTCCCTAGAGAGTACGACACATACTCCAATTGGATCATGCACTTCGACGACTCCAAAATGCTGGCCGGATTGGGAGCGGGTGTTGTCCTGACATCCTCCACCGGAGACACGGTCCAGTATGTACTCCAAATACTATTCACAGACTCCAACAATGCAGCCGAATACAAGGCTCTGTTGCATGGTCTTTGGATGGCAGTCTCCATGGGCATCCAATGCCTAGAAGTGCGCGGGGATTCGAACCTCGCAATATCTCAGATAAATGGAGACTTTGATGCCAAGGATCCGAAAATGGCGGCTTACCGTAATGCCGTCCTCAACATGTTAGCTCGGTTCGAGGGGCTCGAATTCCATCACGTGGTTTGAGAAAACAATCAAGGGCAGATATCCTCGCCCACGTCGGCGCCAAGCGTGACCCCGTCCCACCTAATATCTTCTTGGAACGGTTGTTCAAGCCATCCGTGGTATGGGAAGGTGAGACCGACAATACCAGTCCGGAACCGAATATAACCCCAGATACTGAACCATATGATGTAATCGGAGACTCTGCCACCAAAATAACACCTTCTTCCCACGTAATTATGGCTGTCATTGCCCCGTGGACAGAACCCTTCTTAACCTACCTAAATAGGCAAGAACTCCGTCAGGACCAAAATGAAGCACGTTGCATTGTGCGGCGCTCTAAAGCCTATAAAGTCCATGAGGGAGAGCTTTATAAGAAAAGTACCACCAGAGTGCTCCAGAGATGCATCTCCGGAGAGGAAGGGTGGCAGCTCTTGGCCGAAATCCATGCCGGACTCGGCGGCAACCACGCCGCAGCTCGGGCACTTGTAAGCAAGGCCTTCCGTACAGGTTTTTACTGGCCAACGGCCCGAGCAGATGCACAGGACCTTGTCCAACATTGCGTCGGTTGCAAACTTTTTGCCAATCAGAACCATATGCCCCCTACCATTCTCCAAACAATCCCCATAACTTTGCCCTTCGCGGTCTGGGGGATTGATATGGTCGGACCCCTTAAAGGAGGAAGCCATAAGAAAAAATACTTATTGGTCATGGTGGACAAGTTCACCAAATGGATAGAAGCCAAACCAGTTAAAACGGCCGAATCCGGACCAGTGATAGACTTCATATTAGGGGTTGTACACCGTTACAGTGTCCCCCACTGCATCATCACTGACAATGGCTCAAATTTCATAGCCGATGAAGTGAAAACTTGGTGCGGCAATATGGGCATTAAGCTCGATTACGCCTCTGTCTACCACCCCCAAACAAACGGTCAAGTCGAACGTGCAAATGGTCTTATCATGAGCGGCATCAAACCCAGACTAGTGCGGTCATTGAAGGAATCAGATACGCACTGGGTCCAGGAGCTTGACTCCGTACTATGGGGGCTGAGGACCACGCCAAATCGCACTACCGGAGACACACCATTCTTTATGGTGTATGACGCAGAGGCGGTATTGCCCTGCGATATTATTCATGACTCACCTCGGGTGCGCATGTATGAAGAGAGAGAAGACGAGCTCAATCGGCAGGACAATCTAGATGCCCTGGAGGAGGAGCGCGATGTAGCAAAAGCCCGTTCCACATTCTATTAGTAGCAGGCTCGAAGGTATCAAAGCAGAGAAGCGCGGGCCAAAACTTACAACATTGGCGAACTCGTTCTACGCTTACCGGAGAAGAAAAAGGACAAGCTCAAGCCCAAGTGGGAGGGTCCCCTAATCATTGATAAAGTTCTCACCGGAGGAGCGTACCGCCTGCGTGATGCATCAGATAATCTATTAGAGCCGAACCCATGGAATGCGGCCAGACTCCGAAGATTCTACGCCTAAGCGCCAGACTCTGTGTTTGTCTCCTTACCTCCGCCCCTTTTTATATCGTATCCTCTTTCTTTCTTCTTCTTTATTTTTTATACAACTCTAGAAGGCTTAAAGTGTGACACATTTACACAATTTCGCCGTGCTATGTGCGCTACTTATACCTGGGGGCTTCTTATACAGAAGCTTAATATACTATTTTCTGGGCTTCATGCCCAGTGCACATGTGTAACTTCTCCATATGTGCCCCTTTTTTCACCATTATATGCATCAATATGACTTAAGTTTTGGCCAAGCTGGGTTGCCTGGCTCTTGTGTTTATGCCCTACATTCCTGTTAATTCGGCTAGGGCATAAGGGGAGCACCTCTATGATTGTTACTCCCGGGTTAGTCGGATGTGTACCTCAGACTGGGTGAAGCCTAAAGCTAGCGTTCTTAAGGGAATATTCGGTAGGTGAACAAAAGATGTTTTTTGTCTATTACAACATAAATCCCCAGATGTTTTGTATCCTGCGTCTCTGTTCGCAGTTCGGGCATGCACATTGATGCATGCGTACCCAGGGAAAGGAACCCTTAACGGAACTATTCTCTCTAGAAGATGTTTCTTACTATCCATGTAATAGAACATAACTAGTTGGGTACTTGTCTGTTCAAGCACTGATGACCCCTACGCCTAGTTTCCATGCGTACCCCGGTTTTACATAACTGAGCGGTTATTCGGATACACTTCGGACCATCGGGTCCGGAGGCTGAAGCAAAAAGGTCCGCCAAGACAAATGATTTACAAATCCGGCTAGGGACTACATGCGTCCACTGAAGTACATAGTCACTTGGACTGGCTAAATTCTTCTTCTATGCCATCCAACAGGCTGTCTAGCCTACAATCATGTTGGGAATACTTTGCGGCTAATTCTAGTTGGTCATATACCAGAGTTACGGGGATTTCTTTCCCATCTTGCCCTACAAGTCCAACCTCGGCCATATGGTTCGGATCAGCCCTGGCATATCGCGTCTTCACCATGGCCCAGGCTTCCCTTGCACCTTGTCGGCAGGCCGATACCTTCCACAATTGGAAGCACCGCCGTGCTCCCTTGAGCATCTCCACAAGCTCCCCCATGCCTCCGGGCAGGGAAACGGATGGCCACAAGGCCTGCGCTATAACCTGCATCACCTACTGAACTCGTTCGTGCAGTTGTGAGAGATCTTGCAGCAGATCGCCTGCAGATCCGGGCATCTCCTCTTCAGGACAGCCCGTCAGGATACCTACAGACATAACTCTGTTAACACATTTCTTCGCCGAACTATACTGCAATTCATTTAGTCACTTACCATAAATGCCGCGTCGAAGCCTCCTGTTCTCCTTCCCGGAGTCAGCAAGCTGAGCTCGAACATCTGCTAATTCGATGCTCAGCCAGATATTTGCATATTGGAGCTTGTTTTTCTCTTGCCTAACATGCGTAAGCATTCGCTCGCCAGCCTTTAGCTTTCTTCGAACATGCAGCTCATTCTCTTTTGCGATCTCCAGATTCTCTCCGGGATTGTCTGCAGAATCCTTTGTTAGATTTGTAAAGCATGCTGAATATTAACTGGTATACGTCCTTAAATTCTCTTTGATCGAGACAAGTATTACCAGATGAGGCCTTCTGGGATTCCTCTATTTTGGCAACTGCGACCCTCAGCTGGGCCTTGCATTCCTCTAGCTCTTGAGATGAATGGGTATTCTTCTCTACAAGAACCTATGCATACAATGATCCTTAAATCAGTTGTGCCAACTGTTTCAAGTCTCAGGGGCTACTGATATACATACTTATCAAATTTTCTTACCCGTATATCCTTTACATACTGATCCGTGGCTCTGGCGAGTCCGTCTTGAGCAGCTCGGATGTATGCGTCTCTTGAGTTAAAGGCATTAAATGCCTCTTCGGAGAAACTATTGTCGTGGAGTACGGCTCGTCGTTGCCGGTGATTCATGGCGCTATCCACTTTGGAGTTCATAGCAGATATTCTATTCGCATCCTCTGTAGGAGGATAGTTCAGCGTTGTCCCCACATTAGCCTCCACCCTTGAGGCCAGTTCTGGAATCCGGCTGGCGGAGGCGTGGCTGGCAGGGTCTCCGGATATAGTCCGGTGACTACTCTTTCTGCCAGGACACAATGGACACCGTTACATTTCAAAGACGATAATCACGGAGCAAGTTTTAAAATTATACCTCTACGATAGTGTCTCAATCCTAAATGCCTTCCTCTTAAGCCTGCCCGGCTTGGGTGCCCTTTGCTGATGAGCCCCCGTAGGCTCGGCACGGCGCTCTGATAGCCGTTTCTACAAAGTACAATATATGTGCAGGGGGTAAGGCATAAGGAAAGGATCCTATTCGGAAGTTAGGATTTCTGTTTTACTTACATTTGACACAGGGAGCAGTCCAGGATAGTCGGCGATGATGGCCACCGAGGTGCCATCACGGCTCACCTGGTAAAATGTCCCATCGATAAGCTCCACAGATATGTCCGGATCTTCTTCAAGTCCGGAGTCAAGGGCCCGGTCAGGGTCCTCTGGCTGTGGAGAGGGGTTGTTAATCTCCCTTACGGCCTTTTTCAGTTCCTGCTAGGAATTGGCAAGGTAAGTATTTATGATAAAGATTGCAGGAACGAATGGAGTTGAGTAAAGGATAGCAGCTCACCCAGCTTGGGGGGTTGCACATAGAAAATCCGTCCCATGGCTTAATACGGAGGAACTCCTCTTCTTCCCCCTTGTATAAATCGGACAATATTTTAGCCAGAGCAGCGGTGGAGTCCGGACCTTTACGACCGCAGCAGGTAGCATCGTCTTCTTCGAAGTGCCACATGGGTTTCCTCCGATATTGAAGTGGCTGCACCCCCCCGCATTATGCATACGGACATAACTTCGATTATTGTCAACCTGATTTGGCCAGCGTTTTTATCCTGCCCATCAGGTAAAGGACTTCTCTATTATCTTCCTCCTGGGGGCTCCGGGGGCGCCAGCTTTGGCGTTTCTTCAGCGGAGCATTACTGAACTTAGGAAGGCCTGTCCGAATTGGGTCCAGAAGGGGAACGTCCTCCACATAAAACCACTCCGAGGGCCAGTCTTCAGATGCCTTCTTTGGAGTGGCGGACAAGTATCCGGTCTCGGTGACGCGCCATATTTCGGCTCCGCCCACTTGATATATTGATCCCTCTTGATTACGGGGGACGAGGCAGAATAGCCTCTTCCATAGCTCAAAATGAGCCTCGCAACCCAGAAATAGCTCGCAAAAGGCAACATAACCTGCGATGTGTCATACGGAGGCAGGAGTAAAATTATGCAGCTGGAGGCCATAGAACTCCAAGAGCCCGCGGAGGAACAGGTGGATTGGAAACCCGAGTCCCCTCAGCAAATAAGGGACAAGGCATACCCGCTCCCCGTGAGATGGGTTGGGAAAACTCTCTGCTTGGTCCCTGCCATTATAGGTGGCTAGTCCGGCTTAGATGGGGACCATGTATGCAGGTGGAAGAAACCCCTGGGTCTGCAACTCTACTAATCGACTATGGGGAACGGAACACTTCTCCCAATCACCTGGCCTAGTGCTACGAGAGCAAGAGGAGGAGCTGCGATGGTCGGCCATGATTGGATAGTTTCTTCTGGGCGTGCTATGATGAGATGCTTGCTGAAGGGAAGGTAGTGTGATTTGGATCTGAGGATCCCCGTCCCTTTAAATAGACGATTTATTTACATAGTCAGGGTGGCAAATGTAAAAATGCCCTGACTTCTCGTATTCACTCGACACTTGGAGATAACCGTTATTGAAGCATAGAAGCCGAGGAGTACAACATTGATGGGAAGCTGGACACTATTTTCTACAACAGGTACTCTGGATTCGGAGATGGAGCCCGCCTTGCAATGCAAAGACAATCTGCGCACCGGACTCATCATCATTGAAGCCTGGTACGGGGACTACTGAGGGAGTCCTGGATTAGGGGGTCCTCGGACAGCTGGACTATATACTTTGGCCGGACTGTTGGACCATGAGGATACAAGATTGAAGACTTCGTCCCGTGTCCGGATGGGACTCTCCTTGGCGTGGAAGGCAAGCTTGGCAATTCGGATATGTAGATCTACTTCTGTGTAACCGACTCTGTGTAACCCTAGCCCCCTTCGGTGTCTATATAAACCGGAGGGTTTAGTCCGTAGGACATCATCAACAATCATAATCATAGGCTAGCTTCTATGGTTAGCCTCTACGATCTCGTGGTAGATCAACTCTTGTAATACTCATATCATCAAGATCAATCAAGCAGGAAGTAGGGTATTACCTCCATCGAGATGGCCCGAACCTAGGTAAACATCGTGTCCCCATCCTCCTGTTACCATTAGCCTTAGACGCACAGTTTGGGACCCCCTACCCGAGATCCGCCAGTTTTGACACCGACAGTGCCATTGAGAATAATTAACCATAATATTGTCTAGGAGTTTAGTAGCTTCTCCTAAAGTGATTTCCATAAAAGTGCCTCCCACGGCCGAATCTAAAATATTTCTATAAGAAAAATTCAATCTGGCATACATTTTTTGTATAATCATCCACAAATTCAAACCATGTGTAGGGAAACGTATCATTAATTTCATCCTCTCCCAAGCTTGTGCAACATGCTCATGATCAAGTTGCTTAAAATTCATAATATCGTTCCTAAGAGAGATGATCTTAGCGGGAGGGAAATATTTAGAGATAAAAGCATCTTTGCACTTATTCCATGAATCAATACTATTTTTAGGCAAAGAAGAGAACCAAGTTTTAGCACGATCTCTAAGCAAAAACGGAAATAACTTCAATTTAACAATACCATTATCCACATCTTTCTTCTTTTGCATATCACACAAATCAACGAAGTTGTTTAGATGGGTTGCGACACCTTCACTAGGAAGGCCAGATAATTGATCTTTCATAACAAGATTCAACAAAGCGGTCTTGATTTCACAAGATTCAACATCGTTAGTAGGAGGAAACGAAGTGCTAATAAAATAATTATTGTTGGTATTGGAAAAGTCACACAATTTAGTATTATCTCGAGCCATCGTGACAAGCAATCAAACCAACACACAAGCACACAAGAAGAAAGCGAAAAGAAACGAACGGAAGAGGGGCGAAGAAAAGGCAAAGGTTTTCGAAAATCATTTTAGAAGTGGGGGAGAGGAAAACAAGAGGCGAATGGCAAATAATGTAATGCGAGGGAGAAGACTTTATGATGGGTACTTGGTATGTTTTAACTTGGCGTAGATCTCCCCGGCAACGGCGCCAGAAATCCTTCTTGCTACCTCTTGAGCATGCGTTGGTTTTCCCTTGAAGAGAAAGGGTGATGCAGCAAAGTAGCGTAAGTATTTCCCTTAGTTTTGAGAACCAAGGTATCAATCCAGTAGGAGACGACACACAAGTCACCTAGTACCTGCACAAAAATCAAGAACCTTGCAACCAACGCGATAAAGGAGTTGTCAATCCCTTCATGGCCACTCGCAAAAGTGAGATCTGATAAAGATAGTAAAGTAATTTTTTTTGGTATTTTTGTTATATAGATTGGAAAGTAAAGATTGCAAAATAGTAAACGAGATGCGATGTAAATAAAAGAGATGTAATATAATAGAAAATAGAACCGGGTGAGGGAGTCCTGGATTAGGGGGTCCTCAGACAGCCGGACTATATACTTTGGTCGGACTATTGGACTCTGAAGATACAAGATTGAAGACTTCGCCCCGTGTCCGGATGGGACTCTCCTTGGCATGTAAGGCAAGCTTGGCGATTCAGATATGTAGATCTCCTTCTATGTAACCGACTCTGTGTAACCCTAGCCCCCTCCGGTGTCTATATAAACCGGAGGGTTTAGTCCATAGAGAAAGAATAATCAGAATCATAGGCGAGCTTCAAGGGTTAGCCTCTACGATCTCGTGGTAGATCAACTCTTGTAATACTCATATCATCAAGATCAATCAAGCAGGAAGTAGGGTATTACCTCCATGGAGAGGGCCCGAACCTGGGTAAACATCGTGTCCCCAGCCTCCTGTTACCATTAGCCTTAGACGCACAATTCGGGACCCCCTACCCGAGATCCGCCGGTTTTGACACCGACATTGGTGCTTTCATTGAGAGTTCCACTGTGCTGTCACGGTAAGGCTTGATGGCCCCTTCAATCATCAGCAACGATGCGATCCAGGGTGAGGCTTTCCTCCCCGGACAGATCTTCATATTCGGCGGCTTCGCACTGTGGGCCAACTCGCTTGGCCGTCTGGAGCATATCGATAGCTACGCCCCTGGCCATCAGGTCAGATTCGGAAACTTGAACTACACAGCCGACATCTGCGGAGACTTGATCTTCGACGGGTTCGAGCCTGTGTCAGGAGCACCGAATAGTCACGACGTGCATGACTTAGATCTGTCATCGGACAGTGTTCAGGATATCGCACCTATGGCTGCCCCGGCCTTCAATCCGGTGCTGATCACGCCATCCGAGGACGGGTGGATGGACCCCGCCATGGAGGCCGCACACTCATCGGTGTTGGAGCCGAACACAGACTCCACCTCTAAAGAGATCTGTGTCACCGAACCCCCGGACTCGTCTTCGGCCTTAGGATCCGAACCGCACGCGTCCATGCCTATCGAATTTGATTGGGCACCGACCATGGACTTTACCTTCGTGGATATCTTTCAATACTCACCCTTGGGTGACGTGCTAAGCTCACTGTGGTCTCTCTCTTTATCAGGAGACTCTTGGCCGAACTATGTCCGGCTCAAGTGGGAAGCGGACGACAAAGAAAATCGTTACCCACCCACCACCCACTTAATAGCCACTGTCGATGACTTAACCGACACGCTTGACTTCGACTGCGAAGACATCGACGGTATGGACGATGATGCTGGAGATGAACGGGAACCACCGCCCACGGGGCGCTGGACAGCCACCGCATCATATGATATATACATGGTGGATACACCCAAGGAAAACAATGACCAAAAGGATACAACGGAGGATAATCCTCTCGGGCAGAAACCAAAGCGACGGCGCAGGCGCCACTCTAAATCCAGCCACAGTAAAAACAGCGATAATAGCGCTAGAAAAAAATGACACCCCGGTCGACTCCAAAGGAAAGGACGACCCCATGGACCCAGCGATGGAGCAGGACGAGCCAGGGGGCGCCGAACATATCCTGGAGCAGATGTCCGATCATGGCGATCCCGAGGGTAAAACCCACCAACCTGCCTCCGGAGAGGAGGACAGTCCGGATGACGACGCATTCATCCCGGAAAAACAATTGGAACAAGAGAACCTCCACAGAAGGCTTATGGCCACCATGAGGAGCCTGAAGAAGCAGAAGCAAAGGCTTAAGGCCACGCAGGATACGCTCAACCGCAGATGGAACAAAGTGCTAGACACTAAAGAAAAATACAGCGACGATCGCCACACAAAGAGCTACCCAAAGCGCAAGCTGCTACCCGAATTCGACGACGAGGCCATATAGCCCATCCCGCCGAAGAATAATACGGCCAATCAGCCGGACAGACCACCCGGTGGCCACGACAGGGTGGCTAATGATGCCGCACACAAGTTAGCACACGATTTACATGAGCTCCTGGACAAAAAGGCCGGTGCGACCAGGTCCATCTATGGAGCTAGAAGACGTGCTCCGACGCAAGATCAAAGCCACCAAAATGATCATATTGATCGAATACCAGCTCAGAATCAACCCCGAACACAACAACCGTCGACAGCACGCCATGACACATCCAATTATAGGGGTGCTACACACCCCCTGTGCTTCACTGATGAAGTGCTGGATCATGAATTTCTAGAGGGATTTAAACCAGTGAATATAGAGGCATACGACGGAACAACAGACCCCGGGGTCTGGATTGTGGACTTTATCCTCCATATCCACATGGCTCACGGAGATGATCTCCACGCCATTAAATATCTGCCCCTCAAGTTGAAAGGACTAGCTTGGCATTGGTTGAAAAGCCTCCCCGAAAACACAATTGGAAGTTGGGAGGAACTTGAGGACGCTTTCAGGGCCAATTTTCAAGGGACCTATGTCCGACCTCTGGATGCAGACGATTTAAGTCACATAATCCAACAACCCGGCGAGTTAGACCGTAAGCTTTGGAACAGATTTCTCACTAAGAAAAATCAAATTGTTGATTGTCCGGATGCCGAAGCCTTAGTGGCTTTCAAGCACAGTATCCGAGATGAATGGCTCGCCAGACACCTCGGCCAAGAAAAGCCGAAGACAATGGCAGCCCTAACAAGCCGTATGACCCACTTCTGTGCGGGAGAGGACAGCTAGTTGGCCCGTAGCGGCACCAGCGACCAGAGCACATCCGAAATCAGGGATGTTAATAGGAAGCCGCGATGCAATAAAAACAAACATCGAAGCAATGGAGACAGTCCAGATAACATGGCGGTCAACGCCAGATTCAGGGGCTCTCGACCCGATCAACGGAAAAAGCCATTTAAAGGCAGCAGAGATGGACCATCTAGCCTAAATAAGGTTCTAGACAGATTATGTCAAATTCATGGCACCCCTGAAAAACCTGCAAACCACACCCACAGAAGAATGCTGGGTCTTCAAGCAGGCCGGCAAGCTAAACGCCGAACACTATGGAAGGGAGATGCCAAGTGAAGACGAGGATGAGCCTCGCCAGCCGAACACTGGGGGACAGAAAAAATTCCCACGAGAAGTCAAAACAGTGAATATGATTTACACAACTCACATACTGAAGAGAAGGCGCAAACACGCACTCAGAGACGTATACGCTGTAGAGCCCGTCGCCCCCAAATTCAACCCTTGGTCGGCCTGCCCGATCACTTTTGATCGCAGGGATCATCCGACTAGTATCCGGCTCGGAGGATCGGCTGCCTTGGTGCTCGACCCAATAATTGATGGATACCATCTCACCCGAGTCCTTACGAACGGCGACAGTATCCTTAATCTGATATATCAGGACACTATCCGCAAGATGGGGATAGACCCATCAAGAATCAGCCAAAGTAGCACCACCTTTAAAGGAGTAATACCAGGCGTCGAGGCCCACTGCACGGGCTCTCTCGTATTAGAGGTTATATTCGGTTCTCCTGACAACTTCAGAAGCGAAGAATTAATCTTCGACATCGCTCCATTCCAAAGCGGCTATCATGCACTACTCGGAAGAGCAGCCTTCACTCCCTTCAACGCAATACCACACTACGCCTACCTTAAACTCAAGATGCCTGGTCCACGTGGTGTCATCATAGTTAGCGGAAACATAGAGCGTTCCTTACGAGCGGAAGAATATGTGGCGGCTCTAGCAGCCGAACACTGAGCGGCCTCTCCAACCAGAATACATGATCGATCGTCAAGACCACGGGCACGGTTAGACGAGTCCGGTGCACCGCGGTGGTAATAGCCCAGATAAACCTGAGCTGGGGTCTATGGATATACCCCCATAAGCGGTGCTAGGGGCTGTGCACATGTAACAAAGCCCACAGTTCGGCTTGACCCTATTAATACAATAATAGATTGCATTTTCACGGTTCATTGAGAATAACCAATTTTTCGCACGATTACACCAGACTCTTTTACCTGGGTTTTTTCCTTTTTATAGATGATCATTGTGCTACACCCTTCCAAGATACGGCACAACAGAGACAAAGGCGCAGACGTTCAGCAGGTCCCCGCTCAAAGGTTTCTCTTTAGATTAAGCCCCTGTGTAAACCTTCTTTAATGTCTCTTGTTGCTTAACACCCTGCGGGCACTTAACACACCCGAGAGGGATTCTGGCGTTATTGGCATTTTGCCACGACAGACCTATGCAGATATCTGGAAATTCAGGGCTCATTTTCGAGGGTGTTACTCAGCCCAGTATATGTTGTAAAGTCCGAATACCTTAGGGAGTGTTCGGCGTCACGAGTTTGGCCTTATATGCATCAGCTCTGAATCATGTCTTTGGTCAAATGTTGGGTTTGCCCGGCTCCTGGGTTTTGCTACCTTACGTTCTGTTTTATCGGCTAAGGCGGCCAAAGGAGAACTACTGCGATTGTGCCCTGGTTATTCTGGATGAGCACCTCAGTAGAGAAAGCCGAAAACTGACAGTCATGATAAAGCGAGAGACTGTTCAACCACTCGATGACTCAATAGAATCTTCGTGATTCCTCCGCATTAACGAAGGACCGGTTTCCCGGTCATGTACGTACGCGCACCAAACTCGGATGAGCATAGAAGTACCAGGGGCTATCTAGTAGCCCCACCGTCAAACTCATATGGCTAAGTGAAAGTGTTAAAGCAATATAGTCTGATTACCTAGTTCATCGCGCTATCACCTCCTAAACGGACCAAGACGTTGGATAAAGTGTGATTATGCGCCTTTTTCAAACACCCCCACATTATATGCGTGGGGGCTGAAGCCGACGACTGCAAACTTTCAGGTTATATACATAAACAGCCGCACAGGAGGCACTATAATACTTTCGGCAAAAGTATAAACTCAGCCTTTATAATCAAAATAGCATTGTTTTTACAACTGAGATACATGTAACTCAAACATGGTACTCTTCGAGCACTGAGCCTCTATCAAACGGGCGCCTTCTAGGACTTCTTCAAAATAGTGCTCGGGCAGGTCCTGGCCTCCCGCCGGATCTCAGGTTGCAATACTGGTGGTCTCCACACCTGCCCAATATGTTTTGACATGGGAAAGAGCCATCCGCGCAACCTCTATGTACGCCGACCTTTTGACAGCGTCGATATGCGACACAACACCGAGGAATCGTTGCACTAAACCAAAATAACTGTCCGACTTTGCCCCCTTCGGCCAAAGATGATCTATGACAGACCTCATAGCAAGTCCGTACAACCTATGGAGCTCGGTCCATGTGGCCATCCTTTCATTCAACGGCAGCGGATGCGTCGGGGCACTGAACTGTGACCAGAACAACCTTTCCACCTCATGATCTTTCTGATCTTTGAAAAACTTGGTCGCATCAGCAGTACTTTTTGCCAGGTCCACATACGCGTCTGCAACACTCCATAGCTGATCTAGAGGGGCATACTTTGGATCTCCGAACTTCATCCGCAACAAAAAGGGCCTCCCAGCCATGATATCTCTGGCTTGTTGAAGCTCCTCCCATGCAGCTCTGATTTCAGGGCGCGTTTCCTTGGCTGCTTCCAAGGCCTTTTTCAGGTCAGCCGTTTTCGCTTGGCTCTCCCTTTCAAGGAGCTCATATCGGTCGGCGGCGTCTTTCAGCTCAAAAGCCATCTTGGCTATTTTATCTTTGCTCTGGCGATGAGCAGCCTGCTCGGCTCTTAACTCTTCGGCCGCCTTTAGGGAGGCCGCATCACTTATCCTGGCTTGTTCCTTGGCTAGGGCAAGTTCGGAACGAAGGGCCTCCACGGCAGCAGCTCCATCTGCAGCCACAACATATTACAGATACTAGCATCATGCTCCTCTTAATATTTGCTGACAATACAAAAAAAGCACATACCCTGTGCCTCATCAAGCCGCTTGTTCACAAGCGCGATGTTGGCATCCGCCACATGAAGCTGTCGCCTCAGTTCGGTGAATTCAGCAGCCGGTCAACCGCCGGACCCTGAGCCGTCTGCACATAACGCAGCGCGATCATTACTTGGGAGTATGATCCTCCGTTTGCCGCCTCGGGCTGGCAACCAGAGTCTTAGGGGCTACTATCTATACGGAGCACACCTAGCATGTGCGGTACTGCCAAAACATTACATATTACTTTGCGTACCTCAAAGCCTTTGAGCAGGCTTGTAAAAGCTTCATTCAACCCGCTTTTGGCAGATGAAATCCTCTCAAATACCGTACCCATTAAAGTACAGCGCGTATCTGTGATAGCCGCTCGCTCCAGAAGGCCTGTCAGTGTGTACGGCTGTGTGGCGGACAATCCCGGACTCTTCTTCCTGCTCTCCTTGGGAGCCGAATACTCCGGGCTTCGGGCGGCCTAAGCATCAACTTCTGGCCTTAGTGGATCAGGAGAAATCCTCCGTAACAACACCTCGGGGTCATCCGCCCCATGGGGCGGGGAGGTAAGGGGAGGCGTTTCACTATCCATCATCTCTGGAAGAAGATTCCCCGACGACGAACTCTGTTGAGAAGGGCTATGATCCGGACTGCAAGACAAGTTTCGATTATTGTTCTCAGAGATAAAGCAGGATATATTTATCCAAGTACTTTTCATTCACTTACAGCTCGGTGGAGGGATGTCCCTTCTACGGCCGCTGTGCGATAAGGACGCCCTCTGGGGAAGGGCTCGCTGGTGAGGGTTTCTTCCCTTGTTTGGACACCTCCACTTCCAAGTCTTCGGAGGCGGCCCTTTTCTTCCCGCGGGGGAGGGAATTTTAGATTCACCTCCCCGATTATCCTCCTTCGTAGAGACATTAATTCCCCCGATATGGATGTGCAATGTATGAAGCCCGCTTTCGGCTTCTCTACTCCTCCCTTCATCCTCTCCCGATGGCACTTGATAGGGTGCGCGTTTAAGCATCCTGGTTAGTATAGGATTCGGTGAGCCTTCGGGAAGAGGGGCCGGACACCTAATCCTATCCGCCTTTCTTAGCCAATCCTGGCCGCATATAGTTTTCAGAATAATGTTATGATAAATATGAACAGCATGTTCGGTTACAGAGTTACTTACTTGGGTATCTGGACGATTGCAGTTCAAGCTTGCATCCTCGGTGGTGTCCACACACTTTATTCGTGATCCGAAGAATAACCGATACATCCCTTCGAGCGTCGTGCCGAAGAAGTGCTGAATAGTTCGCGGTCCTTTTGGGTTGAACTCCCACATCTGGAGAGGTTGACATTTGCACGGCAGGACCCGACAAACTAGCATTACTTGAATTATTTTGATAAGGTCAACATCCCTCTCAAGAATATCCCTAATGCGGCTCTGCAATATCAATACGTCATTATCAGGGCCCCAGTCCAATCCCTCGTTGACCCGTGACACCAGTTGAGGCGGAGGGCCCGAGCGGAAGGCATGGGCGGCCGCCCACTTTGTGCCTCGGGGAGCTGTGATATAGAACCACCTCCGCTGCCAAAGTCGGACACCTCCGGGAAGGAACCCTCTGGCCATGGGGCATCGGTGCTTTTGCTTATTGTAGCGCCTCCGCACTCTGCGTGTCGCCCGTCGATCACCTTCGGCTTTATATTGAAGGTCTTGAGCCACAGGCCGAAGTGTGGGGTGATGTGGAGGAAGGCTTCGCACACGACGATAAATGACGAGATGCGGAGGATGGAATCCGGAGCTAGATCGTGAAAATCTAGCCCGTAATAGAACATGAGCCCTCTAACAAAGGGATCAAGACTAAAGCCTAAGCCTCGGACGAAGTGGGAAACAAATACAACGCTCTCGTTGGGTTCACGAGTGGGGATGACCTGCCCTTGAGCAGGCAGCCTATGCGGGATTTCGGCGGTCAGATACCTGGCCTCCTTGAGCTTCTCGATGTCCTCCTTTGTGACAGAGGAGGCCATCCACCGACCTTGAAGGTTGGATCCGGACATGATTGCAGGTATGAAAGAGCTTAGGCCTGAGCTTTGGGTGTTGGAACTCGAGGTGAAGGAAGGGTTGGGCGTGGGAAGAAAAGGACGGGCCTTGGTTCCTTTATAAAGTGGGTGAATACTAAGCGTCCCCCGCGTGACCGTTTGGAACTTATCTAAAATTAAGGTATCATACTAACATGCGCGGTTGGGTTACCCACACCCGTATTGATGAGAATCCCGTAATAAGGGGAACACGATCTCTGCTTCGACAAGACATGCCAATAAAACCACCTCGCAATACGTGTAGTGGCAGGCTGGGAAAAACGGTTCGTAGTAAACCGGGCCGCAGCATGATATCACGCCCTGAAGAGGTGTCAGCAGATTAGATTTGAGGAATATTATGCTCTCTACGGTGGTAAGTGGAAATTATTTTACAGAGCCGGACACGATCCTCGTATTCAAGATCTTCTATGAAGTATTCGGAGATGGAACCCGCCTTGCAATGCCGAAGATAATCTGCGCGCTGGACTCATCGTCATTGAAGCCTGGTTTAGGGGCTACTAAGGGAGTCCTGGATTAGGGGGTCCTCGGACATCCGGACTATATACTTTGGCCGAACTATTGGACTCTGAAGATACATGATTGAAGACTTCGCCCCGTGTCCGGATGGGAATCTCCTTGGCGTGGAAGGCAAGCTTGGCGATTCAGATATGTAGATCTCCTTCTCTGTAACTGACTCTGCGTAACCCTAGCCCCCTTCGGTGTCTATATAAACCGGAGGGTTTAGTCCATAGAGAAAGAACAATCAGAATCATAGGCTAACTTCTAGGGTTAGCCTCTACGATCTCGTGGTAGATCAACTCTTGTAATACTCATATCATCAAGATCAATCAAGCAGGAAGTAGGGTATTACCTCCATCGAGAGGGCCTGAACCTGGGTAAACATCGTGTCCCCAGCCTCCTGTTACCATTACCCTTAGATACACAGTTCGGGACCACCTACTTGAGATCCGCCAGTTTTGACACCGACACCGGGGGCCATAGGTTTCACTAGTGGCTTCTCTCGAGATAGCATGTATTACAGCGGGTGAACAAATTATTGCCGAGCAATTGATAGAAAAGCGCATAATTATGAAGACATCTAAGGCCAAACTAAACCGATAATTATGCGCTTTGATGTCTCCCATTGCAAGAAAGATCAATCTAGTAGGCCAAACTAAACCGATAATTCGAAGAGACTTGCAAAGATATCAAATCATGCTTATACGAATTCAGAGAAGAACCAAATAATATTCATAGATAATCTTGTTCATAAATCCAAAATTCATCGGATCTCGACAAACACACCACAAAAGAGTATTACATCGAATAGATCTCCAGGAACATCGAGGATATCTTTGTATTGAGAATCACAGAGAGAGACTAAGCCATCTAGCTAATAACTATGGACCCGAAGGTCTGTGGTAAACTACTCACGCTTCACCAGAGAGGCAATGGTGTTGACGTAGAAGCCCTCCGGGATTGATTCCCCCTCCGTCAGATCATCGGAAAAGGCCCCAAGATGGGATCTCACGGGTGCAGAAGGTTGTGGTGGTGGAAAAGTGGTTTCGTGTCTCTCCCTGATGTTTCTGGGGTATAAGAGTATATATATAGGTGAAAGAAGTACGTCAGTGGAGCTACAAGGGGCCCACGAGGGTGGGGGGCGCGCCTACCCCCTGGGCGCGCCCTCCTGCCTCGTGGCCTCCTTGTAGAGTCCCAAAATTCAACTGCAAGTCTTCTGGATTGCTTTTGGTCCAAGAAAGATCCTCACGAAGGTTTCATTCCGTTTGGACTCCGTTTGGTATTCCTTTTCTGTAGAACTCTAAAATAGGCAAAAAAAAAAAGAAACTGGCACTGGGCCTTCGGTTAATAGGTTAGTCCCAAAAAATAAAATAAAAGAGCATATTAAAGCCCATTAAACATACAAAACAGATAATATAATAGCATGGAACAATAAAAAATTATAGATACGTTGGAGACGTATCAACTACCCCATCCCACGTAATGATTGGACATGGGTTAGTTGATTTGGATCATGTATCACTTAGATGACTTGAGGGATGTCTATTTATGTGGGAGTTCTTTAGTAATTTGATTAACTGAACTTAATTTATAATGAACTTAGTCTTATAGTTTTGCATATCTATGTTGTAGATCAATAGCTTGAGATATAGCTCCCCTATTTTTGATATGTTCCTAGAGAAAACTAGGTTGAAAGATGATAGTAGCAATGATGCAGACTAGGTCCGTGATGTGAGGATTATCCTCATTGCTGCATAGAAGAATTATGTCCTTGATGCACCGCTAGGTGACAAACCTATAGCAGAAGCTGATGCAGACGTTATGAACGTTTGACAAGCTCAATATGATGACTACTTGATAGTTTAGTGTGCCATGCTTTATGGTTTAGAATCGGGGCTTCAAAGACGTTTTAAATGCCATGGAACATATGAGATGTTCCTAGAGCTGAAATTGGTATTTCAGACTCATGCCCGTGTCGGGAGATATGAGACCTCTGACAAGTACTTTGCCTACAAGATGGAGGAGAATAGCTCAGCCAGTGAGCATATGCTCAGAATGTCTGGGTAGTGCAATCTCTTGAATCAAGTGGGAGTTAATCTTCCAGATAAGATAGTGATTGACAAAGTTCTCTAGTCACTATCACCAAGCTACTAAAACTTCGTGATGAACTATAATATGCAAGGGATGACGAAAATGGTTCATGAGCTCTTCACGATGCTGAAATCGGCGAAGGTAGAAATCAAGAAAGAGCATCAAATGTTGATTGTTAACAAGACAACTAGTTTCAAGTAAAAGGGAAAAAGGGAAAGAATGGGAACTTCAAGAAGAATGGCAAACAAGTTGCCGCTCGCATGAAGAAATCCAAAGCTAGACCCAAATACTTGGCGGATACTTGGCGGATCCAAAGCTTCTACTACAAAGGAAATGGTCACTAGAAGTGGAACTGCCCCAAATACTTGGCGGATAAGAAGGATGGCAAAGTGAACAAAGGTATATTTGATATACATGTTATTGATGTGTACTTTACTAGTGTTCATAGTATCCCCTGGGTATTTGATATCGATTAAGTTGCTAAGATTAGTAACTCGAAATAGGAGTTGCAAAATGAATTAGTTAAGGGCGAGGTGACGATGTGTGTTGGAAGCGATTCCAAGATTGATAAGATCACCATCGCGCACTCCCTCTACCTTTGTGATTAGTGTTGGACCTAAATAAATATTATTTGGTGTTTGCGTTGAGCATGAATATGATTGGATCATGTTTATTGCAATACAATTATTCATTTAAGTCAGAGAATAATTTTTGTTCTGTTTACATGAATAAAACCTTCTATGGTCATACACCCAATGTAAATGGTTTATTGAATCTTGATCGTAGTGATACACATATTCATAATATTGATGCCAAACGATGCAAAGTTGATAATGATAGTGCAACATATTTTGTGTCACTATCGTTTAGGTCATATTGATGTAAAGCGCATGAAGAAACTCTATGCGGATGGACTTTTGGAATCACTTGATTATGAATCGTTTGATACATGCGAACCATGCCTCATAGGCAATATGACTAAAACTCCATTCTTCGGAACAATGGAGCGAGATAATGACTTATTGGAAATAATACATACTGATGTATGTGGTCCGATGAGTGTTGAAGCACGCGGCGGACATCGTTATTTTCTGACTTTCACAAATGATTTGAGTAGGTATGGGTATATCTACTTAATGAAACACAAGTCTGAAACATTTGAAAAGTTCAAAGAATTTCAGAGTGAAGTGGAGAACCACCGTAACAAGAAAATAAAGTTTCTACGATCTGATCGAGGAGGCGAATATTTGAGTTACGAGTTTGGCCTTCATTTGAAACAATGTGGAATTGTTTCACAACTCACGCCACCTAGAACACCACAGCATAATGGTGTGTCTGAACGTCGTAACCGTACTTTATTAGATATGGTACGATCTATGATATCTCTTACCAATTTACCAGTATCATTTTGGGTTTTTGCATTAGAGACAACCACATTGACCTTAAATAGGGCACCGTCTAAATCCGTTGATACAACACCGTATGAATTGTGGTTTGGCAAGAAACCTAAGTTATCGTTTCTTAAAGTTTGGGGATGCGATGCTTATGTCAAAAGGCTTCAGCCTGATAAGCTCGAACCTAAATCGGAGAAGTGCATCTTCATAGAATACCCTAAAGAAACTATTGGGTACACCTTCCACCACAGATCCAAAGGCAAGATCTTTGTTGCTAAAAATGGGTCTTTTCTAGAGAAGGAGTTTCTCACGAAAGAAGTGAGTGGGAGGAAAGTAGAACTTGATGAGGTAATTGTACCTTCTCTCGAATTGGAGAGTAGCACATGAGAGAAATCCATTCCCGTGATGCCTACACCAACTAGAGTGGAAGCTAGTGATGATGATCATG
Organism: Triticum dicoccoides; assembly: GCF_002162155.2. Classification (NCBI taxonomy): domain Eukaryota; kingdom Viridiplantae; phylum Streptophyta; class Magnoliopsida; order Poales; family Poaceae; genus Triticum; species Triticum dicoccoides. The sequence continues at coordinate 601,356,123 of NC_041387.1, read as the reverse complement.
AAACTTCGGATCAAGTTACTACTGGACTTCGTAGGTCGACCAAAGCACGTTCCACACCAGTGTGGTATGGTAACCCTGTCATGGAAGTCATGTTATTAGACCATGGCGAACCTACGAACTATGAAGAAGCTATGATGAGCCCAGATTCCGACAGATGGCTTGAGGTCATGAAATCTGAGATAGGATCCATGGATAAGAACAAAGTGTGGACTTGGTGGACTTGCCTGATGATCGGCAAGCCATAGAGACTAAATGGGTCATCAAGAACAAGACTGACACTGATGGTAATGTTACTGTCTACAAAACTCAAATTGTCGCAAAAGGTTTTGGACAAGTTCAAGGAGTTGACTATAATGAGACTTTCTCACCCATAGCGATGCTTAAGTCCGTCCGAATCATGTCAGCAATAGCCACATTTTATGATTATGAAATCTGGCAAATGGATGTCAAAACTGCATTCCTTAATGGATATCCCAAAGAAGGGTTGTATATGATGCAACCAGAAGGTTTTGTCGATCCTAATGGTGCTAACAAAGTGGGCAAGCTCGAGTGATCCATCTATGGACTGGTGCAAGCATCTCATAGTTGGAATATATGCTTTGATGAGGTGATCAAAGCATATTGTTTTATCCAGACTTACGGTGAAGCCTGTGTTTACAAGAAAGTGAGTGGGAGCTCTGTAGCATTTCTGATATTATATGTGGATGACATATTGCTGATTGGAAATGATATAAATTTTTTGGATAGCATAAAAGGATACTTGAATAAGAATTTTTCAATGAAAGACCTCAGTGAAGCTACTTACATATTGGGCATCAAGATCTATAGAGATAGATCAAGACGCTTGATAAGATTTTCAATGAGTACATACCTTGACAAGATGAAGGAGTTCAAAATGGATCAGTCAAAGAAGGAGTTCTAGCATGTATTGTAAGGTGTGAAGTTGAGTAAGACTCAAAGCTCGACCATGACAGAAGATAGAGAGAGAATGAAAGTCATTCCCTATGCCTCAACCATAGGTTCTATAAAGTATGCCATGTTGTGTACCAAACCTATTCTGTACCATGCCATGAGTTTGGCAAGGAGGTACAATAGTGATCCAGGAGTAGATCACTAGACTACAGTCAAAATTATCCTTAGAGGACTAAGGGAATATTTCTCGGTTATGGATGTGATAAAGAGTTCGTCGTAAAGAGTCACGTTGATGGAAGCTTTTACACTAATCTAGATGACTCTGAGTCTCAATGTGGATACAGATTGAGAGTGGGAGCAATTAGCTAGAGTAGCTCCATATAGAGCATTGTAGACATAGAAATTTGTGAAATACATACGGATCTGAATGTGGCAGAACCGTTGAGTAAACCTCTCTCACTAGCAAAACATGATCACACCTTACTACTCTTTGGGTGTTTATCACATAGCAATGTGAGCTAGATTATTGACTCTAGTAAACTCTTTGGGTATTGGTCACATGGCGATGTGAACTATGGGTGTTAATCACATGATGATGTGAACTAGATTATTGACTCTAGTGCAAGTGGGAGACTGAAGGAAATATGCCCTAGAGGCAATAATAAAGTTGTTATTTTATATTTCCTTATTCATGATAAAGGTTTATTATTCATGCTAGAATTGTATTGATTGGAAACTTAAATACATGTGTGAATACATAAACAAGTACCGTGTCCCTAGTGAGCCTCTACTATACTAGCTCGTTGATCAAAGCTGGTTAAGGTTTCCTGACCATGGACATGTGTTGTCGTTTGATAACGGGATCACATCATTAGGAGAATGATGTGATGGACAAGGCCCATCCGTTAGCTTAGCATAATGATCATTCAGTTTATTGCTATTGCTTTCTTCATGTCATATACATGGTCCTTTGACTATGAGATTATGAAACTCCCGGATACTGGAGGAATACCTTGTGTGCTATCAAACGTCACAACGTAACTGGGTGATCACAAAGATGCTCTACAGGTATCTCCGAAGGTGCTTTCTGGGTTGGCATAGATCGAGATTAGGATTTGTCACTCTGAGTATCGAAGATGTATCTCTGGGCCATCTCGGTAATACACATCATAAGCTTGCAAGCAAACGACTAAGGAGTTAGTCATGAGGTAATGTATTGCGCAACAAGTAAATAGACTTGCCGGTAACGATATTGAACTAGGTATAGAGACACCGATGATCGAATCTCGGGCAAGTAAAATACCGATGGACAAAGGGAATTACGTATGTTGCCAAAACAGTTCGACCGATAAAGATCTTCATAGAGTATGTAGGAGCCAATATGGGCATCCAGGTTCTGCTATTGGTTATTGACCGGAGAGGTGTCTCGGTCATGTCTACATAGTTCTCGAACCCGTAGATTCCGCACGCTTAACGTTCATTGACGATATAATGTTATATGAGTTATATGTTTTGGTGACCGAATGTTGTTCGGAGTCCCGTATGAGATCACAGACATGACGAGGAGTCTCGAAATGGTTGAGAGGTAAAGATTGATATATAAGACAATGATATTTGGATACCGGAAGTGTTTTGAGACGTATCAGGAAGAAATCGGGTCACCAGAAGGGGTTCCGGGCACCCTCGGTATGTATATGGGCTTAATGGGCCAAGGGAAGGACAAACCAGCCCACAGGGGGTTGGTGCACCCCTTTCCCTAGCCAAACAACCCTAGGGAAGGAAAGGGGGAGGGCTAGCCCCTCCTGCATTTCCCTCTCATGGGAGAAAGGAAGGGGGGAGGGGGCAGCACCCTCCCCTCCCTTTCCCCCGCTCCCATACATGGCAGGGGGGCGCCACCTTGGGAGAGACCCCAAGTAGGATTCCTCCTACTTGGGCGCCCCCTTGGTTTCTCCTCTCTCCCTCCCACCTATATATATGTGGGAGGGGGCGCCTAGCACACGACAGACAATTTCTTAGCCATGTGCGGTGCCCCCCCCCCCCTCCACCATTTACACCCCGGTCATATTTTCGTAGTGCTTAGGCGAAGCCCTGCGGAGATCATTTCACCATCACTGTCACCACGCCGTTGTGCTGCCGGAACTCACCCACTACTTCGCCCGTCTTGCTGGATCAAGAAGGCGAGGACGTCACCGAGCTGAACGTGTGCAGAACTCGGAGGTGCCGTACATTCGGTACTCGATCTGTTAGATCACGAAGAAAGTTCGACTACATCAACCGCGTTGTGAAACACTTCTGCTTACGGTCTACAATAGTACGTAGACACACTCTCACCCTCATTGCTATGCATCTCCTTGGATAGATCATTGCGTGTGCGTAGACTTTTTTTGTTTTCCATGCAACGTTTCCCAACACTTAGCTCAAGGAAAATAGGTTGAAGACAAGCATGGTCTTCTGGTTAAATATCAGCCCCTCCAACCGTATGTAGAGTTGTCAATTTGAATTGGATCATCAAATTATTTGTCTTCACCAGGCATACGGGTTCTTATTTATTTGTCCAATTTACTTCATGTATTTTGCTGGTTCTGAACAAAATGCTCTTACCTCTCTCTGAAAAGTTTGTTGCGTTTATCTCTATCCTGCTACATATCATTATGTTCCACTTTGTGTTTATGCTTACTATACTTAATGACATCTGCATGTGTTGCTAGACTTGAGTACATTTACTGCTACCTAGTTATTCTTATAGCTAGATTACTTCTTTCGCTATCTCAGTCGTACTACTTTACTTCATATAGTCTATTGCTTTGGTGTAGTTTGTCTTCTGTTATGCATAACATTACTTTGGTACTACTACTTTTCTTTGAACAACTTGTCCCCCCTCCCCCAAGAATTTTGGGAACATGCCGAAAGCATTCCACTACTATGCTTGAGCAGTGGTTCCCTGGAAAGTGGATCCCAAGTCAACCTGACGGTGATATTGTCATGTCCCATTCACCCCTCTAGTCGATATATTTGCCCCTTCAGTATGATCCAAGACTAATGCAGTGCACAATAAAGCATAACCAAAGGCATGCAGATTGACTTGATCCAACACGAAGGCATGCATATTGACTTGCAAAGCATAAGCAAGACGAGTAAGCATGAAATCCAATTGAATATTTGGATTGGCATGCACATTGCCTACCAAAATCAATCGAATCTACGGATATAAAAACCTGACCGTGTACCCTCTTTGGAAAAATACCATTGCCCTCGGAGGTGGAGTAGCAAGCATCATGAATCGACCTAAAAACTCTAACCATGTATCCAACACCCCACCACGTCGCTCATTCTACATCTATAAAGCAATGTTAGCAAAATGGTGGTTGGGGGTACTTATGGTGGCTACCAGAGTTGGAGTTGCTGCAACCAACACGAAAGAAGAAGCTGCCTACGCTTCCATCATGGTTGTCGTGAAGGCCACTGAAATCGCAGCCTTGGCCAATGCGAATGTCCAGAGAAGTGCGTCGAAAGTGCCTCACCACCGAAGTAGAAGTCCCACCGACCACAGTCGAGGTACCTGCTGCATATGGGGGATCAATACATGTTGAGCGGATGCAGAAGGGGGAAGGCCCCCTTAGCATATTCGCCAAATCCCCGGGTTTGAGGCTCCTCGACTAGTGTAAGTGGGCATGGATTCATGCGGTATGGTGGTGGAGCAGAGCCGACCGCCGATGACAACGAAGAGGTAGTGAGAGAATAGGGGTTTGGACGATGAGCGAAGTGTATTGGAAGTTAAGGCCGAAGCGTCTCATCTCCTGGGCCCCTCACACTAGTGTTCATCTTTAAATAAGCATGAGTGTCACAATTTAAAAGTAGCCAAGGCAACTAAAGAGGCTTATTTTGCATCATATGCTCAATGCTACAACCAAGCACATGCACAATGTACGTGGTGTGTTGTGGTGCAAGGTCAGAGCCGTATACTTTGTTCGGTTGCTGCTTTATTGTATATAACGCCGCACGCAAGCTTGTTCCAAGAGGTCAGGGGCCGATGATTTGAAAAGTACTCAGGCCATAGACACAACCTTTAAAAATTAACGTGTCAACTCCAACCACTTAAATAAGTGATTTACAAGGGTTACGACTTAAATAGAGATTTAAGGGTAAAAACAGTAAGGGATTTCCGTTGCTGAATATATATATACTATTCTATTTGTATCAAAATAAATGTCTCAACTTGTGGTTGAGTTGGTTAGGTGGACAGTGGTATCCCAACCCACCAGGATTCAAATCCTAGTGCTCGCATTATTCCTGGATTTATTTCAGGATTTCCGGCGATGCGCTTTCAGTGGGAGGAGACGTCCCCGTCGACGACGAGGCGCCTACGGTGACTTCGTAAATCTCGATGAGTGTATGTGCGTGTATATGAGCGCTTGTGTCTGTGCTGATGCTCAAAAAAAAATGTCTCAACTTTTCTTTAACATAAATAAATGTCTCACCTTTGTGTTAACTTTACACGAGTACTAAAACGGTCAAAAGGAAAAGAAGACGGGACTGAGCATGTCTCGTCCCATCAATGGGCCTGATAGGAGCCCATAGGCTTTTAAGACTAGGTGCATTTTTCTATAGTTTCCTCTTGGGTTTGATAGGACACCGGCCCAGGCTCGGCCACTGGTACATCGTGTACACGAGACCGCATGTGCGAAAGGGATGACAGGTTTGGTGACACACTTCAGCAGGCCTGGAATCAGGATCAGCCGGCGGAAACTTTGGCACAGCTTGCTGCCAAGCTGTCCTCGTTAGGGTCTGCGCTGAAACACTGGGGCAGGCAGTCTTTTGGCTCGGTTAGACAAGAGCTGCCAAGGCTGTGGCAGCAGCTTACTGTGCTGAGAGAGGATCCAACTCGTGTTGGACCGGGAGAAGAAGAGAAGAGGGTTTTGGACCAAATTGTTGAGCTGTCATTTTGAGAGGAGATTATGATGAGGCAAAGATCACGCATGGACTGGTTAACTGAGGGTGACAGTAATACAAAATATTTTCAGAGGAAAGCGAGTGCTAGAAGGGCCAAGAACACCATAACACAACTCCTGAAGCTTGATGGGACGATCACTTCTGACCCGGAAGAGATGGCTGAGATGACAAATGAGTTTTATGGAAACTTATACAAATCGGAAGGATGTATTGGCATAGAGGAGGTTCTGTCACACATACCTGCTAGAGTTGATGCTAACATGAACGCAAGGCTCAACGCACAATACACAAAAAAGGAAGTAAAAGAGGCACTTTTTCAGATGTTCCCAACAAAAGCACCGGGGCCTAATGGTTTCCCGGCGCATTTCTTTCAGAGACACTGGGAACTTTGTGGTGATGAGGTAACCGGCGTGATTATAAGATTGCTCAACGGAGAGGACTCACAGGAGGATATTAATCGCACGTTCATCGTTCTTATCCCCAAGATTGCAAGTCCAAAAATGCTAGCATAATTTCGGCCTATAAGCCTTTGCAACGTGATCTACAAGATTGCGTCAAATGTCTTAGCAAACCGGCTGAAGATTATTCTCCCCGAGGTAATTTCTGAGGAGCAGTCCGCCTTTGTGCCTGGACGTCTTATCACGGATAACTTCATAATGGCTTATGAGTGCCTGCATTATATGAAAACCAGGAGAGTAAAAGCAAATCGTTATGTGGCTTTGAAGTTGGATATGATGAAAGCATATGACAGATTGGAGTGGCCTTATTTGAAGGCAGTGATGCTGAAGATGGGCATTAGCCCACGGTTTACAGAGATGGTTATGAGGTGCGTGTCATCAGTCACTTTTTCAGTCCTTTTTAATGGTGGTAATCTACATGATTTTAGGCCAACAAGGGGAATGAGACAAGGGGATCCCATATCCCCGTACCTGTTCTTGTTAGCAGCGGAAGGTCTTTCGTGTTTGTTGAAGGCCCAAGGTTTGGGGATACGAGGACTGGCGGTGGCAAACTCCGCACCGGCAATCAACCACCTACTTTTTGCAGATGACAACCTCTTGTTCTGTGAAGCCAACAGTGAGAGCGCTGTACAAGTACGAGAGGTGTTAAGAATGTATTGCGAAGCTTCGGGACAACGTATTAACACTGATAAATCCTCGATTTTCTTCAGTAAGGGTGTGCCAGAGGCCATACGAGAGGAGATAAAAGATGCTCTAGATGTCCACAATGAATCACTGTCAGAGAAATACCTCGGACTGCCCACGGATGTAGGTAAAAATAAGGAGGGTAGTTTTAAATACCCGAAGGACAGAATTTGGAAGCACATCCAAGGTTGGATGGAGAAATGTTTGTCAGCTGGGGGAAAATAAGTGCTTATCAAATCAGTAGCGCAAGCCATCCCAACTTACTCAATGTCATGTTTTAAGTTGCCCCGAGGCCTAATTGAACACCTAAATAGTCTTCTCCGGAAGTTTTGGTGGGGTAGTAAACGGGGTCAGAGGAAGCCAGCTTGGGTGTCTTGGAAGACCATGTGCAAACCAAAGAATATGGGAGGAATTGGATTCCGGGATATCGAGCTTTTTAACCTGGCGTTATTAGCCCGGCAAGTATGGCGGCTATTGCAAGATCCTGAATCATTGAGTGCTCAAGTTCTACGAGCTCGCTATTACCCAGAAGGCAACATACTTGAAGCTGTGCTAGGCGCACATCCCTCCCAAGTTTGGCGATCGTTGATGGAAGGGAAAGAATTGCTCGTTCTGGGATTGATCAAGAGGATCGGGTCGGGGACAGATACTCGGATATGGGAGGATAACTGGTTGCCGCGTGACTATAAGCTGAGGCCCATATGCACTATATCACCTGAGCCGCCGCAGCTCGTTTCAGAGTTGATAGATGCTACGACGCGTACATGGAACAAACAGGTTCTGAGCGAGCATTTCGTCAGTCCGGATGTGGATACCATAATGAATATACCACTAAGTCTCCGAGTGCAACATGATTTTTGGGCATGGCACTATGATAGGAAAGGAGTTTTTACCGTGCGATCAGCCTACAAGATGATCAACGGGATAAAACACTGGAGAGAGGATTGGTTAGAACACAGGTCGAGCCACTCAAATGTGGAAGCCGAGAGCAAAGCATGGTCTCAACTTTGGAAGGTTAAAGTCCCGTCGAAGATAAGGGTTTTTGTATGGAGACTAGCACAAATGTCGTTACCGACGGGAGCAGTTCGCAACGAGCGAAACATGGCCACTTCCCCAGCGTGCGGACTATGCGACGAGGAGATGGATTCCTGGCGGCATTCCTTGTTTGAATGCCGGATGGCGCGATGTGTTTGGGCGCTAGGAGATGAGGAGATCCTAGAGCATGTGATATCAAATAGGAGTGAAGATGCAAGGCTTTGGTTGTTCTGGCTATTTGACACTTTGAATCAACAGGACCTTGCAAGGGTACTCATCACCATGTGGGCGATCTGGTGGGCTAGGAGGAAAGCGATTCACGACGACGAATTCCAAAGCCCACTTTCAACGATGTGTTTTGTGAACAGGTACTTGGAGGATTTTGAGATTGCTACGAAACGTGCACCATCGAGACCTACACGGCCGGCGATGCCAAGGCCACGCAGATGGATCCCGCCGGGAGAAGATGTGATGAAAATCAATGTAGACGGGGCTACTTCGCGCCAAGGAAAAACTGGTGCATCTGCTGCTGTGTGTCGGGACAGAGATGGCAACTATCTGGGATCGTCAGCAGTCGTCTTTGAGGGCCTAGTCGACGCTCCAAGCTTGGAAGCTCAAGCGTGCAATGAGGCGCTTGCCTTGGCTATGGATCTTCTGTTAACACATGTGGTAATAGCCTCAGATTGCATGCAGGTTGTCTCGGACATTAAGGGGAGGAGGTTTCTTCCGCTTGTGCTTTTGTAATTCAGGAGATTAAAGCTAGATTTACAGATTTAGTAGAAGTTAAGTTTCGTCTTGAAAGTAGGGAGGCAAACTTTGAGGCTCATGCCTTGTCAAAGGCAGCCTCGTCTCTCCCTACTGGACGCCATTTGTGGCTAGGGAAGAATCTGCCAGACATTATTTGTATTCCTTCGGTTTTGGTTGATCAATAAAATCCCTAGTTACACCTAAAAAAAAAGTGTACACGAGACCGTCGTCTCTTCCCCCTCCTCATTTGGTCTTTGTTCTCGGCGACGGCGAGGAGAATATCAGTTACATCTACGACTTCGGTTCCGGAGGACGGAGGTAACCCAGGTCTTCCAAGGGGGAAAAGAGGAGAGCAGCCTATTTTTTCCAGCGCTTGCATTACTATTTACTAGTAGTTCTCGTCTCGATTCTTGTCTCCTCGCCATCGATTTTCTCCGGGATGTCCGCATGAACGATTCCTCTCCGGCGATCCTGATTCTCGAGTAGAGCTTCCCCATCCTTGGATAGCTTCAAGCTTCCACTACGGCGTTGAGTCTGTGATCTGACTCGCCCTCAGTGTGTGGGTTGCTGAGTTATGATCTCAGCATTTATTCGGATTCGTTTTAGTTTTCCGCCACAGCCTGTAGTTAAGTCGATTTATGTACTCCTTAATGTTTGCATCCTGTGGACAGGCTGAGGCCCCATTTTAGTGGGAAAAAAAAGATATGAGACCAGGTCTCACGGTTAGCAGGTGAGACCCGCCTTGGATGACACATGACATTCATAAATCACAAAGCATCTAATCTCTTTCCTTGATTTCAAGTGGGGGTGGGGTAGATGTTTTGTGATTTATGAATGCCACGTATCATTTATCAGGATGGGTCTCACCTACTAACCCATGAGACCTGGTCTCATAGAATTCTTTTCCCATTTTAGTACTTGTCTTGTGGTGATTTCCCCCTTGTTCCTAGGGTTTTGTATGTTGAAATCAATTTTTTTTTGGCATTATATTCTTTGTTGCTGATGCCACACGTGTTGATTGAAAATCTTGTTATTCATATTAGCATTGGAACTCACATTAGCATTTCTATTATTCTAGCATCTTCTCCAAACTCGGCGATTGATTTGAAATCGCCGTTAATATATACACAAAAATCAGTAGAGATTTCATCCCAAAACAGATTTGCAGGCAACACAAATGATACCTTTTCATCACAAACACACAACTCAAAAATTTAAACCACTTAATACTCCTGTTTAGTAAGCAATAAAATTATGATGAGAAAACTGCCATAGTCCACAAGGTTGAAAGTTCAGGCTTTCAGACTACTGGTGATAATTTATTGTTGGTCTCTTAAGCTTCTCTATTTTTGGGGATTAAAATATATACAATACAAATTTTGATCACTGTTTCCTTTTGTTTCTATGCTAACTTGCAGCTTCAAGCCGTCCAGGCCAAAATGGGTTCAGGTGAGGATGAGTACACCCCACTGTCTCAGTTAGAATATGGAATGGACAAATGTAAAGTGCGGGTGCGCATCGGCTATGGGAGTCCTTCAATCCAAAAAATAACACTTTGTTCGGCCTTGACTGCCTTCTGATCGACGATCAGGTGATGCATTGCCTACCTTAATTTAAACACCAAACGGATGAACTGCATTGCTTGCTGACTACTAACGTTAAATTACCATCCTTTAAGTTTTCAGTGCACTGATTCTTCTAGTTGTTTCCTACTTGTAGGGTAAAACTATGCAGGTGCGTGTAGATCCCTACGATATAGAGTTGTTTGAACATAGGCTAGTTGAAGGGAAGGTCTATGCCTTGTCAGATTTTCACGTTGATGTGCAGAGGGACTACTATATGTCATGTAGCAACGAGTGGACTATGTACATTAGAAGGCAGACGGTGGTCACTGAGATAGAAGGAGATATTGATTCGATACCCCTCTACAGCTTTGAGTTTGTTAATTTTAAGGATCTCCGTTCTAGGTGTGGCAACAACAGCTTATTGACAGGTACTTCCTCGGTCCCATAATGTAAGACGTTTTTTGACACTACACTAGTGTGAAAAAACATCTTATGGCTAGTTGCCGAATCCAGCCGCAACAGTGCGAGAGGATGCGTGTGTTGACAGGGGGTATGATGGCTCCTCCTTCCTTTCTCCCTCCCCTCCCTTCCCCTCCTTCTCCTCCTCGCCTCGGCAGATCTGCTCCCCGCCCTTCCCCGGTAGCCGGCGTCCGGTCGCCCTCACCTTCATGCGTAGCTCCCCTCCCCCTATCCTCTCCTGTTTCCCCGCAGGTGGATCTCTCCCCTTCTCTCTCTTCGCTGCTGGTTCTTGGATCTCGTTTTTGGGCGCTGCTGTCGGATGAGGAGGATTCGCGGTCTCTACCTTCCTCCCCCGGTGGTGCGGTGACCTGCTCCGGGGAAGTGGGGGTCACCTGCGCCGCCCCTCGCCCTCGTAAGTTTGCCCCCGGGGGTCGGGGGCGGCAGTTGGGGGTGCCTCCGTCGGCCGACGGCTGGCTTCGGGTCTCGCGACGTCGGCGTAGATCTGGTAAGCTTGCGTTCGCGTCCCCTGCGCCTGGTGTCTTGGGTCGTGCTCCTGATGGGGAGCTTGGAGGCTCTCCATCTCCCTTTCCGTCTCCGGCGGCGGGGTTCCGTCGCCGGCGGCGGTGGGGCTGCTGGTCGCTACGTGTACCCTAGATCCAGATCCCTGTGTAGTGGCCGCCGGTTCGCGGGCCTTCTCCCCGTGTGGGCCTGCTGGGCATGTTGGGGCGGTGCTGGCTAGTGGGCCTCCCCCTCCCCCCTCCCTCTCTTTGGCTATCGATTTCCCCCCGCTTGTTTCTCTTGGCCCAGTTGGGTCCCCCGCCCGGTTACCGGCTCCCCGTCGCTCTCCGGCCCATTTGGCGAGTCGGGCCCAGGGGGGCACGGCTCGCTTGGGCTATATGTGGATCCCTCACGGCTCGGTATCCCTCCTGCTAGGGTTTCCTGCTTCTGTCGCCGACTTGCGCCGCTATCGTCTTCCCATCCGTCGCATCATCAGATCCCCCCCACCTCCACCCCTCCTTCTTCCTTTTGCTGCGGTGATCTCCATGGACAAGTCTAAGGGTTCCTCTTGCGAGGCGCTTTCTGGTAGCAAGCGGCGCCGCGAGGACTCCCCCGCCTCCGCGTTGGATTTGGAGCTTGAGGCCTCGCTACGCTCCAGGCTGGAGTCGGAGCATGCGGCACGCGAGCAGGCGGCTCGTGCCTGCGAGGCCTGGGCTTCGGGTCCGGAGCGGGAGCAACACCCGGTGAAGGAGGGGGTGACTGGATCTGGCCTGCAGGGCTCTGGGTCTGGTTCCTCTCCTTCCCTGGTGTTGGATCCGTGGGAGGCGGCGGTGGCTTCTGGCGGTGGGGTGCCTTCGTCCTCGGCTTCCCTCCCGGCTCCGGGTGTTGGGCGTGGCCCGTCGGCCCCGTCCCGGCCCCTACCTCCCCCTCCTCCTCGCTCTTTTGGGGCCGGACCTGGCTTTCGTCCGCCGCCTCGATCCTTCGCGGGGCCGGCGCGTCGGCCGCCTGGTCCGGCTCCTGGGGATGGGATCCTTCCTCCTCCCCCGTCGCAGCAACAATCCCGCCCCTCCTCCTCCTCCCACAGCAACCCCTCAGCGCTTACTTGCTTCGCTTGCCACAGACCGGGCCACTTTCAGTCTCGATGCACCAATCCGCCATTCTGCTTGATTTGTCGCTCTGATGGTCACCTCACGGTTAACTGCATGGATAGGCAGAAACCTCCCGCGGTCATCCAGTTTGGTCTGGGTCTTCCTGGCTGCTCCTTCTTCGCCTTCGATGGTGACCTGCCTGTTCGGGAGGTGGCTCCTACGCTGTCCAACGCGGCTATTGTCTCTGTCAAAGACCAAAAGATCTCCCCCCAAACTCTGCTGGAAGGGCTTCGCATCTGGGATGTGGCTGGTTGGGACTGGCAAGTTGTGCAGCTGTCAGATTTTGACTTCTCTGTGGTGTTCCCCTCCAAAGATTGCTTGCGAATGATCGCTTCCTGCACCAGCTTCACCTTACCTCTTAATCAATTGGTGGTTTCTGTCAAAGTGGCTGCATCCAACGGCACTGCAGTTGGTCCTCTGTCTCAAGTGTGGGTGTTGATTGATGATTTACCTGCTAGTCTGCGCTCGTCTGCTTTCCTCATGTCCTTTGGGGTTTTGATTGGGAAACCCATTGACGTGGATGAGGAGTCTTTGAACAAGGTTGGTCCTGCTCGGATGAAGGTCTGGTGTGTTGTTCCTGATCGGGTGCATGGCTTCATTGATGTCTATCCCTCTCCCAATGGCATCAGGTTGCGGGTGCGGGTGGAGGGGGCGGCGGCGGCTTTCCATGCTCCACCTCCCCCCTACTCCTGCTAATCCTTCGGATAAACATGACAAGGATGGGTATGGTTCTTTTGGTGGCCCCAATCAAAGTTTTGGGTCTAATCTCCGCTTCACTCAATCTGAATGGGACGGCTTGGCAGACTCAGAACGTGAGCTATTTCACTCTCAAGCGCCTGTTGGTGATGCTCCTCGTGAAGATGTAGTGATTCCCCCTAATGCCTAGATGGCCCCCTCTGTTGCTGCTGATCTGCCTAAGGCTCCGCCCTGCTCGGCTACTCGTGTGTCTGCTGCATGCTCCAACCTTCCGGCCTGCCCTATCTCCCCCACTCGTTCGGGTATTGAAGATCTCCCTGGCTCTCCTGCTCGAGACATGGTGGAATCCCAACACCCCTCGAAGAACAAATCCTCAGTTCGCAAGTACTCGGCTAAGAGCCGGACCTCTTCGGGCTCGAAGCAATCCATGATGGGGATCTGCCGGCGTCTTGATCATGATCTGGGCTCCATGTCCCGCTCGGGCCCCCACGCTGGCTCTCCTGCTGCGCGGTCGCCTGCTATCCGCTCCCCGGTGTCCATGGCCCGCAAAGGTAGGCGGGTGTCCCATTCTGGTGGCTCTATTCTGGAAAGGGCGGAGAAGCGGGCAGCGGCGAAGGACCTCCCTCCCCTAGGTACCTCCCCATCCCCATCTGTCGCTGTTTCTCCGGTTCGGGTGGTTTTACCTTCGATGTCTGATGATCATCTTTTAAATATTATGTCGGACGTGGGTTTGGTGGTTGACACTTCTGTTGGCTCTCCCAGTTCGCTTCTTGCTATTATTCGGGCTAATGAATTGGCCCAAGCGGCCATTGCGAAAGCCAAAGAGGTTGTTGCCTCGCGGGTCGCAGATGTTGGTTGTGGTGTGGGGGAGGCTTCGGGTGCTGGTAGTGGCCAGCCCTCATCCTGCCTTGCTAAGAGGGGCACTAATAAACGATCTAAACCCTGTGTGGCCCCCAACAGGTCGAGCCTCTGTATCAAGAACCTTTCGTATAAATGAGGGCCTTATTCTGGAATATTAGAGGGTTCGGTGCTAGGGGGCGCCGTGACCAACTGAAAGATTTGGTCCGTTCTAATTCTATTGACTTTGTGGGGCTGGTTGAAACATTTAAGGATTCCTTTTCCCCCAGTGAGCTTTCTGCTATCGTGGGTATGGATAGATTTCATTGGCAATCTGTACCGGCTTCGGGCCACTCTGGAGGGATTCTGATCGGTTCTAATAAGGACATTTTTGACTTTGTTGCTTTTGATCATGGGTTTTATTGGGCTAGTGTGGTTCTCTCGCACAGATCTATGAATACCCTCTGTGAATTTATAGTTGTTTATGGGCCCGCGGATCACTCCTTTTCGCATCTTTTCCTTGATGAACTTTCGATCAAGATTGAGTCCTGTACTCTTCCGATGGTTATTGGGGGAGACTTTAATCTTCTGCGATGCCCTCTTGACAAGAATAATGATAATTTTTCCTGGTCTTTAGCCAATGCTTTTAACGACTTTATTAGTGCCAACGCTATTCGGGAGCTTCCTCGGGGGGG
>NC_041387.1:601291042-601341064 GCF_002162155.2 Triticum dicoccoides | reverse complement strand
CCAGTTGGGATGCCTTGTTTCCTAGGTCCTCTCTTTTCGCTAAGTGCATCGTAGGGTCAGACCACACCCCCTTGATTCTTGATGATGGTTCCATTCGCAATAGACCTCCGGCTAGATTTCAGTTTGATGCTTCTTGGCTGTGTGTTGAGGGCTTTGTTGACATGGTTGCGGCAAAGATCTCCCAATCCCTTTCTCACAACTCCCGCTCTTTTGGCCCTCTGGATGATTGGCAGTCATGTGCTTATGCCTTACGAAAATTTCTTAGAGGCTGGTCGCGTAATCGTGTGGCGGAGGATCTCCGCACCAAAGCCTTCCTTGAATGTCAGATCCTGGAGCTGGACCGTACTGCTGACTCTATTGGGCTCTCTGAGGATGGTTGGGCTGTTCGCTATAATCTGGAGGCTGCTCTTCTGCAGCTGCACCATCAGGCTGAGATCTATTGGCGCCAGAGGGGCACCCTTAATTGGACTCTCAAAGGGGATGCTCCTACTGCTTACTTCTTTGCGATCGCAAACGGTAGGCGTAGGCGTTGCGAGATTAATAGCCTGTTGATTAATGGTATGCGCTCTTCTGATCAATCCGTGATTATGGCTCACGTTGTGGACTTCTTTTCGTGTCTGCTAAGAGCTAAACCTCCATCGGGCCTGTCCATCTCCCCCCACCTCTGGAGTTCTGGTCTTAAAATTTCTCCTGAGGAGAATGCATCCTTGATGATTCCGCTCTCCGATCAGGAAATCTGGGATGTGGTTAATTCTGTCAATCTTAATGCTGCTTCCGGGCCTGATGGCTTCTCCATCCCTTTCTTTCGGAAATTTTGGCCCCAGTTGAAACAGTTGGTGTGTAACGTTATTCATGGTTTTTGTCTTGGTACTGTCGACATCTCTCGCCTGAACTATGCTGTTATATCCCTGATCCCTAAGGTAAAGGGTGCTGATGTCATTTCCCAATTCCGGCCTATAGAGTTGATTAACAACTTTGCCAAGTTCCCTTCCAAAGGCTTTGCGAACCGGTTGTCTCCGGTAGCTCACAGAGTTATTAGTCCCTTCCAGTCTGCTTTTATCAAAGGGCGTTTTATTTTAGATGGTATTCTCTCCCTTCATGAGATTGTTCATGACCTTCATGTGCGGAAATCCAAAGCCATTATCCTCAAGCTAGACTTTGAAAAAGCGTATGACTCGGTTAGCTGGCCTTTTCTCAGGCAGATTCTTCTTGCCAAAGGGTTCGACGGTGCTTATGTTCACCGTATCATGCAGTTGGTCTCGGGTGGCCACATTGCAGTTGTCGTAAATGGTGCTATTAGCAACTTCTTTGCGAATGGGAGGGGCCTCCGCCAAGGGGATCCGGCCTCCCCTGTTCTTTTCAACTTTGTGGCTGACGCCTTCTCCTGTATGCTCTCCAAAGCGGCTCGATGTGGTCATATTATCCCTGTGGTTTCTCACCTACTTCCGGAAGGGGTCTCTCATCTACAATATGCGGATGATACAATCATCCTGGTAGAGTTGGACAATGCCTGTATTGCCAATCTGAAATTTATTCTGTTGTGTTTCGAAGCTGTTTCTGGTCTTAAGATCAATTTGGCCAAGAGTGAGGTTATGGTGACGGGGGTTGACCGGGCGGAGGCCTTGCGGGTGGCCAGGCTCCTCAACTGCTCCTTAGGTTCCTTTCTTTTCAAATATTTAGGTCTGCCTATCTCTCCTGGTCTGCTTCACGCGAAAGACTTCGCTCCGGTGGTTGCTAAAGTGGGGAATAGGGTGCTTCCTTGGAGGGGTAGGTATAATACCAATGCTGGCAAAGTGGCTCTAATCAACTCTTGCTTATCCTCTCTCCTGATGTTCCTTATGGGTTTTTATCGTCTCACGGATGGAGTACATGCTGGCTTCGACAAACATAGGGGTGGCTTTTATTGGAATTCTGCTGATAACAAAAGAAAGTATAGGTTGGTCAAGTGGCAGTTTATGTGCAAGCCTAAATTTCTTGGGGGGTTAGGCATTATTAATACTCGGGTGATGAATATTTGTCTGCTCGTTAAGTGGTGGTGGAAAATTATGACGGTTGGGGCCGATGTGCTGTGGTCTTCGATTCTTAAGGCTAAATATTATCCTAACTCCAACCCTATGTTTGCCCCCGCGCGGCGCGGTTCGCAGTTTTGGAAAGCCCTTGTTAAAGTTCGGCCGATTTTTCTGGAGCACGTTAAGTTTTGTGTGGGTAATGGGTCCGCTGTTCGTTTTTGGTTAGATTGGTGGTCTGGGGATGCTCCCCTGGCTGTTAGCTTTCCGGTTCTGTTCTCTTATTGCCCCAATCCGCAAATCTCCATCGCGGAGGTGGCTGCTAATAATTGGGACTTGGCTTTTCGTCGGGCCCTGTCTCCTAAAGAGTTGGAAGAATGGCAAAGTCTTTCTGCCCTCTTCCCTGTGCTCTCGGAGGAGGCCGACTCGGTGGTTTGGCCGCTTACGGCCTCTGGTATATTCTCGGTCAAATCGCTATACTCTAGACTGATCGGTGGTACTACTTCGGCTAGATTCTCTTGTGTTTGGAAATCTAAGGTCCCTCCTAAGATTAAGATTTTCCTCTGGCAAGCCTTCCGTGGTCGCCTCCCTTCTGCTGATCAGATCAAAACACGCAATGGGCCGGGCTCGGAATTCTGTAACTTGTGTGGGGCTTTGGAAAACTCTAATCACATCTTTTTCAACTGTGTTCTCGCCAAATTAGTTTGGGCTTGCGTCAGATCCTGGCTTCGGGTCTCCTGGAATCCCTCCTCTTTCTCAGATATTAGAACCCTAGCCAAATCTCTGGTAGGGGTCACCAGGAGGGTATTCTGGGTTGGCTTGGGATCCTTATGTTGGGCACTATGGACCATTAGAAACAAATTTACTATTGAGCTTACCTTCCCATCTAAGCCTGCTGATGTTCTTTTCAAATCATGTATATTCTTGCAGCAGTGGAGATCATTGACTAAGGAGCCAGATCGGGACGCCCTGGACCTGCTCATCGCCAAAATTCGGGCTTCAGCCTCTCAGATCTCCGGGACGAATCATGGTGTATAATTTTGGTGATGTAGTTTGCGGGATTAGGTCTTCTTCTCTTCCCGGCCTGCGTGCCGTGTTTTGCAGCTGCCTGTATCGCTACTACTTTGGGTCTATTTACCTTTCTCTGTGGCTTTGTGTTCGTGTGAGCATTGGGTATTCGTGACGCTGCCGTGTGGCTTTATCTATAAAGTCGGGCCTTGGCCTTTTCTCTAAAAAAAAACATCTTACATTATGGGACGGAGGGAGTACATTCTTTTGGAACTTAATAAAGTTTGATCAGAGTTAGACTTACCGTGTGTATATCTTGTTTCTTTTCCTTACATGTGTGTGGATACAAATTATGCAGATGTTCTGGGACACGTAGTAGATGTCGGGGAGCTAAGAGGGGGTCAAAAAAAGGTCCCGCCTTTTAGAAATTTGCAACGCAAGCATTCGGGATTTGAGGTAACAGAATACACTTCTTTCTTTTGGATGATTGACGTCCCCTGATAGCTCCTCACTGCTGGAGTTATCATTTACAGAGGAAAGGTACTGGGTGTCACACTGTATGGAGATATTGCTTCTGGGTTTTTTGAGGATATGCTTGAGAAAGGCCAAGGTGCCTCAGTTGTTGCTGTCTTTACAGGGATGACTGTTGATTCTTCATCATCAGGTCAATCCTTGATCCACTGTTTCATTTGTCGGTTTCTACCATGTGATACTGTTGAATTATATTCCGTTCTTTTCTTGTAAAACTTTAGTCTATCTATCATTGATGCAACCATAGTGTATACTGAAACCTTGTGGTGCCATTTGTGATCTTTCTGTGTTATATAGTTTGCTCTACAACGTCTTCAGAGTACTACCTGGATTTGGAAATACCAGAGGTGCAAGAATTCCGTGCGAAGTGAGTAAACTTCATAAAGTTTATACCTTCTTTGATGATTGATCTAAGCTGTACTTGTACATGGCTAACTGGTTCGTGTGCGCACAGTTTGCTCATTCAGCAGGGAAACCCTGTTCCAGAAAAAACTCCAACTCAGAAGTTGGCCGAGTTGGCGAACAATCGAACAGCTAAAAAGCCTCGATCCAGAAGAGTACGATGAGGTAAATTAAGTTTGCTGCTCCCGTCGTGACGGGCAAAGCTCATCTCGTTTACTCACGTATATCTGTGTTTACTTGCAGGATACTATGTTTTTGTTTTTCTAGAAATGGAGGATGACCCCCGGCCTCTGCATCTGGGAGATGCATGCGGCCACTTTATTGATTATTCTCGAGGACCTTACAAAGTGTTACAAACAATATGCCTGAATCCGCCGTCTAGGCAACATATGCCACTACTCCTATCCAAATGATGAAGGGGTGCTAGTTGGGCCACTACCCAGACCCACTCACCTAAACCTAACATCAATAGCCGGAATCCCCAGCCTAGCCACATACCGGGTCTGGGGCATAAACCGGTCTGACGCACTCACAAGTGTCGTCGCCGCCATCTTCCACTGGTCCGTCTTCAGAGCAGATTGAAGTTCCAACCTTGGTAGGTTCCTCTGCCATCGACGCCACCATGACGCCAAATGACGACCACCATCTACGCTAGTCCATCTCCAAACAGAAGGAGCGCTACCACAAGATGAAGATCGGCGGTAGAATAGATGAAACGCCGCACACATTGCCGCCGCCAAACACCTCACACGCACCACAAGCGCACACCGTGCTTTCGGGAACCCCAGGCGACGCCTTCAAGAAGGAGCGCGACGAAGGTACGGCGCCATCGCCCGCAAGGGGAACTAGAGCTTTCGCCCAAATGAATAGCACAGTGAGAGACGGGATAGGACTTCGACAAGGCCTCCAAGAAGGGAACCGACACCCACAAAGGCGTTGCCATTGTCGTGGCCTCCACCGACGGCCAAGGGTTTCCCCCGATCCCGCCCCCGTTCCATCCACCCGGCCAAAGACCTGGCCAGGGGAGCGCATGCAGCCGGAGAAGGTGTTGGACTTCATCAAAGCAGGCACGCCGAATGACGGGGCACCCCGACCCACCGCAGTAGACGTCCACCGAGACCTCGCCGCCCGCACGGCCGAAGTCATGGACCACCAGCTCCCACGACCGTTGTCCGACGAGAGGCAACGCCGTCCACACCGCCCGAGGCCGCGGCCCCGGCATCCACCCACCGTGCACATCCCGTCAAAACACGGAGAACAACCCACACGGCCGCCACCAGGGAGACCACATCGTGAACACCCAAGCCGGGCGACGAGGCAGGGCTGCGCCGGCCAAATATGAGCGGATCCGGCGATTCCCGGCCCACCAGCCGCCAGAGAGGAGCCGGCCCCGATCCAGGGCCGAGCCGGCCTGATCTGGCAGTCGGACCTTCCCAGGAGTCCCCCGCACCGGATCGGGAGGGGGGCAAGCCGACAGCTCCGGCGACCGACGGCTGCTACAGAGGGCTGGCGTCGGCGGCCACCAGGATAAGGAGAAGTGGGCGGCGGCGTCTGATGCGGGGTGGGGCGGTCACCAATGTCGAGGCGGGTGCACGGGGAATCCCCGTCGTCGCCTACCACCGCGCGGGCGGCTGTCGGCGGCGGCGGGGGAGGAGGAGGGAGGTGGGGGGAACCGGCGGCCTAGTAGGGTTTCGCCCCCGAGTCGCCCGTAGCGGACGACGCGGGGGGAGGTGGGGGGAACCAGCGGCCGAGTCCCCCTGATAGACATAGATTGCAGCAGTGGCTGGTGCTATCTTGGATGCGACACCTGCCAAAAGTCGATGTATGGGGCCCCAAGGAAATACAAGTTCGGCCGATGTGGCCCGATCAAGAGGCCAATTCAATGGTAGTGACCTGCAACGCTACGCTGTCATTGCCACATCAGTGTATGCTTATTGCCCATTCATAAGTGGCTAATTACCACACTGCTGTTATGGCCCTTATGGGCACCTTATTAGGTACAAGCTGAAGGCAACGGTGCAGGGTGCCATGGGCACAATGGACCTGATGATCTTCTGTGAGGTGGCGGAGGAGCTGGTCGGTGTTTCCGCGGAGGAGCTCGTCGATAAGATCAAGGACGATGATGAGTGGTACACCCTACCGGACGAAATCGAGGATCTTCTTGGCTCGACGCACACCTTCGAGGTTTTCGACAAGTACGTGGATGGGAGCTTCTCGGTGATGTCGATCATGGACGATGCCAGCGTCCCGGCCCCTGCTGCTACTACTAGTCAACGCAAGGAGGAGAAGGCTGACCCTGAGGGGAGCGCTACCATGGCAAGGGTGAAGTCCACTCGAGTCCCGAAGCCTAACAAGCGCCTGCGAGGGGACGACTGGATCAACTGAGGATTCTTGCACTAGTTTTAGTGTGTCTAGGCTAATGCAGCTGCAAAGACTAGGCAATGGGTCTTTAGAGCATCTCCAGCCGCGCCCCTAACAGGCCCTCCCCAGAAGCCCGTTTTTCGCCGGCTCGGGCCGAAATTGGTGCCGGCGGACCCAAGCAGAACCCGGCGTTCTGGGGGCGCCTGGGACGCCGGCACAAGCGAAAAGGGGCGTGTGGGTTCGCCTTGTCAGCGAGTTGAGCGCCTCTTCCCACCGTTTCTTCCCGCTTTTTTCCCACTTCCCTCCCATTTGCCCCTTTCCTCCCGCCATTCTCCCTCCCGCTCGCCTCCCAGCTGCTCGTCATGCCGCCGAAGAAGTACGCCGTCCCCCGCGCCGCAGCAACCTCTACCGCCTCCGTCGCCCAGCCGAAGCAGAGGAAGCCGAGGGCGTCGCCGTCCAAGCCGCCGGGCATGTCAAACATCGACTGGAGGGTGGAAGTACAGCGACGGGAGGCCGTCACCGCCGACCGGCGGAACAGGGCCCTCGCCAAGAAGGTCCGTGACAACGCGGCGCGCGCGGCTGCGGGCGCCGCTGCCGCTGCCGCTGACCAGGCCGAGGCCGAGGCGGCTCGCGCGGGGATCATGAATCTCCCCGGCAACCACGCGCAGTACGTGCCCTGGGGGTCGCCTGGCTACGCCGACGGGGACGCACATGGTGGGTTCAACCCTAACGTCGCCTTCCCCCATGGCCACCCGGCCCAGCGCACGCCCTCGCCCGCCTTCACCGGCGTGCAGTACCCTCCATACAACTACTCGCCGCCCGCGTACGCGTCCTCTCCGACGCCCCCTCTTCGCCGTTGCACGCTGCCCTTCTCTCACTTCGGCGGCGCCGACGAGACCGAGGCCGACATGGACGAGATCATCGCGGAAGGTTCGGCCGCGGCCGCCGCGTCCCCCGGGTTCACCACGGACGAGGCAGTGGATCTCAGCGGCGGCATGGAGGGCGAGCTCGGCTACGTCTACGGCGAAGAGGAACTGGAGGAGCAGGACGAGGAGGATGAGGAGGACGAGGAGGAGCTGGCGAGGGGCCGCAAGAAGAAGAAGGCGCCGGCCAGGCCAGAGCCGCGCATCAAGTGGGCGTCCAAAGAGGAGGAATGCCTCGCGGAAGCATGGAAAGTCGTCTGCCTCGACCCGACCACCGGCGCGAACCAGAGCCTCGAGACGTACTGGGCGCGCATCAAGGCCGAGTTCGACGAGCGCAAGCTCGTCGACCCCTACTTCAAAGGCGTCTACATGCAGCGCAGGGCGAAGGCAATGGCGAACCATTGGGGGCGTATCCAGGGGGCGTGCAACAAATGGCACGGGATCGTCGAGGAGGTTGCCGGTCTCCCAGAGAGCGGCGCCAGCATGGAGGATCAGGCATGCCACGTCGTTCTCCCGCCTCTTTTCGCCGTTCACAAGCCGATTGTTTGTTCGTCCCCACGCAGTTGCTGCGCATGTTTGGCCTGTACCGGCAGGGCAACAGCGACGCCGAGTTCAAGTACCTCCACGTCTACAAGCACATCGACAAGTGCGACAAGTGGGTGGAAGTCCAACGCACCATCGAGAAGGCCAAGGAGACCTACAAGCCTGACGCGCCGACTCCGGGCGCGTCAGATGGGCGGCCGAATGGCAACAAAGGTGCCAAGAAGGGGAAACACACCGACACGGCCAGAGCTCGAGTGCAGGAGTCCATCCAGCACTGCCTCGCCGACGCACAGGTCCGGGCCGCCCTTCATGAAGAGAAGACTGAGGCGCGTTGGTCGGCGTTGATGTCGACCAACGCCGTCAAGCTCGACCTACTCCGGACCAACGTCGCCGCGAAGAAGAGGAACACCGGCCTGGTTTTCCTGCTCGGCGGGGCGGACATGCTCCAGAGCACCAACGAGGCGGTCAAGGCGTGGTACAGGGCGCATGTTGGCCTCATCCTGGACCAGCTTCCCTCGGCGACGCCGCCCACGCCGCCCACGCCCACGACGCCCACGCACACGCTGCCGCCGCCGCCAAGCCCGACCGCTGATGATGCCGAGACTGCCCGCAACACATAAGCCACGCCGCCAAGCACAAAGCACGAGGCCCCGTCAAGCCTGCGCACGCCGACTCCGGCGACCCGGAAGCCGACCTCGCCGCCTGATGCGTGCTTCCGTCGTGGTGCCGAGACTGCCCACTTTTTTGTACGCCGAACATTTAACTCATCCGGCCGCCGATCTAAGCCACTTGATCGCCGGATTGTGGCATCTATTTTGGGCGCAGGAATGACTATGTTTGAATTTTGCCGTGGCTTGGGGGGGGGGGGGCTGGGGGCGTGATTGGGAGCTAGGCCGGCCCTAGTGGCCAAACTAGCGCCGGCTTGCCCCCAGGCCGCGGTTTTTCTACGCCCTGGGGGCCGAACGGCTGGAGATGCTCTTATGTTCTCTTTCTTCTACATCGGAACAACTGCTGTGACTTGATCTAGTGTTAGTGCTGGGTAAACAAACCAGGACCGGTTTAACCCAACCCTTTTGATGGGCTTCACCTAGTTTGGCGAGCCGACCCTAAACCTCTACAGCGGCACGGGCGGATCTAGATCGAGCGCCGCATCCAGCCCTCTCTGCCCCCCTACCTCCCCTCGCCGCCGCCGAAGGAGGCCGCCGGGCTAAGCCCGGGCAGCGGACGACGGTGGCGGGGCCTCTCTGCTGCGGCAGGATCTCGCGATGGGGGAGGCTCACCTCCTCGTGGTGCGGCGCAGCGGCTACAGGGGTGTGGTGACCAAGAGGCTGCGTCTCCAGCGGGTGGTGGCCGCGGCGACGTCGTCGGCAGGCTCCGGGGCTGCGGCCCTGCAGATCCTTCTCGGCGAGCCGGGGCGGGGGTGGCGGCTCCGATTTCCTGCCTTCTGGTTGTTCCTCCGATCCAGCTCTTGCTGGTGGTCTTAGTGTTGCGTCAAGGGGGTGCCTGATGCGGCTGCTCTTCGGCCAGATCTGGTCCGTCCGTGTCTGCCGGAGGGTTGGTCATTGTGGTGGCCTCGGCTACGGCAGCTGGGCGGAAGTGCGCTGTGGTGGACCTTGTGTGGCGATGGTGTGGTGGCTGTGCAAGGTGTGTGCGGGTGAGAGGAGGTGTGGGACGGCTTCGGCCGGCTGCGCGAGGGTGTTCATCGGGTCTACTTCGAGTGCAAGCTTTACCCGGCTATGGCCAGCAGGCGGTGGTGGCGCTTTTGGGCGTCGTTCCCCTTTTTGAAGGCACCGCTGTGGAGTTCTCCGACCCCGTCCATCCTCGGATCTCGTTCTTCAGGCAAAAGCCTAGACCCTTCTGGGTTGGGCAATGACGTCGTCTCAACGGTGTTTCCCTCTGTAGGGCATTGCTTTGGAGATCGGTGATTCTTCCCCGCCCTTCTCTTGGGCTGGACGTGCACGGCTCATGGTTGGCACGTGCCCAACTGGTGATGCGAGTGGTTGGCATTGCGACGCGTGTGGCGACGACGATGATGGCATGTGGAGCTGGGCCGCGGCCTGTCCTTCTGATGTCGGCGGTCTGGTTCGCCAACGAGTGTGCCTATGCTTGTTTCTCACTGTGATAGAGAAGTCGGAGCTGCGTGAGGCGAGGCCCCTGCAGCAACGATGACTCCATGAGGGTGGTTTGAGCGGAAGGTGCTCTCCGGAGGCTGTGCTGGGCTAGGTCGGTGCGAGGCGTGCAACTTTCTCCAGTGAAGCGTATCAACATAATCGGAGCTGCCGGTCCTCGACGTCGGCGGTCGATTGTTTGGCTAGGACTGACAAGGTCGTCATGTGTCTTTCGTTCGAAGGGGTCTTGACAGGTCGGCTGTGGTGGAGTCGGAGTCGCTTGCTCGGGGAGAGGTGATGACGATGACAATGCATGCAGCATGGATGGTGCCCTCTTCTCGATGGTGTGTGTGGTCTTGTTGGTGCCAGGTCGGCCCAGATGCCCTTTCTTATGGACATGTTGTAACGGTTTTCGTCCGGGTTTCCGTTAATTAACCGGGCACCTCTATTCTACCTTTTTTAATGAATCGGGCCCTAAGGAACCGCGTTTCAAAAAAAATAATAGTAAATTTGAAATGAAGTGTAACCGGTTATGGAAATGGAGTCGAGCCTCAAATGACTCCGGTGCTCTTCCAATAGTCTCTAAATACTGACTTATATCAATCATAAATTCATAATACGCATCCAATATGTCATGGGATTAGAAGGTCGCACAGGGGAAAACCATCGGGAACGACGTTCAAAGGAACACCGGAGCATCTACTAATGGGTTGATTAGCGAGAACACCGGAGCATCTACTAATGGGTTGATTAGCGAAACTACTACATGGACGACAATTGCCAAACGAAGTGTGCACGGTAGAGGAATGGACAATAATGTCTAGGTGTGCAGTATGCACAGACGGCTTGATGAGATGCGTCGTCTGCAAATCGTCTAGAGCCTGTCGTGTGTATAGCATCTGTCGTTGATTAGTAACCAATACCCTATTTTTCCTATCCTTCATATTCGATGAAATCAATCTCATAGTTAGTGACCATCTTTTTTCAACTCTGCACTCGAAAGAAAGGGAGACTGGGCGTTGGTTTTTCCAACGAAAAACAAGTACATTCTGATGGATTATGGATGGGCTTAGACCCATATAAGACAATAATTTCTAGTTAATCTTTAAGGCCCATACATGTGTACGACAAGTGATGGGTCCCATACTGCTACAGTAAGAAGAGTGAGACATCTCTATAAGGGTTGCTTTACCATTTGCTATTGGGAGCTTGGGAATAGGAGTTGTACACACGCGCTCCTCCTCCACCCGCCACGCCATGCCACGCGCCGCGCCGCACCGCGAGTTGCGGGAATGAACCAAAGCTTATTTTTGCCACTCAGGAATTGTTAATTAATTAACGAGTCGCTTACGGAAGCGCCATTGTCCGAGATGTTGGACCGTGGGCTATTCGTACGGACTCGGTCGTGGGCCTGGCCCAGGCCCATCTACCCAACGGCCTATATAAGAAGTTGGTTGGGAGAGCAGATGCCTTCGGAACCCTGTCGTTCGAGATCCTGCCCGGGAAAACGACAATAAGGTTTTTGGTGAGCGTCTCGACTGCTCCCGATCCATCCCCGTCTCCCTCCGCCTCTGCTTCCACTACTTCCCCTGCATCGACCCCATGGCTGCCGCCACCGCCGCCAAGAAGAAGGCCTCAGCCGATGCCGAGGCTGCCGCTGCCGCCGCTGCATTGGCCTGGCCAACAGGAGGGTATGACTCATTCATCCCCTATTTTCTCGTTAATGTGCTAGCCGTATATATGATGTTCATAGATGTTTCGGTTCTATGTACTGTACGTGCTCACATGCTTAGGTATCGGTATGAGATGCATACCGTATTTGCCATGCTTATTGTTTACTCGTGGATTAGATTAGTCGGAAACGTGCTAATATTTCCAACAATCCAAAAACCTTATGATAGGCACTTTTCGACTCATGGCTTCGCCGCTACTTTGAAACCGGAAAAGTTTACTAGAACAAATTTTAAGCGCTGGCAGACGAGGACTGATATGTCCATTCTGCATCATGCTTTTATATCGATATTTATTGTATTATGGGATGTTACTACACATTATGTCACAATACTTATGCATTTTCTCTCTTATTTTACAAGGTTTACATGAAGAGGGAGATGCACAACTCCAAAAGTCCTGAAACTCCAAGAAAGTCAGTTTTTAAATATATTAAAAATATTGGGCGAAGAAAGCACCAGAGGGGGGCCACCCAGCAGCCATGAGGGTGGAGGGCGCGCCCTACCCCCCTGGGTGCGCCCCCTACCTCGTGGGCCACCAGATAGGCCCCCGAGGCCCATCTTTTGCTATATGGTGTCTTTTGCCCTGAAAAAAAAATCATAAGGAAGCTTTCGGGACGAAGCACCGCCGTCTCGAGGCGGAACCTTGGTGGAACCAATCTAGGGCTCCGGCGGAGCTGTTCTGCCAGGGAAACATCCTTCTGGGAGGGGGAAATCGTCACCATCATCATCACCACCGATCCTCTCATCGAGAGGGTGTCAATCTCCATCAACATCTTCACCAACACCATCTCCTCTCAAACCCTAGTTCATCTCTTGTATCCGATCTTTGTCTTAAAACCTCAGATTGGTACCTGTGGGTTGCTAATAGTGTTGATGCTAGTTGGTTTATTCGGTGGAATATCATATGTTCAGATCCTTATTGCTATTCAATACCCCTCTGATTATGAACATGAATATGATTTGTGAGTAGTTACGTTTGTTCCTGAGGACATGGGAGAAGTCTTGTTATAAATAATCATGTGAATTTGGTATTTGTTCAATATTTTGACGAGATGTATGTTGTCTTTCCTCTAGTGGTGTTATGTGAACGTAGACTACATGACACTTCACCATTGTTTGGGCCTAGGGGAAGGCATTGGGAAGTAATAAGTAGATGATGGGTTGCTAGAGTGACAGAAGCTTAAACCCTAGTTTATGCGTTGCTTCGTAAGGGGCTGATTTGGATCCATATGTTTCATGCTATGGTTAGGTTTACCTTAATTCTTCTTTTATAGTTGTAGATGCTTGCGAGAGGGGTTAATCATAAGTGGTATGCTTGTCCAAGGAAGGGCAGTACCCAAGCACCATTCCACCGACATATCAAATTATCAAAGTAACGAACGTGAATCATATGAGCATGATGAAAACTAGCTTGACAGTAATTCCCATGTGTCCTCGGGAGCATTTTTCTTTATATAAGAGTTTGTCCAGACTTGTCCTTTGCTACAAAAAGGATTGGGCCACCTTGCTGCATGTTGTTTACTTTTGTTACTTGTTACCCGTTACGAATTACCTTATCACAAAACTATCTGTTACCGATAATTTCAGTGCTTGTGGAGAATACCTTACTGAAAACCGCTTGTCATTTCCTTCTGCTCCTTGTTGGGTTCGACACTCTTACTTATCGAAAGGACTAGGATAGATCCCCTATACTTGTGGGTCATCAAGGACTACCTTGTGGCTCACAACAATGAACGTGTTCTGGGTTAGTAGTGTATCTCCCATGGTAACGATTGCTCCTGAACAGGAGAATGCGTTTAGGGAGGCAACCATCATCTTTGTGGGAGCCGTTCTTACTATGATCGGAGACAAGCTAGTAGACACATATCTCCATATGTGCGTTGCCAAGAATTTGTGGGATGCACTCGAAGCTAAGTTCAGCGCAACCGATGCTGGAAGCGAGTTGTATGCTGGGAGCAATTCCATGATTACAAAATGGTTGATAACCTTTTTGTACTAGACTAGGCCCATGAGATACAATGCATTGCAAAGGAGCTGGAGCTCCCGAAGTGTGAGTTACCGGACAAGTTTGTCATGGGTTGCATTATTGCAAAACTCCCTCCTGGATGGAGGAACTTTGCTACTTTTCTCAAGCACTTGAGACGTGAATTCTCTGTTGAGGATGTCATCGGTCATCTAAGTGTTGAGCAAAACTCGAGAGTAAAGGACTCACACATGAAAGGGGCAGAGGGTTCTTCTATTGCTAATGTGGTGCAGAAGAACTTCCACAAGTTCAAGGGAAAGAACGGTGTCCAACACAATACCGAGTTTAAGAAGAATGGTAAGAATACCTTCAAGAAGAACAAGAAGGATGAGGGTTGCTTTACTTGTGGTTCGGTTGAACATTGGGCCAACAAGTGCCCAAACAAGTACAAGAAGTGAGGACATGACACCAAGCCTGTCAACATCACTCTGAGGAACAATGATGGGGCATCTGGGTATGATAATCTGTTTACCATACTTTCACTTTGTCAGTCCACCGATTGGTGGGTTGACACTGGGGCCAATATTCATGTGTGTGCTGATGTGTCTTTGTTTTATTCTTACCAGGTCGCACAAGATTGTTTCGTCCTGATGGGGAATGGCTCGCATGCTTCTGTTCATGGTGTTGGCACGGTAGATCTGAAGTTTACTTCGAGAAAGATCGTGCAACTGAAGAACGTGCAGCATGGCCCTACCATCAAGAAGAATCTTGTTAGTGGCTCCCTTCTATGTAAAGAAGGGTTTAAGTTAGTATTTGAGTCTAACAAAGTAGTCGTGTCTCGGTATGGACTATTTGTTGGAAAAGGATATGATTGTGGTGGTTTGTTCCACCTTTCCCTGGAGGATTTCTAGAATAAAGTCATGAACCAAATTCATTCTAATGTGAACGAATCTGAGGTTTTGGCAATCACATCTTTGTCACATAAATTTCAGTTGTATGACGCGACTAGCAAAGATGGACTTAATCCCAAGTTTCACTTTAGCCAAAGGATCTAAGTGCCATGCGTGTGTGCAAGCTAAGCAACCTCGTAAGCCTCACAAGCTTGTGAAGGAGAGACACCTGGCACCGTTAGAGCTCATATATTCAGATCTCTCTGAGATGAATGGTGTGCTGACTAAAGGTGGAAAGAGATATTTCATGACTCTGATTGATGATTCCACTAGATTCTGCTATGTGTATCTACTATATCTAAATAGCTAGCCCCCACTAGTAGGAATTCTCTGTCTTCTCACTGAGCCACATCATCAAAATTAAAGTATCTGTTGGATATACTAGATCAGTGCACAATAGCCATCCGATCAAGACGTGAGAGCATCTACACTAAAAGCGATGTGCAAGCATGCAGAAACCGAAGGTTGCATGCATGTAAGTGTATTTTAAATCCCATCAACATGTCCACATGCAAGCATGCAGAAACTAATTGCCTCATGCATGTGACTGCGTTTTAAATCTCATCAACATGTCAAGAGAAAAAAATACTAATCCCGTTATGTGATAAAGAGTTGGCTGATCTTCTGTACTTATATAGGTTGTTCTGTATTTTCTCCACTTGCTCGAAGGAAATTTGTTATGGAATACCCATGGTTCACACATTCTTCAAACTTTTAGAAACTCATTTAGCAAAAAAAGATATCTACGTGGATACCAAGAACAAGCCTTTCTTTGTGAATGAGACATGCACCATGAAAAAATGATAAATAATTTTTTATCGTGTTTTTCTCTATGTGGAGTTGTGAGGCCATGAGCATCCACCATATGAATTTTCTTCTTTTTAGAGGATTTCATACTAATTCTATATATAGCCAATGTGAATGCAATTCTATGAAATCAATGATTTAACACATAGAGATATATACAGCTGTCCCGCGGCAACGCGCGGGGACTCATCTAGTTTGTTAAATACTAAGGATGAGGCTCTACATGACTTTAAAGTCTATAAGGCTGAAGTTGAGAACCAACTTGGGAAGAAAATAAAATGAGTCCGGTCTGATCATGGTGGAGAGTACTTTTCTAATGAGTTTGATTTATTTTGTGCGGAACATGGTATTATTCATGAGAGGATGCCTCCCTACTCACCCAGTCAAACGGGGTTGCCGAACGAAAAAACCGTACTCTAACTGATTTGGTTAACGCCATGTTAGATAGATCGGGTTTATCCAAGGCATGGCGTGGGGAGGCTGTATTGACATCATGTCATGTCCTTAATAAAGTTCCCACAAAGGATAATGAGACTACTCCCTATGAGCAATGGGAAAAGAAAAGAACTACACTCTCTTACTTACACGCTTGGGTCTGTTTGGCGAAAGTCAACGTGTCGATAACCAAAAAGCGCAAGTTGGGACCAAAGACTGTTGATTGCGTTTTTCTTGGCTATGCCAAGCATAGCGTTGGCTATAGATTTCTAGTAGTGAAATCTGAGGTACACGACATGAAGGTCAGTACGATCATGGAGTCTAGGGATGGTACATTCTTTGAGGATATTTTCCCCATGAGAGATATGCAAAGTACTTCTAGACTGGAATCTGATGAGACTCCTGAACTTGCCATTCTGATGGAATATTATGAACACAAAAGTGATGATAGTTCATCACAGGATGACGAGGAAGCTCCTGTTAGGAGCAAGAGACAAAGGAATGCAAAGTCTTTTGGTGATGATTTCCTCGTTACCTCGTGGACGACGACACTCCTAGTTCCATTTCAGAAGCCTATGCATCCCCAGATGCTGACTACTAGAAGGATGCGGTCTGCAGCGAGATGGATTCCATCTTGGCTAATGGGACATGGGAGATCACTGATCATCCTTATGGTTGTCAACCATTGGGATGTAAGTGGGTGTTCAAAAGGAAGCTTAGGCCCGATGGTACTGTCAAGAAGTACAAGGCTAGGCTTGTGGCCAAGGGTTATACAGAAAGAAGAAGAGGATTTCTTCGACACTTACTCGCCTGTGGCTAGACTGACAACCATTCGAGTGTTACTCTCTTTGGCTGCCTCGCATGGCCTTCTCGTTCATCAGATGGCCGTTGAGAAAACTTTCCTTAATGAAGAGCTAGACAAGGAAATTTACATGCAATAGCCAGACGGCTTTGTAGTAAATGGTCAGGAAAGGAAGGTGTGCAAGCTAGTGAAATCTCTGTATGGCCTGGACATCTGTTGGCTTTGTTGTTAACGAAGCTGACAAATATGTATACTATCGCTATGGTGGGGGCGAAGGAGTTATACTATGTCTGTATGTCGATGACATACTGATATTTGGGACCCACCTCAAAGTCGTTGAGGAGGTCAAGGCTTTTATATCTCATAACTTTGAGATGAAAGACTTGGGAGTGGCTGATGTTATCTTGAACATCAAGCTACTAAGAAATTCTGAGGGTGGGATTACACTTTTGAAATCCCACTATGTTGAGAAGATTTTGAGCCATTTTGGATATTCGGACTGCAAACCTTCCGCCACACCATATAATCCTAGAGTGCGGATTCAGAAGTTCGAAGGCACGGCTGTAGATCAATTGAGATATTCTCAAGTGGTTGGTTCACTGATGTACCTAGCATGTCTACTCGTCCCGACATCTCATTTGTTGTGTGCAAACTGAGCCAGTTTGTTTCCAATCCGGGAGATGTGCATTGGCATGCTGTTGAGTGAGTGATGCGTTACTTGCAAGGTAGTACTTCGAACTATGTAATTCACTATTCTAGGTACCCGACGGTACTTGAGGGTTATAGTGATTCGAATTGGATATCTGATGCTGATGAGTTGAAAGCCACAAGTGGACATTTCTTCACACCTGGTGGTGGTGCTGTTTCCTGGAAGTCTTGCAAGCAGACTGTAAGTGCATCTAGTGCCCCTTAGTGATTTTGGTGTATTGAAGACTTATAGGTCAAGGGACTAATATGTATGTGAGTGTACACATGCTCTATAAGTCGATGAGGAGTTTGATATTTACGATGAATGTCGACCCCTAAAAATGCATGTCTTCAGCTGAAGACTTTGGTTCTCCTGAAGATCTTGAAAGTGAAGAAATTGGTGTGACCTTGAAGACTTGGATATTCATGCGAGGATTATGAAGCGTGAAGACTTCTGTTTTTGTAGTTTGATTTTCTCCTTCTTGAGTCATAGGAAACACCGTACGATTAATGGGGGTCGAGGTAATACTAATGAAACTGATTTCCAAGTGATTTTCATCTCAAAATCTTATACCTACCCAATCCTTTCGAGTGAAGCCATTGGAAATCTCATATCAGTTCAGTCAATTTTCTTCAGTGACAAAGACGAAGATCTTCTGGTCTCTAAGGAATTTGTTCTGACTGAGAAGTTAGGAATTCGCTAGTGCAGATTACCTACACAGTGAGGAACATGATAGCCCTAAGGAATTTGAACCTCAAATATCCGACCGTTGCTATGCGATGCGCCAGCTATCCAAAAATATCTTCCACCTAACGGTCATATCATTGAAGGGCATTTATGTCTTATCATGTCGGGCTGCTCCCTAGGCTATAAATAGCCGCCCCTTCAACCACTAGCAGGTTGGCTGCTCCGAGAGAAACTAATACTTGTCATTGACAACATCCCATCCTCCGAGGACTTTGAGCGAAAATCATCAAGTGAGGAAAACCCAAATACCCAAACCCAAACACCTAGAAACCCAAAGTGATTGAGCATCACTGAAGAGATTGTTCCTATGTGGAACAGATACTTGTTACGTTTGAGGACTGTGTATCCTCCAGACGGTTAGGCGTCATGGTCTGAGCATCCAAGAGGAATTGTGGATCGCCGAGTGACCAAGTCTGTGAAGGTTTGGAAGTCACCTGTGAAGACTTACCACGAGTGTTGGGCGAGGTCTGTGTGACTTTAGCTCAAGGAGAATACGGTGAGGACTGTGTGTCCGGGACTGTGTGTCCTCGAGTTTAAATACTCAGCCGCTCCAACCATACGTACAACTGTCACAACAGTTGGAACTGGTCTACCAAATCATTGTCTTCACCAAGCCAACTGGTTCTATTTCCTCAACCCTTTCATTTCCTCATTCATCTGTTGATGAACCTGATCATTACTATTTGAAGACTTTGACTGAAGACTTTCTGTATTTCCTCAATTTAATTTCTTTAGTCTCATGGTCTTTAGCCTGCTTATTCTGTTATCACGCTATTTGTACTATGTGCTTGTTTTCATTTCATCATGATGACTATGTTGTTGCTCTGTTATGCTTATACATGAGTACTCATTCCGCTTCTAGTGTGTCGTTGCTTAGGAACTTCTTCACCTAGAAATTCCTCAGTGATGAATTTGTAAAAATCGCCAATTCACTCCCCCTCTACTCGATATAACGCACTTTTAATTGGTATCAGAGCAAGCTACTCCCTTATTCTGTGTGATTTTGGTTTAACCACATGGAGTTTTAGTTATGTCGACTGCAGGAATGATCAAGGTCTCGGCTGGGTGTCCTACCTTCAATGGGACGGACTACCCCTACTAGAAGAACAAGATGCGCATGCATCTTGAGGCAATTGATAACAATCTCTGGTATGTTGTGGAAAATGGTGTTCCCTCAGTCACTCCGTCTGTGAATGTTGCTGATGTGAAGAGATTCAAGCTACTCGATTCTCAAGCAAAGAATATTATATGTGGCCATCTGAGCAAAGGACAGTATGATAGAGTGAGTGCTTTGGAAACTGCTAAGCTAATGATGGACAGGCTGTCCAAGGTCAATGAAGGAGTCTCTACTCAACGTGACTCCCGAATTTATGTTCTTCGCAATCTCTTCAACCGCTTCAAAAGACTCGACAATGGAAATGTTCAGCAAACCTTCGATCGCCTCACTGACATCTCAAATGAGTTTCAAGCACTCGGTGCCACCGACATCACCCGACCATGAGGTGGTAAAGAAATTGCTGAGATCACTTGATTCCTCATTTGATACTCTTGCACTGATTATTCAAGAGCGAGCTAATTACAAGTCTCTAGATCCCGCTGATATCCTCGAGAGGCTAAACACTCATGAGTTCCAGCTTGCTGAGAAGAGAGACCTCTATGGACTGAGCTTTGGGAGACCACGTGCGCTGAAGGCCAAGGCAGTCTCTGAATCTGAAGGTGAAGATTCCAGTAGCAACCTTGCTGACCCTGAATAACTAAGCAAGGAGCTAGCAATGCTCGTGAAGAAATTCCAGATGTTCTCTCGCCGTGGTCGCTTTGGAAAGTCTTCAAGGAGTGATGATTCCTCGTCTCGTGACTACAAAAATAGAACTTGCCACAAATGCAAGAAACCTGGTCACTACATGTCTGATTGTCCTTTGTGGGTAAAGGAATCAAAGAAGTACAAAGATGATGACTCTAATGACTCAAAGAAGAAGAAGAAATCTTCAAAATCCTCATCATCAAAATCTTCAAAGTCTTCGTCTCACAAGAAGAGCAGTTCAAAGAATGCACGGGCATTTATTGGCAAGGAAATGGACTCTGAAGTTGAATCTAAGGAAAATGTGGAAGAGGAGGAATTTGAGGAGTTAGACTCTGGTGTGGTGAGCCTAGCCCTCGCTGTCAGTGTCAAAACCGGCGGATCTCGGGTAGGGGGTCCCGAACTATGCGTTTAAGGCTAATGGTAACAGGAGGCGGGGGACACAATGTTTACCCAGGTTTGGGCCCTCTCTATGGAGGTAATACCCTACATCCTGCTTGATTGATCTTGATGAATATGAGTATTACAAGAGTTGATCTACCACGGGATTGTAATGGCTAAACCCTAGAAGCTAGACTATGATTCTGATTGTTGTTGTCCTACGGGCTAAACCCTCTGGTTTATATAGACACCAGAGGGGGCTAGGGTTACACAAGGTCGGTTACAAAGAAAGGAATCTACATTAAGCTTGCCTTCCACGCAAAGGAGAGTCCCATCCGAACACGGGACGAAGTCTTCTATCTTGTATCTTCATAGCCCAACAGTCCGGCCCATGTATATAGTTCGGCTGTTCGAGGACCCCTTAATCCAGGACTCCCTCAATAGCCCCTGAACCAGGATTCAATGATGATGAGTCTGGCCCGCAGATTGTCTTCGGCATTGCAAGGCGGGTTCCATCTCCGAATACTTCAAAGTAGATCTTGAACACAAGAATCGTGTCCGTCTCTACAAAACAAATTCCACATACCACATAGGGACCGGCCTTTAGCTTAAGCGTAAGTGAACAGAGCTATTTTTAAGCATACCCTGTTCTTTTCCCAGTTGTGAGGGTAATATTTGAAACACATGTTTTGCAGTTTGGCCTGTAGCCTCCCTCAACAATCTTCGTCCTCGGGGGATCTTATTCCGGAGATGATGGAGAGCGAAACGCCTCCTCACACTTCCTCGCCCCATAGGGCGGACGACCCCGAGGTGTCATCCCGGAGGATCTCTCCTGATCCCCAAAGGAGGACTAGGCTAGAAGGTGACACTTCGGCCGCCCAGGGTCCGGGGTGTTCGGCTCCTAGAGAGACCAACAATAAAACCCCCGGACTTTCCAATATACAACCAGATATATTGACGGACACTCTGCGGCAAGTGCCTGTCTCAGAGGAACATCGTACCTTGATGGGTACAGTGATTGAGAGAGTTTTGTCCGTGAAGAGCGGATTGAATGAAGCTTTTATGAGCCTGCTAAGAGGCTTTGAGGTACGTAATGTAACATTTTCAATTGTGCTGTAAATGCAAAGTGCGCCTATGTATAGATAGTAGCCCCTGAGACTCTGGTTGGCGTCCAAACGGAGGCGATCAGAGGATCAAAAAGGTATATAAGCTCAGGAAGTAATTTACCAATTGACACAGAGGCTGCTTCAGCCCTGGCGGCTTCCCGAGCTACAGAGGTTGCCGAACTGAAGCGGCAACTTGATGTGGCGTATGATGACATCACGCTCATGAACAAGCAGCTCGACGAGGCGCAAGATATGTCTTCGGGGCGGTCAGTAAGTATAAATGGAGCAAGATGCTGAAAATTGTAATATGCTTAACTTCAGATGGTGCTGCCGCCATGGAGACCCTTCGGGCTGAGCTTGCCCTGGCCAAGGAGCAAGCAAGGATGAGTAATGCGGCTACCGAAAAGGCAGCTAGTGAATTAAAAGTTGAACAGGCTGCTCAGCGCCAAAGCGAGGAGAAAATATCCAACATGGAGCTTGAGCTAAAGGATGCAACTAGCCGATATGAACTTATCGAGAAAGAGAGCCGAGTAAAAATGGCTGACCTTGAGAAGGCCTTACAAGCGACGAAAGAGGCCTGGTCTAAGTCTAGAGCGGCTCGGGAGGAGATCCAGAAAGCTGGGGAGATCGCGGCTGGGAAGCCCTTCTTGTTGCGAACTAAGTTTGGCGATCCGAAGTATGCCCCGCTTGATCGAATGTGGAGTTCTACGGACGCATATTTGGACTTGTTGAAGAGTGCTTCTAATGCAACTTTGTTTTTCCAAGCCCAAGAAGGACATGAAGCGGAAAAACTTTTCTGGTCACAATTTAGCATGCCGAGACATCCGCTGCTGCTAAACAAACAGATGGCCGAATGGCCCGAGCTCCATAGGATATCCGGACTTGCCATGAAGGCTGTCGTAGACCGGCTGTGGCCTGGGGAACCAAGTCCGAATAGTTATTTTGGTTTGGTGTAATGGCTTGTTCATGCGTTGTCGCATATCGACGCTGTCAAGCAGTCAACGTGCATAGAAGGTGCACGGATGGCACTTGCCCGCGTCAAGACGTACTGGGCGAAGATGAAGGCCACCGATATTGCAACAAGGGGTCCACCCGAGGGCAAGGACACGACAGAGCATTATTTTGAAGAAGTTTTAGAGGGTGCCCGCTTGATAGAGGGTCAGTGCTCGAAAGATATTATATTCGAGTAAAATGTATCAAAATTGTAAGAACAATGCTTATGATAAACGAAGGCATTATTTATACTTTATCCTATAAAGTATTTTAGTGCCTCCTGTGCGGCCGTTTTGTATAACATAATCTGAAAGTTTACCAGTCGTCGGCTTCAGCCCCCTTGTGTATAACGCGGGGGTGTTCGGAGAATAGTTGATCACTCTTAACCCAACGTCTTGGTCCATTAAGGAGGTGCCATTGCGGAGAACCAGGCAATCGGACTATAGGGCTTTATCACTTTCACTTAGCCATAGGAGTTTAACAGTGGGGCTACGATATAACCCCTGGTATGTATGCAGTTGTCCGAATACAGTGCGTTGTTCATACATGACCAGAAAATCGGTCCTTCATTAATGCGGAAGGAATCGCGAGGATTCCACTGAGTCATCGAGTGGTTGACCAGCTCTCACCGCATCATGACAGTCAGTTTTCGGCTTTCTCTACTGAGGTGCTCATCTGGAAGAACCAGGACACAATTGCAGTAGTTCTCCCTTTACTACCCTAGCTGATATAGCAGAACGTAGGGTAGAAAGCACAGGAGCTGGGCAACCCAACTATTAACCAAAGACATGATTCAGAGCTGATGCATATAAGGCCAAACTCGCGACGCCGAACACTCCCTAAGGTGTTTGGACTTTTCACCATATACCGGGCTGAATACAACCCCTGGTAATGGACCCTGGATTCAAGGCACATGTGGCAATCTGGTGTGAGGAAAGAACGCCGGTGGTGAGAAAATAAAACCTCACACACATTATGAATCAAGCCGCTTCTATAACCTCCATCATTTAGACGGCAAGCCATATTCTTACAGATAGTGCCGATAACCTCCTTGGACATTTTATATGCTAGGAAAGTATAAAACAAAAAGAGATAAAAAGGTTTACATATGGTCTTAATCTAAAAAATAGAAACCTTAATGAGGGGCCCTGCTGAACGTCTGCACCTTTTTCTCCGTTGTGAAGTGTCCTTGAAGGGTATAGTGTGGCGGCCATCTGTAAAAAGGGGGAAAACCAGGTGAAAGAAGCTGGTGTGGCCGTAAATAAAACTGGTTTGTTTTAATGAACCGTGAGATATAACTTATGGAGTCCGAATAGGGTCTAGCCGCACTATGGACTTTTAATGTGCAGTGTGCCCCCGGTGCCACCTAAGGAATTTTGAGTGTACATTTATGTATACGTGGCGCGTGTGCTATCTCCTTATGGGGCGGTCGGTGGGGCCGTGTTTGCTAATCGAGCTTAGGTTTATCTGAGCTGCCGCACTTAGGTGCGTGCCGGACACGTTTAGCTGTGTCTATGGTCTTAATGACCGATAATCTGTTCGGTTTGAATTGGTTGTTGTGCTTCAACTGCTAGAGATGCCGTATATTCTTCTGTACGAAGAGAGCGCTCTATGTTTCCACTGACCGTAATGACGCCCCGTGGTCCAAGCATTTTGAGTTTTAGATAAGCATAATGTGGGACTGCATTAAAACGAGCGAAGGCCGTTCTTCCTAGTAGTGCATGATAGCCACTTCGGAACGGAGCTATGTCGAAGATTAACTCTTTGCTTCGAAAGTTGTCAGGAGAACCGAATACAACTTCCAATGTTAGAGAGCCCGTGCAGCGGGCTTCTACGCCCAGTATAACTCCTTTAAAGGTAGTGCTGCTTGGCTTGATTCTTGACGGGTCTATCCCCATCTTGCAGACAGTGTCTTGATATATCAGATTGAGACTACTTTCGCCGTCCATGAGGACTTTGGTGAGGTGGTATCCGTTGATTATTGGGTCGAGCACTAAGGCAGCCGAACCCCCGTGACGAATACTAGTTGGATGATCCTTGTGATCAAAGGTGATCGGACAGGCCGACCATGGGTTGAATTTGGAGGCGACAGGCTTGACAGCATAGACTTCTCGGAGTGCGTGTTTGCGCTCCCTCTTTGGGATATGCGTGACATAGATCATGTTCACTATTTTGATCTCCGATGGAAATTTCTTCTGTCCCCCCGTGTTTGGCTGGCGAGATTCGTCCTCGTCTTTGCTTTGAGGTCCCTTTCCTTTGTGTTCGGTGTTGAGCTTGCATCCCTTCTTGAAGACCCAACATTCTCTATTGGTATGATTAGCTGGTTTATCGGGAGTGCCGTGAATCTGGCAAGGCCTGTCAAGAATTTTGTACAGGCTGGATGGACCATCTCTGTTGCCTTTAAATGTCTTCTTCCGTTGACCGGGTCTGGAGCCCCTAAATCCAGCGTTTACCGTTGTATTGTCTGGGATTTCTTCATTGTTTTGACGTTTGTTTTTATTGCGTCATGGCTTTCCATTGTCATCCCTAACTTCCGATGTGCCAGGATCGCTTGTGCTACTACGAGCTAGCCAGTTGTCCTCACCCACGCAAAAGCGGCTCATGAGTGTAGTTAGGGCTGCCATTGTCCTTGGCTTTTCTTGGCCGAGGTGTCTGGCTAGCCATTTGTCCCAGACACTATGTTTGAAGGCCGCTAAGGCTTCGGTGTTCGGACAGTCGACGCTTTGATTCTTCTTAGTGAGAAACCGGTTCCAAAGCTTACGGGCGGATTCTCCGGCTTGTTGGATTATGTGACTTAGATCGTCTGCCTCCGGAGGTCAGACATAGGTCCCTTGAAAATTGGCCCGGAAAGCATCCTCAAGTTCTTCCCAGCTTCCAATGGAATTTTCAGGGAGGCTTTTCAGCCACTGCTGAGCTGGTCCTTTTAGCTTGTGGGGTAAGTATTTGATGGCGTGGAGATCATCTCCGCGAGCCATGTGGATGTGAAGAATAAAGTCTTCTATCTAGACCATAGGGTCTGTCGTTCCGTCGTATGCCTCAATATTTGCGGGTTTAAACCCCTCTGGAAATTCGTGATCCAACACCTCATCGGTGAAGCACATGGGGTGTGCGGCGCCCCTGTATTTGGCTGTGTCGTGGCGTGGGTCTGACGGTTCTGATGTTCGATGTTGGTTCCGAACTGGTAAATGACCGGCATATTTGGTTTGATAATCTTGGTCCTGTGTAGGAGCACGTTCCCTGGATCCATAGATGGACCTAGTTCTGCCAGCCTTCCTGTCCATGTTCTCATCTAGACCGTGTTTCTGGTCCTTCGTCGCAACCTCCCTTCCTTTGCGGGGAGGGGGTGCGGGTTTGTGTGCGGCGTTGCTAGCCACTCCGTCTCGACCACGAGGTGGTCAGTCCGGTTTGCCGGTCGTATTATTTTTCTGCGGTATAGGCGCAATAGCCTTGTCGTCGAATTCGGGCAGCAGTTTTCGCTTAGGATAGCTCTTTGACAATTACCATCGTATTTTTCCATAGTGTCGAGCACTTCGTTCCATATATCATTGAGCATATCCTGTTCGGCTTTAAGCCGCTGCTTTTGCTTCTTCAAGCTCCTCGCGGTGGCGATAAGTCTCTGGTGGAGGCACTTTTGTTCCAAGGTTTTTCCGGGACGATGAATGCATCATCGCCTTGACTGATCTCCTCTTCAGAGATGGGTTGATAATTGGTATCTTCGGCGTCGCTGTGGCCGGATAGCGGCCTCGGACTATGCTCGCTGTCATCTCGCTCGCCCTGCTCCATTGCTGGGTTTGCGAGGTCTTCATTGTTTTCGGCGTCGTCCAGAGTGTTATTTTCTCTTGTGTCGATATCGCTGTTTTTACCATGGCGTGGTTTAGAGCGGCGCCGCTGGCGTTGGTGCTATGGTTCTTCTCAGGAGGCTTATCCTCAACTGGATCTTTTTTGTCATCGCCATTGTTCTCTTTGGGTGTATCCACCATATATATGTCGTATGAGGAGGTGGCTATCCAGCGCCCTGTAGGCGGTGGTTCCTGTTCCTCTCCGGCATTGTTGTCCATACCGTCGATGTCTTCGGAGTCGAAATCAAGCATGTCAGTTAAGTCGTCAACAGTGGCTATCAAGTTTCCATTGATGAGTGCAAAGAAAGAACTGCTAGAATGCGTGCTAAGAAAGATTGCTTTATAAGAGCGTGTTCTTCTAATTTTCATGAAAATAATGATGAAGATCTAAAAGTTATTGATGTCTCCCCTATTAAATCTTTGTTTTGCAATATGAATCTTGATAACAATGGGTTTGGAGATGAGCCAACTTTAGTTAAGAGGCGTCCTAATGATTCGGAGTTTTTAGATCTTAATGCAAAAATTGGTAAAAGTGGGATTGAGGAGGTCAAAACTTTGCATAGCAATGAGCCCATTAACTTGGATTTCAAGGAATTTAATTATGATAATTTCTCTTTAATAGATTGTATTTCCTTGTTGCAATCCGTGTTGAATTCTCCTCATGCTTATAGTCAAAATAAAGCTTTTACTAAACATATCGTTGATGCTTTAATGCAATCTTATGAAGAAAAACTTGAATTAGAAATTTCTATCCCTAGAAAACTTTATGATGAGTGGGAACCTACAATTAAAATTAAATATCATGAATGCTATGCTTTGTGTGATTTGGGTTCTAGTGTTTCCACGATTCCAAAAACTTTGTGTGATGTGTTAGGTTTCCGTAAATTTGATGATTGCTCTTTAAACTTGCACCTTGCGGATTCCACTATTAAGAAACATATGGGAAGGATTAATGATGTTCTTATTGTTGCAAATAGGAATTATGTGCCCGTAGATTTTATTGTTCTTGATATAGATTGCAATCTTTCGTGTCCTATTATTCTTGGTAGACCTTTCCTTAGAACGATTGGTGCAATTATTTATATGAAAGAAGGAAATATTAGATTCCAATTTCCATGAAGGAAAGGCATGGGACACTTTCCTAGGAAGAAAGTCAAATTACCTTATGAATCTATTATGAGAGCCACTTATGAATTGAATACCAAAGATGGCAATACTTAGATCTTGTTGGGAGGTAAACGATAGCGCTTGTTGGGAGGTAACACA
Source organism: Triticum dicoccoides (assembly GCF_002162155.2). Lineage (NCBI taxonomy): Eukaryota > Viridiplantae > Streptophyta > Magnoliopsida > Poales > Poaceae > Triticum > Triticum dicoccoides. The sequence goes on along the minus strand of NC_041387.1, from coordinate 601,313,674 downwards.
ATTTTATTTTTGTTCCTTGACTTTTGTTCCTATTTAGTAATAAATAATTCATCTAGCCTCTGGTTAGATGTGGTTTTATGTTTTAATTAGTGTTTGCGCCAAGTAGAACCTTTGGGAAGACTTGGGTGAAGTCTATATGATCTTGCTGTAAAAAATAGAAACTTTAGCGCTCACGAGATTTGCTATCATTTTTTACTAGAGAGCGATTTTAGGTTGATTATTTTAGCAGATGATTAATAGACAAATACTCATGTCCAACAATTTATTTCAGAATTTTTTGAGTTACAGAAGTATCCGAAAGTTACAGATTTCTACAGACTGTTCTGTTTTTGAACAGATTTTGTTTTTCGTGTGTTGTTTGCTTATTTTGATGAATCTATGGCTAGTATCGGGGGGTATGAACCATAGAGAAGTTGGAATACAGTAGGTTTAACACCAATATAAATAAATAATAAGTTCATTACAGTACCTTAAGTTGTGGTTTTTCTCTCTTGCACTAACGGAGCTGATGAGATTTTCTGTTGAGTTTTGTGTTGTGAAGTTTTCAAGTTTTGGGTAAAGATTTGATGGAGGCAGTGTTGTGCCGCTCTTGCTGGATCCAAAGAAGATACACGACTACATTGATCTTTGGCATAAAGATCCCAACACGCCTCTTCCTGATCTAAACCTCACACCAGGCCAAAGTCACGCGTTGACTGCTTTCATTGCTGAAGAAAAAAGGAAGTTTGAAAAGGCCAGATCAGTGAAGAAAGCTCAATACAGAAAGGAGCATTATTTAAAGAAGAATGTGTTGAAATGAAAACTGAAGAACTTGTGACTATACAGTCAGAAATTAAAGCTCTCAGTGATGAATTTGACGCTTACAAAGCTGATTGGCTAGGAGCCAAAGTCAGATTCATCAAACTGGCCAAAGGCCTCAAGCTCAATGTTGCTAGTGAAGTGCAACAAGAAGTTCCTCAGGGTGAAGCATCAAATCAGCCCACTGAAGAACATGCCAGCACCGCTGATGAAAATCAGGCTGCCGAAGAAACTGAGAGTACTAGGGATGATGATGACGTTGCACCTCCTGAAGAAACTGCCAGGGAAACCACTAGTGTTGCGCCTGAAGAACAAGACAGGCCACCTAAAGCATCTGTCGCTGCGCCTGAAGAATCTGAACAAGTCAGGACAACTGCATCAGTTATGCCTAAAGAAATTGCACAAAAGTTCACTGCTCCTCCTGCACCAACCCCAAGTCATATCCTTCCTTCTGCATCAGAAGCGAAGAAAACCAAGGCTGCGGAGCAAGCAGCTATGAAGAAAAGGAAAGCATCTGCTACCTCAGAGTCTTCAGAACTAAAGAAAATGAAGACTTTGACGAGCTCTTTTGAAAATCCAATAGATGTTGTCCCTGTTTCAAGCATGCCATCAAAAAAGATTGTTCCCTTTGGTGAGGATTATCAAATTCCTAATAACTCAGATGAGGATGATCCTTCTGCTGCTTCGACAGAGCAGTTGGATGAGGAAATTGAAGCTGACCATGCCATTTCGACTCCACTGGTATCATCAGCCATGCCTCAGTTCACATATGAAGAGGCAGGAGTTGAGGAAGTTGATGAAGATGATGAAGACATGGACATTGGGTGTTCCACTCCTATTATGAATGCTGACTTCTGGGAAAGTCATCACCCCAATTCAGCACTATTCACTTCTCTGCAACAGATTCCTCAGACCCCAGTTCAGACAGAAGAAATTCATACGGGCACCAAAGAACATCAAGCTTCACTTCACTCCATCCCCGAAGAAATTCCATCCACTAGTGCTGATGAAATTGAGAAGAAGACAGCAGAGGAAACTGCTCCAGAGATTCCCAGCCTGCTCCAGAGGCTACGCTTGAAATGGCTGTGAAGACTTCAACTATAAATCTTCAGCCCAAGCCACAGAATCCTCACTCCAAGAAGCAGAAGTTCAAGGCTGATGACTTCTTTACTGAGCATCATTTCTTCTCAGACTTCAATCCTTATGATGCTGCTCGTGTTTGCCGCAAGCACTTCTAGATAGCTTCTCAGATGAACTTTTATTCCTCGCTGCTATTTGACAAAGACAAAGTGTTTGACCATGAGCATCTTCCTCATGTGGATATGGAGTCACTTTCGTGCTCTACTCCAGTCCTCAATGTTCTTCATGATGCAGGGCTGCTCAACTTTTGCGTCTACATCTGCGATTGGAATGAAGAGCTAATTCTTCAGTTCTATGCCACTCTGCATCTGACACGCAATGTTGACGATGTGAATTCATGGGTTTTGGACTGGATGACTGACAATACTCATCACAAAGCTCCGGCCTCTGAATTGCTTCATGCTGTCCCAGTCAGTTCACCCACAGAAGGAGATCTAAAGCTTTATGAGGAACCTGAACTATCAAATCATCTGATGCAAGTCTTGATGAAGCCTTTGAAGGCTGGCCAAGCGCCAAGGACAAATTTCCTCATCAAGGAACTACTATATGTTCCAAGGACTATCTATCGCATCTTGGCCAAAACCCTCGGTCCAATGTTGTCCAGCGCTACTGCTAAGATGTTGTGTATAATGACACTTATAGGGAAAACCTTATACACAACATCTTAGCAGTAGCGCTGGACAAAATCATGCACTACTGCTACTTAGTAGCAGCGCGTGTGGGCAAACAGCGCTACTGCTATAACTTTAGTAGTAGCGCGTACTAGCTAAACGCGCCGCTGGTATGTCTGAACTGGGCGCACATGGCTAGCCCAACTTAGCAGTAGCGCGTATCCTCAACCAGCGCTACTGCTGTTCTCCTTAGCTGTAGCGCTTTTATATGTCCAGCGCTACTAATAACCCTACCTTATCCCCCCATGCGGCCGACTCTCTCTCACTCACTCTCCCTCTCAGTCACTCTCGCCCGCACTAATACCCGTCGTCCGTCGCCGCCGCCACCGTTGTCTGTCCGCCACCGAGGTACTCCCTCCTTCCCTCCCTCCTCCCCCACCACGCCCTCCTCCCTCCGCCTCCGGCCGCCCCTCTTCCCTCCTCCTCCTCCAGCCCCCTCCTCCCTAGAGTGCGGGTACTGCTACGATGACCGGGGTGTGTGCGACAAGTTTCCTCACCTGCAAAATGATAGGTTTTTCACTGTGAAGCTGGAAGAGACCTTTGATGTTTGTACGGTACGCAACGACATGTATTTCATCGTAATTAATATCATCACTTGTGCTTCTTTTGTTCAACGTGTAATTGGATTTTTTTTCAATTCAATTAGTACATCCCGTGCCATGCTAGACCATATGTATTGGAGAAGCTTGGTTTTGGTTTAGATGACTTTGAGAATGTGGAGACGAGGAGGGCTCACTTAAGAACTAAACATGGTTATGAGTTTCTGGTTAAGCTGTACAATGCGGTCGATCGCTCCCATTTCGGTTGCTCTAATTGGTAATCTCTCTGTAAGGCATATGGATTTGCGGAGGGAATGCGAATAAGATTTGATATTTGTCCCGAAGATTATGATGATGATGATAATATCAACATCTGGGTGGATGTGGATATGCCTCCAGTTTTGCCTAGATGTGAGTTTGTCAACCTAATTTGTTAAGTTCAGTAATTTATGTTGTTAATTTAAAAATATTTGGTGTTCGTCCGTACTAAACTTATTTATTTATAATTGTCAACTTATTTCTTATCTTCAAGAAATACTCAGAAGGTAGTAGACAACATATACTACAACTATGACTCCAAGCTTAATTGTGAGGAGAAAGGCTATCTTGTCTCATTCATAGAAGATGTTGAGGCCTTCAAAACCAGTCACTCTATCAGCCCAAATTATACTAGATAATTGCCACTGGTCCATAAATTGCTTGATGATAACTTCATTGCCAAAAACTTGGTAAGATTTTGTTAATGATGGTAACTTTATTGCATACATTATTCTTAAGTAAACTACATTGCTAACTATATATGTTACTATTATGTTTCTAAACAGAGGCTCCCGAAGTAGGTTGTGCCTGGCATGTTATTTACCGAAGGTGATATGCATATGGTTAGCTTACGACCAACTCCTTCGAAGGCTTACCATACTTCATACTCGATTTCTTCAAATGATGGAAAAATCAAAGAATGGAGCAAATTGATGAATGCGGACACGCAAATAATTGGAGACAAAATGAATGTGCGAAAGCCACAAGTTGGAGATAGGTTTATGTCCATTCTCCATTATGGTGAAGGACCGGTTTATCTGTTTTATGGTATTTTAGCTAGGAGAGAGGAGTAGGTCCTAAGTATTAAGAACAATTAGTTAGTGTTGATTATATATGACTACAATGTCTTAGACTTGTTGGTGATGCTGAGTAGGAGTAGTGATTACGAGTACTATGATGATTATCAGGAGGAGTTGTTATTATAACTAGTGACCAAATTGTTATATGATGTCTCATGGACGAAAATGATGATTATGAGGAGTTATATGACAATGAAATATTATGATGATAAGTTGGTAATGATATTATGATGATGATGATGATAAGTTATTATGTCATGGGGTGAAAGAACCGCAGATTAGTTTCAAATGGATGGATCCAAAGTGACCATTGGTTACTTTGGATCCATGCACTTGAAACTAATCCAAGGTTCTTTCACCTAGTGATTTAATAACTCATTATAATGTCAAAACAATCTCTAAATTGCTACTGTATGAAAAATTTATAAAGTTGTATGAATACGACCTAAAAAAGAAATAGAATATGGAATAATAGTAGTAGCGGTTGTTTTCGAAAGCGCTACTAGTAATTAGCAGTAGTGCTTGTTTTGGAAAGCGCTACTACTAAGTAGATATAGCAGTAGTGAGTGCCAGTAGGCGCTACTACTAAGCTTTAGCTGTAGCGGCTTATCAGTAGTGCGCTTACCCGCGCTACTAATAGGCCAAAAACCAGTGCTACTTCTAGGCTTTTCCCTAGTAGTGTGAAGAAGCTGTTGGCATCATGAAGAATCTGCTGTTCAAATCATGCATGGTATTCCAATCAACTATCATGATTTCTTCATGAGAACTTTGGCCAATGCTGCTTTGTCACCATTTGAATTGAAGCGTTACGCTCCCTGGATCATGAAATTCCTCAGATCAAGGACTTCAATTCACTACAATGTTGATTTCCAAAATAATCGCAACTATTTACCCCGATTGAAGTCCTCAAACGGACTAGTTCCTCAGCTGATGAGAAGGGCAAGGCTGCAGTTATTGATGAAGGCACTCGTCCTTTGGATGGATAGTTTCGAAAGGCAGCATCCTATTCCACTAATGATGACTCTGCCACACATGATACTGCTGCAAATGCTTCAAAGCATAGTCCTGGGCAACTGCTCCGCATGTGATGACTGATCGTGAGCTGCTTGTAAGTCTTCATCAAAAGGTTAACAGAAATGAAAAGTGGGTCAAGCGTCAGTTTGGTGCTATTCTTCACAACATGACAGTCACTCAAAATACTGTGAAGAAGAATCACTATTATTTGCACCAAGTCTTCGACCACACCTGGGCTATTTTTTCACATGTCTACACCGATGATGAACTCAAGAAGATGGACTTCCAACAAGACTTTGACTGGTCTTAGCCACCTTCGAAGAAATTCAAGAAGGTCAAAGTTCCTCCGCTGGTCGCCAGTTCATATTCTTCATTGCGCTAGACGGACGAAACTGAAGATTTGGACGACACTTTAGCAGGCCCAACTACAATGGATGACCCCAACAATGCTGGCGCTCCTCCATCGACATCATGAAGAAATTCTGCAGGGGCGTTAGTCCTCACTTTTCGTTTCTTTTGGTCATTTGATGACAAAGGGGGAGAAATTTGAGTTATTCTTCAATCGCGTCTATTTATGGGTGTTTTTTGCTAAGTTACAACTCTCGCTCTTCTGAAGTATTTGTTGGATCGAGTTGCAAACTTAAGTCCGATGGTGACTTGATACTTTTGCTTTGTGTTTCTGCATGCTATTTCCTCATATATGTTAATGCATGCATGCTGAATTACATCAGTCACCATATTTCATCATGCATTTCAAATTCTTCATTCGATATGTTAAATGCATGTATGAATTACAAGATATAGGAGGAGTTTTCCATGATATAATTCTACAATGTGCATTTCTTTTTGAAAACAAATTCCTCACATATGCACATCCTCAGGGGGGAGTTCTTCTATGTCTTGCAATCAAATTCCTCAATATTGAGCACTTTCAATTGATATGTTTATCCCCATTGAAAACTTAACCTATTTGTCATCAATCATAAAAAAGGGGGAGATTGTAAGTGCATCTCATGCCCCTTAGTGATTTTGGTGTATTGAAGACTTATAGGTTAAGGGACTAATATGTTTGTGAGTGTACATAGGCTCTATAAGTCGATGAGGAGTTTGATATTTATGATGAATGTCGACCCCTAAAAATGTATGTCTTCAGCTGAAGACTTTGGTTCTCCTGAAGATTTTGAAAGTGAAGAAATTGGTGTGACCTTGAAGACTTGGATATTCATGCAAGGATTATGAAGCGTGAAGACTTTCGTTTTCGTAGTTTCATTTTCTCCTTCCTGAGTCATAGGAAACACCGTACTGTTAAAGGGGGTCCAGGTAATAGTAAGGAAACTAATTTACAAGTGATGCTCATCTCAAAATCCTACACCTACCCAATCCTTTCGAGTGAAGCCATTGGAAATCTCATATTAGTTCAGTCAATTTCTTCATTGATAGATACGAAGATCTTCTGGTCTCTGAGGAATTTGTTCTGACTGAGGAGTTAGGAATTCGCCAGTGCGGATGCCTACACAGTGAGGAACATGATAGCCCGGAGGAATTTGAACCTCAAATATCCGACCGTTGTTGTGCTATGAGCCAGCTGTCCAAAAATATCTTCCACCTAACAGTCATATCATTGAAGAGCATTTATGTCTTATCATGTTGTGCTGCTCCCTAGGCTATAAATAGCCGCCCCCTTCAACCACTAGCGGGTTGGCTGCTCCGAGAGAAACTGACACTTGTCATTGAGAGCATCCCATCCTCCGAGGACTTTGAGCAAAAATCATCAAGTGAGGAAAAAACAAAAACCCAAACCCAAACACCTACAAACCCAAAGTGATTGAGCGTCACTGAAGAGATTGTTCCTGTGTGAAACTGACACTTGTTACCTTTGAGGACTGTGTATCCTCCAGACGGTTAAGCGTCATGGTCTGAGCATCCAAGAGGAATTGTGGATCACCGAGTGACCAAGTCTATGAAGGTTTGGAAGTCACCTGTTAAGACTTACCACGAGTGTTGGGCAAGGTCTGTGTGACTTTAGCTCAAGGAGAATATGGTGATGACTGTGTGTCCGGGACTGTGTATCCTCGAGTTTAAATACTCAACCGCTCCAACCAGAAGTACAACTGTCACAATAGTTGGAACTGGTCTACCAAATCGTTGTCTTCACCAAGCCAACTGTTTCTGTTTCCTCAACCCTTTCATTTCCTCATTCATGTGTTGATCAACCTGATCATTACTGTTTGAATACTTTGACTGAAGACTTTCTCTATTTCCTCAATTCAATATCTTCAGTCTCATAGTATTCAGCCTGCTTATCCTGTTATCACGCTATTTGTACTATGTGCTTGTTTTCATTTCATCATGATGACTATGTTGTTGCTCTGTTATGCTTATACCAGAGTACTCATTCCACTGCTAGTGTGCCGTTGCTTAGGAATTTCTCCACCTAGAAATTCCTCATTGAAGAATTTGTAAAAATGGCCTATTCACCCCCCCTCTAGTTGATATAACGCACTTTCACAAACGATATTAACCAGATCGACTATGGAAGTAGAACTCACAGCATTAGACACATGATGCGTCAAAGTAGAATGGATTCTAGAGCTTTTGATGGATTTGTTGGTGGTTGATAAACAGTGCCGACTGTCCTTATGAACTGTGACAATCAAATAGTGATTGCCAAGGCTAAGAGTTCAAAGGATAACATGAAATCCACAAAGCACATATGAAGAAGATTAAAATCTGTCAGAAAATCAAGAAATTCTAGAGTAATAGCGTTGGATTATATCCAGACGGCTAAGAATCTGGCAGACCCTTTTACGAAAGGGCTATCCCGGATTGTGTTAGAAAATGCATCGAGGGAGATGGGTATGAGACCCATGTAAGTTTCCATGGGGGTAACCCAACCTATGTGATCGGAGATCCCATGAATTAGGACCTAGGAAAACAATCCAGCGGTCAACTAAGGAGAGTATCCTTAATTATCCCACTCTGTTGGAGATGCAATAATACTCTCAATTCTATAAGGCAGGCTGACTCTTGTTTTAATGTGTTCCAAAGCTTATGTAAGCAAGATGCTAACCTACAGAGCATTATTTGGAGGAACACACCTATGTGAGCCCGACTGCTGGTCACAGTCTATGAGAGTGGGTGATCTCTAGGAAACTCATGAGAAGGTACAGAGTATGATTAATAAGCTCCACCCATGGAGTTTAGCCTTCGGCAGCCACGTATCAGCTGACAATAGGCGAAACTTCTACACGCCAAACTGACAATTCGAGGCATAGTCTATTATTCAGTTGTGAAGAAGTCTAATCCTATTGCTCTAGGTGGAAGTTCAGCTTAACAGTCTCCACTGAAAATTCTGCTTTATCAAACATTGTTTGGAACAGTTGACAAACTTATGTGCCTTAAGATCTGGTGGGGGATTGATGGATTATGGATGGGCTTAGGCCCACATAAGAAAATAATCCCTAGTTAATCTCTAAGGCCCATGCATGTGTACGACAAGTGGTGGGAAGTGTGGGAAGTTTAGTCCCATACTGCTATAGTAAGAAGAGTAAGACCTCTTTATAAGGGTTGCTCTACCACTTGCTATTGGGAGCTTGGGAATAGCAGATGTACACGCGCGCTCGTCCTCTGCCGCCCGTCTCACTTCGCCACACCTCGACTCGTCAAGACGCGCGCGTGCCCCGCAGATTGTGGGAATGAGCTGAGCCAAAGCTTATTTTTGCCGCTCAGGAATGGATAATTAATTGTTAATTAATTAACGAGTCGCTTATGGAAACGCCACTATCCGAGACGTTGGACCGTGGGCTGTTTGCGGACTTGGTCGTGGGCCTGGCCCATGCCCATCTACTAGACAACCTACATAAGAAGGCGCTGGCTACTGGAGTGAACCCTAACTCAATTCACTCACTAACTCTCGTACAAACCTAGCCGTCAACCACTGTTCCTCTCTCTCTCTGCTCCTTCCGGCGATCCCATCCTGACAACTGCGTGCACGGTTGGTCGGGAGAGCAGGTGCCTCCGGAACCCTGTCGTTCGAGATCCTGCCTGGGAGAACGACAATAAGGTTTTTGGAGAGCGTCTCGACGTGACTGCTCCCGATCCGTCCCTGTCTCCGTTCGCCTCTGCTTCCACTACTTCCCCTGCATCGACCCCATGGCTGACGCCGCCGCCGCCAAGAAGAAGGGCTGCCACTGTTGCCGCTGTGTTGGCCTGGCCAACACGAGGGTATGACTCGTTCATCCCCTATTTGCTCGTTCATGTGCTAGCCGTATATATGATGTTCATAGATGGTTCGGTTCTATGTACTGTACATGCTCACATGCTTAGGTATCGGTATGAGATGCATACTGTATTTGCCATACTTACTGTTTACTTGTGGATTAGATTAGTCGGAAAAGTGCTAATATTTCCAACACATTCTTCCACAAACTTTCATGACAAAAATGCTACTCCCTTGATGTCTACTACACAACCTTCTTCTTGTAGATGTTGTTGGGCCTCCAAGTGCAGAGGTTTGTACACCAGTAGCAAATTTCCCTCAAGTGGATGACCTAAGGTTTATCAATCCGTGGGAGGCGTAGGATGAAGATGGTCTCTCTCAAAAACCCTGCAACCAAATAAAAAAGAGTCTCTTGTGTCTCCAACACACCCAATACAATGGTAAATTGTATAGGTGCACTAGTTCGGCGAAGAGATGGTGATACAAGTGCAATATGGATGGTAGATATAGGTTTTTGTAATCTGAAATTATAAAAACAGCAAGGTAGCAAGCGATAAAAGTGATCGTAAACGGTATTGCAATGGTACGAGATAAGTCCTAGGGTTCATACTTTCACTAGTGCAAGTTCTCTCAACAATAAGAACATAATTGGATCATATAGCTATCCCCCAAAGTGCAACAAAAGAGTCACTCCAATGTCACTAATAGCGGAGAACAAACGAAGAGATTATTGCAGGGTATGAAACCATCTCAAAGTTATTCTTTCCTATCAATCTATTGGGCTAGCCCTAGAGTTCGTAGTAAAATAACACCTTAAGACACAAATCAACCAAAACCCTAATGTCACCTAGATACTCCAACGTCACCTCAAGTATACGTGGGTATGATTATATGATATGCATCACACAATCTCAGATTCATCTATTCAACCACCACAAAGAACTTCATAGAGTGCCCCAAAGTTTCTACCAAAGAGTCAAGACGAAAACGTGTGTCAATCCTATGCATAAGTTCACAAGGTCACTAAACCCACAAGTTGATCACCAAAACATACATCTAGTAGATCACATGATATCCCATTGTCACCACAGATAAGCACATGCAAGACATACATCAAGTGTTCTCAGATCCTTAAAGACTCAATCCGATAAGATAACTTCAAAGGGAAAACTCAATACATTACAGGAGAGTAGAGGGGGAGAAACATCATAAGATCCAACTATAATAGCAAAGCTCACGATACATCAAGATCGTGCCATATCAAGAATAGGAGAGAGAGATCAAACACATAGCTACTTGTACATACCCTCAGCTCTGAGGGTGAACTACTCCCTCCTCGTCATGGAGAGCGCCAGGATGATGAAGATGGCCACCGGTGATGGATCCCCCTCCGGCAGGGTGCCGGAACAGGGTCCGATTGGTTTTTGGTGGCTATAGAGGCTTGCGGCGGTGAAACTCATGATCTAGGCTTCTTTTTAGAAGTTCGGGTATTTGTAGGAGGGTCTGGCATCGAGAACAAGTTAGGGGGACCCATGAGGAGTCCACGAGGCATAGGGGCGCGCCCCAGGGGGGTAGGGCGTGCCCTGCACCCTCGTGGACAGCTCGGGACTCTTCTGGCCCAACTCTTTTACTTTGGGGGCTTCTTTTGGTCCATAAAAAATCATCAAAAATTGGCACGTCAATTGGACTCCATTTGGTACTCCTTTTTTTAAAAACTCAAAACAAGGAAAAAAACAGAAACTGGCACTAGGCTCTAGGTTAATAGGTTTGTCCCTAAAATCATATAAATTAGTATATAAATGCGTATAAAACATTCAAGATGGATAATATAATAGCATGGAACAATAAAAAATTATAGATACGTTGGAGACGTATCAAGCATGCATCCCCAAGCTTAATTTCTGCTCGTCCTCAAGTAGGTAAATGATAAAAACAGAATTTTTGATGTGGAATGCTACCTAACATATTTATCAATGTAATCTTCTCTATTGTGGCAAGAATATTCAGATCCATACGATTCAAAACAAAAGTTTAATATTGACATAAAAATAATAATACTTCAAGCATACTAACAAAGCAATCATGTCTTCTCAAAATAACATGGCCAAAGAAAGCTATCCCTACAAATTCATACAGTCTGGCTATGCTCTATCTTCATCACACAAAATATTTAAATCATGCACAACCCCGGTTTTAGCCAAGCAATTGTTTCATACTTTAGTATTCTCAAACTTTTTCAACTTTCGCGCGATACATGAGCGTGATCCGTGGACATAGCACTATAGGTGGAATAGAAGGGTGGCTGTGGAGAAGACAAAAAGGGAGAAGATAGTCTCACATCAACTAGGCGTATCAATGGGTTATGGAGATGCCCATTAATAGATATCAATGTGAGTGAGTAGGGATTGCCATGCAACGGATGCACTAGAGCTATAAGTGTATGAAAGCTAAAAAAGAAACTAAGTGGGTGTGCATCCAACTTGCTTGCTCATGAAGACATAGGGCATTTGAGGAAGCCCATCATTGGAATATACAAGCCAAGTTCTATAATGAAAATTCCCACTAGTAAATGAATGTGACAACATAGGAGATTCTTTATCATGAAGATCATGGTGCTACTTTGAAGCACAAGTGTGGTAAAAGGATAGTAGCATTGCCCATTCTCTCTTTTTCTTTCATTTTTTTTGGGTTTTTTGGGCCTTCTTTTTTTTGGCCTCTTTTTTTCGTCCGGAGTCTCATCTCGACTTGTGGGGGAATCATAGTCTCCATCATACTTTTCTCACTGGGACAAAGCTCTAATAATGATGATCATCACACTTTTATTTACTTACAACTCAAGAATTACAACTCAATACTTAGAACAAAATATGACTCTATATGAATGCCTCCGGCGGTGTACCGGGATGTGCAATGAATCAAGAGTGACATGTATGAAAGAATTATGAACGGTGGCTTTGCCACAAATAAAATGTCAACTACATAATCATGCAAAGCAATATGACAATGATGGAGCGTGTCATAATAAACGGAACAGTGGAAAGTTGCATGGCGATATATCTTGAAATGGCTATGGAAATGCCATAATAGGTAGGTATGGTGGCTGTTTTGAGGAAGGTATATGGTGGGTGTATGGTACCGGCGAAAGTTGCGCAATACTAGAGAGCCTAGCAATGGTGGAAGGGTGAGAGTGCGTATAATACATGGACTCAACATTAGTCATAAAGAACTCACATATTTATTGCAAAAATCTACAAGTTATCAAAACCAAGCACTACGCGCATGCTCCTAGGGGAAGAGTTGGTAGGAGTTAACCATCGCGCGATCCCGACCTCCACACATAAGGAAGACAATCAATAAATAAATCATGTTCCAACTTCATCACATAATGGTTCGCCATATGTGCATGCTACGGGAATCACAAACTTTAACAAAAGTATCTCTCAAATTCACAACTACTCCACTAGCATGACTCTAATATCACCATCCTCATATCTCAAAACAATCATCAGAATCAAACTTCTCATAGTATTCAATGCACTTTATATGAAAGTTTTTATTATATCTCTCTTGGATGCCCATCATATTAGGACTAAATTCATAACCAAAGCAAATTACCATACTTTTCTAAAAGACTCTCAAAATAATATAAGCATGAGAGTTCATCAATTTCTTCAAAATAAAACTACCATTGTGCTCTAAAAAGATATAAGTGAATCACTAGAGCAAATGACAAACTACTCCAAAAAATATAAGTGAAGATCAATGAGTAGTCGGATAATTATGTAACTATGTGAAGACTCTCTAAAATTTAAGAATTTTAGACCTTGGTATTTTATTCAAACAGCAAGCAAAACAAAATAAAATGAAATGACGCTCCAAGCAAAACACATATCATGTGGTGAATAAAAATATAGCTCCAAGTAAGGTTACCGATGAACGAAGACGGAAGAGGGGATGCCATCCGGGGCATCCCCAAGCTTAGGCTCTTGGTTGTCCTTCAATATTACCTTGGGGTACCTTGGGAATCCCCAAGATTAGTCTCTTTCTACTCCTTATTCCATAGTCCATCGAATCTTTACCCAAAACATGAAAACTTCACAACGCAAAACTCAACAGAAAACTCGTAAGCTCCGTTAGTATAAGAAAATAAATCACCACTTAGGTACTGTTGTGAACTCATTCTAAATTCATATTGGTGTTATATATATATATTGTATTCCAACTTCTCCATGGTTCATACCCTCCGATACTACTCATAGATTCATCAAAATAAGCAAACAACACATAGAAAACAGAATCTGTCAAAAATAGAATAGTCTATAGTAATTTGTAACTCTCGAATACTTCTGTAACTCCAAAAATTCTGAAATAAACTGTTGGACGTGATGAATTTGTCTACTAATCGTCTGCAAAAACAATCAACTCAAAATCACTCTTCTGTAAAAACTGACAGCTAATCTCGTGAGCGCAAAGTTTCTGTTTTTTACAGCAAGATGACATTAACTTTCACCCAAGTCTTCCCAAAGGTTCTACTTGGCAATTTATTGAAAAAAAGCTATAAAACATGATTACTACAGTATCTTAATCATGTGGACACACAAAAACAGTAGGGGTAAATATTGGGTTATCTCCCAACAAACGCTTTTCTTTAATGCCTTTCTAGCTAGGCATGATGAAGACAATGATGCTCACATAAAAGATAAGAATTGAAACATAACGGGAGCATCATGAAGCATATGACTAGCACATTTAAGTCTAACCCACTTCCTATGCATCGGAATTTTGTGAGCAAACAACTTATGGGAACAATAGTCAACTAGCATAGGAAGGCAAAACAAGTATACCTTCAAAACTTTAAGCACATAGAGAGGAAACTTGATATTATTGCAATACCTACAAGCATATATTCCTCCCTAAAAATAATTTTCAGTAGCATCATGAATGAATTCAACAATATAACCATCACATATATCATTATTTTCATGAGCCACAAGCATAGAAATTTTATTACTCTCCACATAAGCGAATTTCTTCTCATGAATAGTATTGGGAGCAAACTCAATGAAATAACTATCATGTGAGGCATAATCCAATTGAAAATTAAAATCAAGATTACAAGTTTCATAGTTATAATTATTCTTTATAGCATACATATCATCACAATAATCATCATATATAGTTACTTTGTTCTCATAATCAATTTGAACCTCTTCCGAAATAGTGGATTCATCACTAAATAAAGTCATGACCTCTCCAAATCCATTTTCATAATCATCACAATAAGATTCAACATCCTCCAAAATAGTGGGATCATTACTTCCTAAAGTTGACACTCTTCCAAACCCACTTTCATCAATATATTCATCATAAATATGAGGCATGCTTTCATCATAATAAATTTGCTCATCAAAACTTGGGGGACTAAAAATATAATCTTCATCAAACATAGCATCCCCAAGCTTGTGGCTTTGCATATCATTAGCATCATGGATATTCAAGGAATTCATACTAACAACATTGCAATCATGCTCATCATTCAAAGATTTAGTGCCAAACATTTTAATGCATTCTTCTTCTAGTACTTGAGCACAATTTTCCTTTCCATCGTTTTCACGAAAGATATTAAAAAAAGAAGCATATGAGGCATCCTCAATTCCATTTTTTCTTTTATTTTATATACTAAACTAGTGATAAAACAAAAAACTAAAAGATTCAATTGCAAGATCTAAAGATATACCTTCAAGCACTAACCTCCCCAGCAATGGCGCCAGAAAAGAGCTTAGTTGATGGGGTGTTAGTGCCGCTTAACTAGCCTCCCCGGCAAAGGCGCCAGAAAAGAGCTTGATGTCTACTACGCAACCTTCTTCTTGTAGACGTTGTTGGGCCTCCAAGTGCAGAGGTTTGTAGGACAGTAGCAAATTTCCCTCAAGTGGATGACATAAGGTTTATCAATCTGTGGGAGGCGTAGGATGAAGATGGTCTCTCTCAAACAACCCTGCAACCAAATAACAAAGAGTCTCTTGTGTCCCCAACACACCCAATACAATGGTAAATTATATAGGTGCACTAGTTCAGCGAAGAGATGGTGATACAAGTGCAATATGGATGGTAGATATAGGTTTTTGTAATCTGAAATTATAAAAACAGCAAGGTAGCAAGCGATAAAAGTGAGCGTAAACGGTATTGCAATGGTAGGAAACAAGGCCTAGGGTTCATACTTTCACTAGTGCAAGTTCTCTCAACCATAAGAACATAATTGGATCATATAACTATCCCTCAACGTGCAACAAAGAGTCACTCCAAAGTCACTAATAGCGGAGAACAAACAAAGAGATTATTGTAGGGTACTAAACCACCTCAAAGTTATTCTTTCCGATCAATCTATCGGGCTAGCCCTAGAGTTCGTAGTAAAATAACACCTTAAGACACAAATCAACTAAAACCCTAATGTCACCTAGTACTCCAATGTCACCTCAAGTATCCGTGGGTATGATTATACGATATGCATCACACAATCTCAGATTCATCTATTCAACCAACACAAAGAAATTCAAAGAGTGCCCCCAAAGTTTCTACCGAAGAGTCAAGACAAAAACATGTGCCAACCCCTATGCATAATTTCACAAGGTCACTGAACCCGCAAGTTGATCACCAAAACATACATCTAGTAGATCACGTGATATCCCATTGTCACCACAGATAAGCACATGCAAGACATACATCAAGTGTTCTCAAATCCTTAAAGACTCAATCCGATAAGATAACTTCAAAGGGAAAACTCAATCCATTACAAGAGAGTAGAGGGGAAGAAACATCATAAGATCCAACTACAATAGCAAAACTCGCAGTACATCAAGATTGTGCAATATCAAGAACAAGAGAGAGAGAGAGAGAGAGAGAGAGAGAGATCAAACACATAGCTACTGGTACATACCCCCAGCCCCGAGGGTGAACTACTCCCTCCTTGTGATGGAGAGCGCCAGGATGATGAAGATGGCCACCGGTGATGGATCCCCCCTCCGGCAGGGTGCCGGAACAGGGTCCGATTGGTTTTTGGTAGCTACAGAGGCTTGCGGCGGCGGAACTCCTGATCTCGCTTTCTTTCTGGAAGTTTGGTTATTTATAGGAGGTTTGGCGTCGAGAACAAGTTAGGGGGACCCACAATGAGTCCACCAGGCACAGGGGCGCGCCCCAGGGCGGTAGGGTGCGCCCTCCACCCTTGTGGACTGCTCGGGACTCTTGTGCGCCCTCCACCCTTTTGGTCCATAAAAAATCATCAAAAACTGTCACGTCAATTGGACTCTGTTTGATATTCCTTTTCTGTAAAACTCAAAAACAAGGAAAAAACAGAAACTGACACTAGTCTCTAGGTTAATAGGTTAGTCTCAAAAATCATATAAAATAGTATATAAATGCATATAAAACATCCAAGATGGATAATATAATAGCATGGAACAATAAAAAATTATAGATACATTGGAGAAGTATCATCCCTCTGTCCCAAAATAAGTGACGTGAACCACGTCACTTCTTTTGGGATGGAGGGAGTAGTTGCTTTGTAATGTATATATTGGAGCGTTTGTCCTATCGATGAAGGCCAATGAGATAACTATAAGCGTTTTCAAGATGAGTGGATTGGGATTTAAGAAAGAGAATAAGGCTAAGGCATAGTTATTTTGTGCTTTCACAAGAGGTGTCAACTAATGGATTTCATTATGTACGTAAAAGAGAATATATTCACTCTCATCCATTGAGTCTGCTGCTTTCTCGCTTCTTATTCTCCTCCATTCCTTTCTACACGAAATACTTGGTGCACTTATTGAATGCAAACTTGAGTTGAGAGAAAAGGTGTGCTACACTTCTTCATTCTCGTGACTCAATCAATATCAGGAACATGAAGAGTTTGTATACAGAAGGGTTTCTCTTTAGTGCCAATACTTTTTTATATTGTCTCGTGTTGCACTAGTGACAGGAGACTAAAAAACTCGAGTTGGTTTGCTGACTCAAGGAGCGAAAAGCTTCATTTGCTTTAGTGAATGGAAGAAACAACCATAGTAAATATCTATGAAATTAATTGATGGATACGAGAATGGTGCAAGATCAGGGCAGAGGAATCATAGGAATGTTATGTCACGTTCCTTGCTCACTTCTCAAGCCCAATATCATTCCTCCAACTCGGACTACCATGCTATAATCAAGAACACCCCTAGACAATGGCATCATATCGAGCAGACCCTCCGTCTACTGGGGAGCTCAAGAGCATAATTGGTTTGCTACAAATATTTGGCAAGCCAAAATTTGGCAAAATCAAAAGTTGCCAACATTTGGCAACTTTTTGTGAGATTGGCACTGAAAATTTGCAAGGAACCAATCTCTAACCAATATTTGGAAGTTGCCAAAATTTGGAATGCCAATTTTTGGCATCAAACCAATTATGCTCCAAATCCTCACTAGAGTAAGGCATGTTTCGATCAATACATCTTGAATCTAAGGAGAGAATGTTATTGTTATGATGTGCCCACTCTGGAGTATGATTGGCCATATCATACAACAAGTGGTCTTAAGCTCTCAGTGCATCCGTATTGAACTATTGGTTGTTATGCGGGCTTGGTCCAATCAAGACTTCTATCCCTCAGAAATTGTCTCATGTTTTATCAGTGTGCGCGGGATAGGAAATTGGACTTCGTATTCTTCGCAGGTCTATCGTGGGTCGACGTCGTCTTGTGTTGTAATCAGGGCACGAATAGTCAAAGTAGAAGTGCCAACATCTTATATTTACTAATTGGAGGCACCAATGGAGGCTCCACGTTAATTCTAGAAAACAAACAAAATTATCCATCTGATTTACGCATTAGTTATTTACAACCGTTGGATGAAATAACTCTATAAGTCATCTCTATTTGTCCCACTAGAATGCCTCTTGCATACATGACTCACGTACATGCCATGGTTTCTTCAAATAAAAAAACAATCAAAAGAATAAATAAAATGCAGGTCTTTCTATTCTCAAGAAGTCCTCTCTATTTGTCCCATCATAACGCCCCTTACTTACCTGTCTCACATACGTGCTATGATTTCTCCAAAAAAGAAAAAAAAACAGTCACAAGAAAAAAAGGTCTTTTTTCGACCATTTATAGCCTCCACATTAATCCACATCATTAGAATTAATTAAGCTATTGGATTTTGCATTTCCGGCTATGATTAATGGAGCGAAATAATATAGCAAGATGTGATAGATGTTACAAAAATTGTACGTGCAAAGGCAAAAGATGGAGACGGCTGGAACTGGACTGTTGAGTCCTTTTATTTAAAGAGAGAGTCCTAAAGTTATACGCTTGGCTGGATCAAAGTAACAAATAGTGTTACCCCTGTAAAAAACAGAACCAAATAGTGTTTCCTGGAGCTTCCAAAGTTGGACCTTACCAAAGAAACTTGCTCGCCATCTGCTGAGCCAAGGTGACTCCACCTCTCGAGATGAAAAGTGAAGCTTCAAAACAATGCTGCAAAATGTTAAAAAATGTACTTCCTCCATTCCTAAATATAAGTCTTTCCAGAGATTTCAGTATGGACTACATACAGATGTACATAGACGTATTTAGAGTGTAGATTCACTCATTTGCTCCGTATGTAGTCCATATTGAAATCTCTAAAAAGACTTATATTTAGGAACGGAGGGAGTAGTCTTTTTGGAGTATCATGTTTTCCGCAGGGAACATTTCAAACATTTTTTGTTCACAAAATATCTATATAAATATTCCACATATATCCATTATAGAACATGAACATAAACTATTTAAAAGGCAAGTTTATAATCAATTTATTTTAAATGTTCTTCTATGTGTCCTTGATCTCAATAAATTGCAAGTTCAATCTCTATTCCTTCATGGAAAAAATGACAACATATCCTACTAGAGGGTATTCTATGTGTGCAACTTATAGGTTAAAGCATGCATAGATTAGTTATGTTCCATAAGATTTAGCTCCAATATTTTAGATTTGCTATTAGTGACCGAACTATAACATTGCTTCCTTTCTTCCCAATAGTATTATTACGTTCTACAAATGCATATTATAAAAAAGTTGCACGTTCATAGTTTTACAATGACTATAACTCAAAGCTCTCTTGAAATCACACGAGGTTAATGTTTATTTATCACTGTAAAAATCATCATTCAAATATCGTGATAGCGATATTGTATACCATTTTTAATAAATATTCATGAAAACATCTTATTGTCAGTAATTTCGTTTCGAGTAAAATGATTTTTTTAAGTATTAAACTAGACCGTGTAGAGGCACGGGTTGACGACTAGTTCCCTCTTAATTGATAAAGCGCTTGCCCCCAAGCTGGTGCATAATTAAGAAAAACGAGTCTTCGGGTCAATGGGGTCCTCCCAAGTATTGTCCAGTGCCATGGACTCAAACCAGCGAATCAAGCCGTGTTCTAGAACTTGAAACCAGCGAATCAAGCTGTGTTGCGGAACTTGATCTCCCTTTATTATTATAGCAACGATTCACCAAAACTTGCGTAAATGAGGGATTGTTAGTTTCAAATTGTTAGGGATATAACTATTAGGCATGACCCGCCCAGGAGGGGCCGGGTCACACCTATGACGAAGCCTACTGAAGACACTTGAGGATGGCAGCTCACTTAAAGGCCCAAGGCCCAGAGGCGACTTTAGGCATGTAGAGATAAACCGCCATGTATGTATAACTTGTGTTGTAAGAAAGGAATAGAGAGAGACCGAGTCAAACACTGTTTATAAACCGGCCGGGACTCTGTGAGCCGCTGGGCGTCGACCTCTATATATAAAGGGACGACCCAGCGGCGGTTCAGGGTAAGAAAGATCAGATCAAGAACTAGGTCAAGCGGATTCCCTCCCTGGTTATCGAGTCATAAGCAATCCCACCCAAAACTGGATCATAGGATTTTACCTTCACCGCAAGGGGCCGAACTAGTATAAACTGCGTGTCCTTTGTCCCGTTTAACCCCTTTAAGCTTCCTAGTTGCGATGGCTCCACGACTACGTCCTTACGCTAGGACATCTGACGTGACAATTCCGCGACAGTTGGCGCCCACCATGGGGCCAGCGCACAGTGGATTTGAGTTCTTGAAGGCCAGCTTCGAAGGGCTCAAGGGATACGCTGTGGGCCGGATGACCAAGAGTCATCGCGGCAAGCTCTACATCAATGACGCAGGCTGGGGCCCCGACACCGACTCAATCGAGTATGGGTACCGGGTCCCCTTCGGTGGAATCCACGTCTTCATCGGCAAGATCGGCGAGCCGGGCCCTGAGCCGGACATCTGCACCGACATCATCGAGACGGCTCAGCGTGCGAGACCCGCGCGGGCTCAACCCGCCGTGAGGCGTGCCTTCGTGGGATGCATCCATGGAGGGGAATTTTCTGAAGGATATGCTTCCGGCGGTGAGACGACCATCTAGTCGGATGGTGAGTCGTCCACAAGTGAGATGGATTCGTTCTATGAACTGCAAGATGGCGGGCCTGGGGGCTGTTCCGATGGCAGCAGTATTCTGGACCCCTTTGAGACGCCGAGCAGAGTCAGAATCTTCATGGCAGGTACCCAACCTGTGTTAAATTCATCAACTGCGGCGGCAATGACTTCCGGGACAGCAGCAGCCGGGGCAGGAGGCCCTGTGTGCTCGCTGGCTCAAGCGTTGATGGATCTTATGGACAAGTTAATGACCCTGTTAACCGTCGTGGTCAACCCCGCGGATCAGGCTCAACATGATGCGGAGGTGGTACAGTTGAAGCTTGATATAGCACAAGCTAAATAAGACCTGGCGGCGGAAGACATCAAGATGACCGATGAGCGGGCGGCTCTAGATGTCCGAGCACAGCAGATTCAGTCACAGGCTTTCCAGCTCACGATGGAGAAGAACACGTCAAATGAGGTTATGAGGAGAAGGTACCAGAAGGCTCAATCTCGTCTGCCTCCAGTTTATGATCCTAGGAACCTTTTCCACACACCCGGAGCAGGACCCAGTAACCTGCCGGGAGTAGACCGGGTCGCAGTACCCAAGATCAACACGCCGATTCAGCCATCGGTTATGGGACCCCCACGTGTGAGTATTGCTCTGCCTCCTTATGTGCCGACACCACTGGGTCATTATTCTAACCCGTTGGAGAACATTATCGCGGCGGCAGCACGACTAGCGGCTCTCCCATCTAATGGTGATTCATCAACGGCGATTGAAACACGAAGGGTCAGAGATCTTCTTCAGACATCTTTAGCATAGCAGGAGGCATACTCTTACAGTAGAGACATGATTCATTCAACCCCACGTCCAAGCCGGAGCAAGAGTTACAGCAGGCACTTAGATTCACCGGCAGTTTCAAGCAATGCCCAACGTCGTGATCAGCCATGCGGGTACAACCTGGCTCAGGTGTAACGCCCCAGATTCGATGCGCCAGGTGTCCTCCAGTTATTCGCTGTCGTTGCCATGTCATTTGCTTGCGTGTTGCATTTTATCATGTCATCATGTGCATCTCATTTTGCATACGTGTTCGTCTCATGCATCCGAGCATTTTCCCCGTTGTCCGTTTTGCAATCCGACACTCCTATGTCCCCCGGCCTCCCCCTCTTGTCTCCTGTTGTGAGCGGGTGTTAAACTTTCTCGGAATAGCCCGAGGTTTGCCAAGAGGCCTTGGTTTACCACCGGTAGACCGCCTGTCAAGTTTCGTGCCATTTGGAGTCCGTTTGATACTCCAACGGTTATCCGGGGTAACCGTAAAAGCCTCTTTTGTCTTGCAGCCCAACACCCCTCCAAAGTGGCACATAACCCATCCTAACCCCCTCCTTGCTCTTGGTCGTTCGATCATGATCGTGTGGGCGAAAACCGTGCTCCATTTGGAGTCTCCTAGCTCCCTCTACCTATAAATATGTGCTCCTCGTCCAAATTCCGGATCAAATCCACCCCCTAACCCTAAAAACCTCCCTCCGCGCCGCCGGAAATGTCCGTCGACGGCTGGACACATCCGCGCCGCCGCTCCCGGCGAATCCCAGCGCGACACGTGTCATCCGCGCATCCTCTCTCTCCTCCCCACCGTCGCGGCCCGCGAGGCCCACGACCGGCCCGCCCGTGCCCGCTCTGGGCCCGAACCATGCCCGC
>NC_041387.1:601284249-601290714 GCF_002162155.2 Triticum dicoccoides | reverse complement strand
CGCCGGCAAGGGCGCCGCGGCCCGTGCCCCCGGCTGTCGCCGCCTCGCCGGACCGCGCCCCTCCGGCCGTCGCGTCCTCGCCGGAGCTGGCCCACGACTCCCCGCGCGCCTCCCGCGACCGCCGGCGGCCGGATCTGGCCGGATCCGGTCCGGGGCCATCTCCCCGCACCGCCCTCGACCTCCCTGGCAACCTCCCCCGTCCACTCCGGCCGCCTCTTCTTCCTCTCCGATGGGAACTCCGGCGAGCTCGCGCCGCCGCCTCGGTATCCGTGCCCCGAAACCCTAGATCTGTTTTTCGGGAGGTGATATTTCGTCTAAGTCCTTATTCCCCTGTTAATATCATGCCTTGTTCATTGCATCATAATTTGCTGCATACTGCTCCGTTTTGTGAGTGTAATATATCAAAATGTTCGGCTTGAGATGCTCTACATTTTGTTCCATTGTATCATGTTCATTTGAGTGCATCCTGATGCCTGAATCATTGTTGCAAGAGTGCTATATGATGTTAATCTGCTGAAACTGTTATAACTTGCTGATTTGTCATTTTTGATGCATTTTGATGTGTGCATCCTATGAGCATGAGCTGTACATGTGTTTTGAACTACATCATGCCATCTTTATAGGGGTGCCATCCATGTATTTGTGTGAGTCTTGTAGTGAGTGCATCAAGCTTGTTAAGTAGGGTACTTGATGTTGCTGTTTTGCTAGGCTGAATCTGTTATTTTGTGATGCTATGTAAACCGGCTGCTACAAGTCATTCTATGCATAATCTGGAGATGTTCACTAATGATGTTTTGTTCTACATGTCATTCTCTATCCATCCATGCCCCTTGTTGCATTTATAGCTTTTTGTAGGTTGTTGTATTCATGCTCCAAAGTTGCTAAATAATATTGCTGTCAGCCTGTTAACATTAAGTTTAATGTTGCCATGATTGTTGTTAGTGATCCATGCATCCTATGAACTTGCTCTTGCCATGCTTAGATTCATTAGCATGTCTTATTACTGTTGGTTGCCTTGCCATACCATGTGTTGATCTGTGGTGAGTGGTACAAGCTCACCAACATGCCTACTTATCGTTGTTCCTGCCATGTTTGAAACTGTCATATCTTTTGCCATGGTTACATGGGTGCCATCATATCTTCTGATCCTTTTTGGCTCATGGTCAGTAAAGGACTTTTGTTATATGCATTTAGTAGTATCCCGTCATGCCTTAAGTTTCTATGATAAGATCCTGTAACATGTCGTTTGATAGCTCTAAACATTGCAACCTGATGTTATTTCTGCAAAGTCTGAAACTGTTATTATTTGCAATCTTGCAATGTCTTTTTGAGCATGTTCTAGTGAGTTTTGGAGATAGCTCAGTGTTCATGTTTTGTTATGTTTACCTGTAAATCATGCCCATGTCTTTTGTTATCATGTTGAGCTGTTGTAGAATATTGTTTTGATGCTTGCAAGATGCCTAGTTACTGTTTTGGACAGCGTGTCCTTTAAACTTGTTTCATGTGTGTGAGTTGAACCGTTGCTCCGTTTTGAGTGTGCTCTATATGAAACTTGCTTGATTTTGCATGTAGTTTCATATTATCATGTTGAATCCTTGTTTTGAGGTATTTTCTTGATGTTTGTATGCATTTTGCATCAATGCCATGTTTAACTTGCTTTGCTCATATCTTCTAGGCCATAGCTCCAAATCTAATGAACTTTATATGTATCTTGACTAGAATCCCGTGTAGATCATCTTGGTGCATCTTAACTTGCTGCTTAACAATTTGAACATAAGGTTTATTCAGATCTGGTCCAATTTCGAAATTTGCATATGAGGACTTACCGGAATTGTTATATGTTGTTCCCGGCCTCATTTAAACTTGCTTTGATGTGTTGTTCTTGTATGCATCATCTCTTGCCATGAGTAGCTTCATGTAGCTTTGTCATGCATCATGCTTGTTGTGCATCATGTTTTGTCTATGCGTGGTGTGTTTACCATGTTGTGTGCTTCTTCTCGATAGTTCCCGTTTTCGTTGCGATCGCGAGGATGCGTTTGTATACGCTTGGCTCGTCTTCGTGGCTTCATCTTCTTCATGGACTCGTTCTTCTTCCTAGCAGGATTTCAGGCAAGATGACCGCTACCCTATATCTCACTACTATCATTGCTATGCTAGTTGCTTCGTTCTATCGCTTTGCTGCGCTTCCTATCTTTCGCTCTTCAAGCCTCCCAATTTGCCATGTCAGCCTCTAACCTTTTCACCCTTCCTAGCAAACCGTTGTTTGGCTATGTTACCGTTTTGCTCAGCCCCTCTTATAGCGTTGTTAGTTGCAGGTTAAGTTGAAGATTGCCCCATGACGGACAGGATTATGTTGGGATATCACGATATCTCTTATTTAATTAATGCATCTATATACTTGGTAAAGAGTGGAAGACTTGGCCTTATGCCTGGTGTTATGTTCCACTCTTGCCGCCCTAGTTTCCGTCATACCGGTGTTATGTTCCCGGATTTTGTGTTCCTTACGCGGTTGGGTGATTTATCGGACCCCCTTGACAGTTCGCTTTGAATAAAACTCCTCCAGCAAGGCCCAACCTTGGTTTTACCATTTGCCTCACCTAGCCCTTTTTCCCATGGGTTTCCGGTGCCCGAGGGTCATCTTTATTTACCCCCCTCCCCCCCGGGCCAGTGCTCCTCCGAGTGTTGGTCCAAACTAGAGCACCGTGCGGGACCATTCCTTGGCAACTTGGATTACGTCGGTACCTGTACGCTTCGCTTATCCGGTGTGCCCTGAGAACGAGATATGTGCAGGTCCTATCGGGATTTCTCGGCACATCGGGCGGCTTTGCTGGTCTTGTTTTACCATTGTCAAAATGTCTTGTAAACCGGGTCTGATCGGGTCTTCCTGGGAGAAGGTATATCCTTCGTTGATCGCGAGAGCTTATCATGGGCTAAGTTGGGACACCCCTGCAGGGTATAAACTTTCGAAAGCCGTGCCCGCGGTTATGTGGCAGATGGAAATTTGTTAAAGTTCGGTTGTAGATAACTTGACACCAGATCCGAATTAAAATGCATCAACCGCGTGTGTAGCCGTGATGGTCTCTTCTCGGCGGAGTCCGGGAAGTGAACACAGTTTTTGGGTTATGTTTGACGTAAGTAGGAGTTCAGGATCACCTCTTGATCATTGCTAGCTTCACGACCGTTCCGCTTGCTCTCTTCTCGCTCTTATTTGCGTATGTTAGCCAACATATATGCTTAGTCACTGCTGCAACCTCACCACTTTACCACTTCCTTTCCCATTAAGCTTTGCTAGTCTTGATACCCATGGTAATGGGATTGCTGAGTCCTCATGGCTCATAGATTACTACAACAATAGTTGCAGGTACAGGTTATGCGATGATCGTGACACGAGAGCGATGTTTGCTTATTTTGGAGTTCTTCTTCTGCTTCTTCTTCGATCAGGGGATAGGTTCCAGGTCGGCAGCCTGGGCTAGCAGGGTGGATGTCGTTTGAGTTTCTATTTGTGTTTCATCCGTAGTCGGATGATGCTATTATGTATTGTGATGTTGTATTCATGTGGCATTCTATGCCTATTGTATGTATCCCCATCTATTATGTAATGTTGATGTAATGATATCCACCTTGCAAAAGCGTATCAATATGCAGTTCTATCCTTGGTGGGACCTTCGAGTCTCTTTAGGATAGTATCGCATATTGGGCGTGACAAGTTGGTATCAGAGCCTCGACCGACCCTAGGAGCCCCCCTTGATTGATCGTGTAGTTTGGTCGTTGTTGAGTCTAGAAGAAAACTGTTTTCAGAGTCTAGTTATATCGGAGAGTAGGAATTCTTTTTACTCCTCAGTCCCTTCGTCGCTCTGGTGAGGAATCTTGACGTAGGTGTTTTGACTTACTCCTCTTCCCCTTCAATTTTTTTTAGGTTCACGTAGTTGGGTGTTTGATTGTTGGCTCTCAGCTCTTTTCATCCGGTGCATTTCTCATCAAGTTGATTCGACCCTCTCCATTTTTGCAAGTTTAATCCTCAGTTGTTTTCTTTTTCCCACCTACCCACCCCTTTTTCATCTCAGAATCAGAGTCCGTAATCGAGTATCTATCCTACTCGTGCAAAATCTTTTCTTTCTTTCCTCAGTGATTTCAACCGGTGTTTTCTCTTCAAGAAATTTGTAGCTTCCCCCTTCCAAGTTGCCTTTGTTTATCCTTCCGGAGTGTTCAAGACTACTCAAGAGATTCGCCTGTGTTCCAATTAATTCGAGGTTGTCACCTCATTCAAATATTTCAATTGTTCCGGTGCATCATCTATCTCTTCAACAATCTTTTCCAACGGTGTTTCTTTTAGTGGGCCTTAACCGACAGGTCTTTTCCCAGGATCTTACCTGACTCTTCTAATTTCCCGGAACTATTCTCAAATTCCATTAAGTGTGACGTAAGAATGGATCCCATCAATCACATGCCTTCTCCAAGATCTCGTTCAAATTCTTTTCATTGTTGGCTCAACCCCTTCGCTTTTCATTCTCCCGGAGTAACTCAGTAATTTTGGTGGTGTTTCTCGTCGTCATTAGAAGACCGAAGAAGAGTTTTTCCTCTAAATCCTGTCTGTTCTCTCGAAGTTTCGTGGTTCTAGCTTCATGTTATCCTCTTGATTTATTCCATTTGTCAGATATTCTTTTCTTAACCATCCGGAGTATGTCATAAGTTGATTTCCCGTTTCTTTTCACCGGAGGCCATCATTCCAGCTATTGTTCTCTAATTATCCCAGT
Organism: Triticum dicoccoides; assembly: GCF_002162155.2. NCBI lineage: Eukaryota > Viridiplantae > Streptophyta > Magnoliopsida > Poales > Poaceae > Triticum > Triticum dicoccoides. Next base: position 601,285,960 of record NC_041387.1, on the reverse strand, counting down.
GCTTCGTTCAAGTGTTCTTTAATCAGCTCATGATCTCTTTGTTCTTTTGCACCTAAATCCCCTCTAACATACTGGTTCTTCTAAGTCTTCCCGGTGATTCAGTCTCTTTCACCAGTCATTTTCGAATTCTTACGGTGGTTCGTTCAAGATTCTTTTTCCTTGATTATCACACATATTCTTCCGTTCTTTTCAATCCTACCGGTGGTTCATGAAGACCTTCTCAAGTTTGCGATATGTCACTTCTCAATCCTTTTTCAAGAAGAATAAGTCGTATGCAAAATCCATTGCTGGTCATCAATTTAATTTGATGAAGGATAAGCATACAATAAATCTTATTCTTATTTCCTCAAAGTGATTAATCCCTTCCTTTGGAGTTTGTTCTTGATGAATAAATTCTAGTTCCAAGTGTTTTCACCTTTTCTTTCCGGTGTTCAAATTTTCCTCGGTCATTTCATCGGAACCTCCATCTAAATCATCGCAAAGCTTTAATATTATTCTTTAATCCTTCATTCTATCTCATCATCCTTTTGTTACCGGAGTTCTTCATGGAGGATCGTCATGATTTAATTCATTCTCCAAAGAGTTCATCAAGATTTTGTTGGAGAAATTCAAGTATCTTTTCTTCTCCGTTCTTTTCATTCAACTCTTTCAATTCTTTCCGGAGTTTTTGTGTCATGTCTTCATCAAGTATCATTCCATCCTCTCAAGCTCGTGTTCTATTCCTCCATGTTTCAGCCGGAGTGCTGCCTAAATTTTGTCATCCTTATTCCTTTTTCTAGCTTGTTCTAACCGGAGTGCTTTCAGAGTCTATCTTGTTCGTTGAGCTTTTGATTCTCATCATTCTCGTCGTTCCTCTTTTCTATCCAGTGCTCTCGACTTTGTTCATCCTCTCTCTTTTGTTCTTATTTCACCTCATCCCTTTTCCCTTCCGCCTCGGTCCTAAGATCTCGGGACGAGATCTCTTGTTAGTGGTGGAGTGTTGTAACGCCCCAGAATTGATGCGCCAGGTGTCCTCCAGTTATTCACCGTCGTTGCCATGTCATTTTCTTGTGTGTTGCATTTTATTATGTCATCATGTGCATTTCATTTTCCATATGTGTTCGTCTCATGCATCCGAGCATTTTCCCCGTTGTCCGTTTTGCAATCCGACACTCCTATGTCCCCCGGCGTCCCCCTCTTGTCTCCTGTTGTGAGCGGGTGTTAAACTTTCTCAGAATGGCCCGAGGTTTGCCAAGCGGCCTTGGTATACCACCGGTAGACCGCCTGTCAAGTTTCGTACCATCTGGAGTCCGTTTGATACTCCAACGGTTATCTGGGGTAACCGTAAAAGCCTCTTTTTTCTTGCAGCCCAACACCCCTCCAAAGTGGCCCATAACCCATCCTAACCCCCTCCTTGCTCTCGGTCGTTCAATCACGATCGTGTGGGCAAAAACCGTGCTCCACTTGGAGTCTCCTAGCTCCCTCTACCTATAAATATGTGCTCCTCGTCCAAATTCCGGATCAAATCCACCCACTAACCCTAAAAAACCTCCCTCCGCGCCGCCGGACATGTCCGCCGACGGCCGGACACGTCCGCGCCGCCGCTCCCGGCGAATCCCAGCGCGACACGTGTCGCCCGTTCCTCCTCTCTCTCCTCCCCGCCTCCGCGGCCCGCGAGGCCCACGGCCCGCCTGCCTGCGCCCGCGCTCGGCCCGAGTCGTGCCCCACGCGC
>NC_041387.1:601241773-601283504 GCF_002162155.2 Triticum dicoccoides | reverse complement strand
CCCGACGGCCGCCTTCGCCCGAGCGTCTCCCTGTGCCTCCTCGCGGCCTGTCCGCCTCCGCCGCCGCCGGAGCCGGCCCACGACTCCCCCCGCGCCCCCCGCGACCGTCGTCGGCCGGATTCGGCCGGATCCTGTTCGGGGTCATCTTCACGCGCCGCCCTCGACCTCCCCGGCAACCTCCCCCATCCACTCCGGCCTCCTCTTCTTCCTCTCCGGTGGGAACTCCGGCGAGCTCGCGCCGCCGCCTCGGGATCTGTGCCCCAAAACCCTAGATCTCTTTTTCGGGAGGTGATATTTCGTCTAGGTCCTTATTCCCCTGTTAATATCATGCCCTATTCATCGCATCATAACTTGCTGCATACTGCTCCGTTTTGTGCGTTTAATATATCAAAATGTTCGTCATGAGATGCTCTGCATTTCATTCCATTGTGTCATGTTCATTTGAGTGCATCTTCATTCCTGAATCATTGTTGCAAGAGTGCTATATGATGTTAATCTGCTGAAACTGTTATAACTTGCTGATTTGTCATTTTTGATGCATTTTGATGTGTGCATCCTATGAGCATGAGCTCTACATGTGTTTTGAACTAAATCATGCCATCTTTATAGGGGTTCCATCCATATATTTTTGTGAGTCTTGTAGTGAGTGCATCAAGCTTGTTAAGTAGGGTACTTGATGTTGCTGTTCTGCTTGGCTGATTCTGTTATTTTGTGATGCTATGTAAACCGGCTGCTACAAGTCATTCTATGCATAATCTGGAGATGTTCACTATGAATCTTTTGTTCTACATGTCATTCTCTATCCATCCATGCCCCTGGTTGCATTTATAGCTTTCTGTAGGTTGTTGTATTCATGCTCCAAATTTGCTAAATAATATTGCTGTCAGCCTGTTAACATTAAGTTCAATGCTGCCATGATTGTTGTTAGTGATCCATGCACCCTATGAAATTGCTCTTGGCAGGCTTAGCTTCATCAGCATTTCTTCTTACAGTTGGTTGCCTTGACATGCCATGTATTGATCTGTGGTGAGTGGTACAAGCTCACCAACATGCCTACTTATCGTTGTTCCTACCATGTTTGAAACTGTCATATCTTTTGCCATGTTTACATGGGTGCCATCATATCTTCTGATCCTTTTTGTCTCATGGTCAGAAAAGGACTTTTGTTATATGCATTATTACTATCCTTTCATGCCTTAAGTTTCTATGATAAGATCCTATAACATGTTATTTGATAGCTCTAAACATTGCAACCTGATGTTATTTCTGCAAAGTCTGAAACTGTTATTATTTGCAATCTTGCCATGTCTTTTTAAGCATGTTCTAGTGATTTCTGGAGATAGCTCAGTGTTCATGTTTTATTATGCTTTACCTGTACATCATGCCCATGCCTTTTGTTATCACGTTGAGCTTTTGTAACATATTGTTTTGATGCTTGCAAGATGCCTAGTTGCTGTTTTGGATAGTGTGTCCAACTTGTTTCATGTGTGTGAGTTGAACCGTTGCTCCGTTTTGAGTGTGCTCTATATGAAACTTTCTTGATTTTGCATGTAGTTTCATATTATCATGTTGAATCCTTGTTTTGAGGTGTTTGCTTGAGGTGTGTACGCATTTTGTATCAATGCGATGTTTAACTTGCTTTAGTCATATCTTCTAGGCCATAGCTCCAAATCTAATGAACTTTATATGTATCTTGACTAGAATCCCGTGCAGATCATCTTGGTGCATCTTAACTTGCTGTTTAACAACTTTAACATAAGGTTTATTCAGATCTGGTCCAATTTCGAAATTTTCATATGAGGACTTACCGGAATTGTTATATGTTGTTCCCGACCTCATTTAAACTTGCTTTGATGTGTTGTTCTTGTATGCATCATCTCTTGCCATGAGTAGCTTCATGTAGCTTTGTCATGCATCATGCTTGTTGTGCATCATGTCTTGTCTATGTGTGGTGTGTTTACCATGTTGTGTGCTTCTTCTCGATAGTTCCCATTTTCGTTGCGATCGTGAGGATTCGTTCGTCTACGCTTGGCTCGTCTTCGTGGCTTCATCTTCTTCATGGACTTGTTCTTCTTCCTAGCGGGATTTCAGGCAAGATGACCGCTACCCTAGATCTCACTACTATCATTGGTATGCTAGTTGCTTCGTTCTATCGCTTTGCTGCGCTTCCTATCTTTCGCTCTTCAAGCCTCCCAATTTGCCATGTCAGCCTCTAACCTTTTCACCCTTCCTAGCAAACCGTTGTTTGGCTATGTTACCGTTTTGCTCAGCCCCTCTTATAGCGTTGTTAGTTGCAGGTGAAGTTCAAGATTGCCCCATGACGGACAAGATTATGTTGGGATATCAAAATATCTCTTATTTAATTAATGCATCTATATACTTGGTAAAGGGTTGAAGACTCGGCCTTATGCTTGGTGTTTTGTTCCACTCTTGCCGCCCTAGTTTCCGTCATACCGGTGTTATGTTCCCGGATTTTGCGTTCCTTACGCGGTTGGGTGATTTATGGGAATCCCTTGACAGTTTGCTCTGAATAAAACTCCTCCAGCAAGGCCCAACCTTGGTTTTACCATTGGCCTCACCTAGCCCTTTTTCCCTTGGGTTTCCGGAGCCCGAGGGTCATCTTTATTTACCCCCCCCCCGGGCCAGTGCTCCTCCGAGTGTTGGTCCAAACTAGAGCACCGTGCGGGACCATTCCTTGGCAACTTGGATTACGTTGGTACCTGTACGCTTCGCTTATCCGGTGTGCCCTGAGAACGAGATATGTGCAGGTCCTATCGGGATTTGTCGGCACATCGGGCGGCTTTGCTGGTCTTGTTTTACCATTGTCGAAATGTCTTGTAAACTGGGATTCCGAGTTTGATCGGGTCTTCCTGGGAGAAGGTATATCCTTCGTTGATCGCGAGAGCTTATCATGGGCTAAGTTGGGACACCCCTGCAGGGTATAAACTTTCGAAAGCCGTGCCCACGGTTATGTGGCAGATGGGAATTTGTTAATGTCCGGTTGTAGATAACTTGACACCAGATCCGAATTAAAATGCATCAACCGCGTGTGTAGCCGTGATGGTCTCTTCTCGGCGAAGTCCGGGAAGTGAACACGGTTTTTGGGTTATGTTTGACGTAAGTAGGAGTTCAGGATCACCTCTTGATCATTGCTAGCTTCACGACCATTCCACTTGCTCTCTTCTCGCTCTTATTTGCGTATGTTAGTCACCATATATGCTTAGTCACTGCTGCAACCTCACCACTTTACCCCTTCCTTTCCCATTAAGCTTTGCTAGTCTTGATACCGATGGTAATGGGATTGCTGAGTCCTCGTGGCTCATAGATTACTACAACAATAGTTGCATGTACAGGTTATGCGATGATCATGACGCGAGAGCGATGTTTGCTTATTTTGGAGTTCTTCTTCTGCTTCTTCTTCGATCAGGGGATAGGTTCCAGGCGCAGCCTGCGCTAGCAGGGTGGATGTCGTTTGAGTTTCTGTTTGTGTTTCATCCGTAGTCGGATGATGCGATTATGTATTGTGATGTTGTATTCGTGTGGCATTCTATGACTTTTGTATGTATCCCCATCTATTATGTAATGTTGATGTAATGATATCCACCTTGCAAAAGCGTATCTATATGCGGTTCTATCCTTGGTGGGACCTTCGAGTCTCTTTAGGATAGTATCGCATATTGGGCGTGACATCAGGGTGGGGCTCCTAATGTGCACAATCAGGACAGCGTGCGTCAGCAAATTGAGCAGGTGGCTCAGCAGGCAGCGCAGCTGGTGGCTCACCAGGCAGCAGAAATAGCAGCTCAATAGGCGGCTCAGCAAGCAGCGTATCAGCGCCTGCCAGTTTATCCAACAACGTAAGTTGAGGCAAATGTGGTCACCAGGACCGGGGGTGTACCTTGTTTGGTGCCGGCTCTGCGTAACGAGCGTTTTCCCAAGGATTTTAAGGGGCCTCGTAAGGTACCTAATTATACGACTAATTTACAGCCTGGGGCGTGGATTGAAAGTTATGAGATGGCCATGGAGTTACTGGAAGTTAGTGAGGCTGCAATGGCCAAGTACTTCACCATGATGCTAGAAGGAACAACTCGTAAATGGTTGAAGGCGTTGCCGCTTAATTCCGTTAGTTCGTGGGCAGAATTAAAGGAGAAGTTTATCCAGAACTTTAAGGATACATGTAAGCAGCCCATGTTGATTGTGGATTTGACTAATTGCAGGCAACAGGAGGGTGATTCCACGACCCATTGGGTGTGCCAGGTCAACGAAATAATACATTCCTCTGATAAGATGGATGCCGGTCTGCAGTATTAATGTTAGAGCAAAATTGCCGTTTTGAGCCTCTGAAGATGAAGCTGGGGCGACTCAAGCGCGAGTGTTCTGACATGGGCCAGCTAATGTCGGCTTTGTTAAATATGCTGACTCTGATAATACCAAGGATCCCGAGTCTGACAATGAGAAGGCAGGGAAGGGAAAGAAGAGCAGCAGCGCTAAAGGTCCTCAGCCTAGCCCGGCAAACCAAGGCGGCAATAATAAACGTAAGGAGGATGGTAGCTCAGAGTTTGTGGCTAACACCAATGCACAGGGCAACAATCAGTGGCGCAAGGGGAGGCCACATCCTTGATCTGGCAGGTTAGGTCCTACTCTCAAACAATTGTTAAATGAACCCTGCCCTAAGCACGACACTGAAGAGAAGCCGACTACTCACCCGTGGAAGGATTGTACTATCATGAAGGCTTTCAAGAATTCCAACATATTCAATGGTAATCTGAGGCCGGACGGTAGTTCAGGAGGCGGCGACTTTCATGGCCCGAACAATGGAAGTGGCGGTTCTGGTTCCGGCTTTTAGAGCCACCAGAATAATAAAGGCAATTTCAATCAAGGTGGTCAAGGCGGCTACAATCAACAATTTGGCCAGGGGGGTCAGCAGCAGCAGCAACAGTCTGGCTATCAGAGTTATCCAAAGCAATTGAACTGTGGGCACTATCATGTTTTCACCACAAGTTTATGTAAGCGAGACCAGAAGCTTCACAAGAGGGCAGTGAACGCCGTTGAGCCGGCAGTTCCTCGATACTTGGGATGGTCTGAGCAGCCCATTACATGGAGTCGGGAGGATCACCCGCCCCGGGTTGACAATCCGGGTCACTTGGCTTTGGTGGTAGCACCTCAAGTTGGGGGATACAAGTTCACTAAGGTACTCATGGATGGAGGCAGCAGCATCAATATCCTTTATTATGAGACCTTCCGTCGTATGGGGTTAACAGATAAAAATCTTAAGCAGTCCAATACTGTTTTTCACAGCGTAGTTCCTGGTAAGTCGGCATACCCAATGGGCAAGATCGAGCTGGAGGTAGCCTTTGGAGATGAGTATGATTCCAGGGCCGAGAAATTAACTTTTGAGGTGGTCAAGATCAGGAGCCCGTATCATGCTCTATTTCGGCGACCGGCTTATGCCAAGTTCATGGCACGGCCGTATTATGTTTATCTGCAGCTGAAGATGCTGGGTCATAAAGGGACCATTACGGTTCATGGCAGTCGGAAGGTGGGTCTGGAGTGCGAGGAAGGCGACACGGCTTATGCTGAGTCGGTTTGTGCTGCAGAAGAGTTAAAGTATTATAAGGACAATGTTGACCCGGCAGACATGATGTCCTTGAAGAAGCCCGCCACAGAGCGTGAATTGGGAATGAAGTTTAAATCGGCTGAGGACACCAAAATGGTTGACTTTGTTCCTGGCGATTCATCTAAACAGTTCAGTATCAGTGCCAATCTGGATCCCAAATAGGAAAGCACGCTCATCGAGTTCATCAATGAGAATCTGGACATCTTTGCATGGAAGCCTTCTAACATGCCGGGTGTACCGAGAGAACTTGCTGAGCACACACTCAATATTGATCCTAAGTATAAGCCGGTCAAGCAGTTTCTTCGGCGGTTTAACGAGGAGAGGCGCAAGGCCATTGGTGAGGAGGTGGCCTGGCTCTTGGCAGCCGGGTTCATTATTGAGGTATTTCATCCTGAATGGTTGGCTAACCCGATGCTAGTGCTCAAGAAGAACGGCACTTGGCGTATGTGTGTGGATTACACGGACTTGAACAAGGCTTGTCCGGCTGATCCCTTTGCTCTCCCGCGTATTGATCAAATCATTGATGCTATGGCGGGATGTGAGCGTCTGAGTTTTTTGGATGCTTATTCTGGATATCATCATATCAAGATGGCAGTTAAGGACCAGGAGAAGACGGCTTTCATTACTCCCTTTGGGGCCTTCTGCTATGTTTCTATGCCTTTTGGGCTCAAGAGCACCCAGGCGACTTATTAGCGTTGCATGCAGAATTCCCTTCATACTCAGATTGGCCGCAATGTGCATGCTTATGTGGATGATATTGTGGTGAAGTCCAGGGAAAAGGAAACACTGGTAGATGATCTCAAGGAGACCTTTGATAACCTCTAGGTCTACAATATGATGCTTAACCTGGCAAAGTGTGTCTTTGGTGTGCCAGCAGGCAAACTCTTGGGATTTCTGGTTTCTGATAGAGGCATTGAGGCTAACCCGGAGAAGATCAAGGCTATCACCTCTTTGCCAAAACCCAAGTGCATCAATGATGTTCAGCGTTTGGCGGGTCGCATTGCTTCTTTAAGCCAGTTCATAAGTCGGTTAGGTGAGAAGGCCATACCACTATATCAGATGTTGAAGAAGACAGACAACTTTGTCTGGAGTAATGCTGCTAACATTGCCTTTGAGGATTTGAAAAGACAACTGGATGAGCTGTCGGTCATTGCTGCTCCCATTGATAAGGAGCCATTACTGTTATATGTGGCTGCTAATGTAGGTGCTGTCAGTGTGGCCATTGTGGTGGAGCGCAAGGAGTCTGGTAAGGAATATCTAGTTCAACGGCCGGTTTACTACATCAGTGAGGTGCTTATTGAGTCCAAACAGAGGTATCCACATTGGCAGAATCTTGTTTATGGGGTGTTCATGGCCAGCCGGAAGCTTAAGCACTATTTCCTAGGTCATCCCATCACTGTGGTCAGTTCTGCTCCTTTGGGGGATATCATCTAGAACAGAGAGGCTACAGGACGAGTCGCAAGTGGGCAATTGAGCTTGGGCCTCATGGTTTAAAATATGTGTCGCGTACTGCTATCAAGTCTCAAGCACTGGTGGATTTCATCAAGGATTGGACAGAGCTGCAGGCGCCTGAAGAGAAGCCGGATAACACATACTGGACTATTCAGTTTGATGGATCCGGGTAGTTGGAAGTCTCGGGGGCTGGAGTTGTTTTGGCTTCCCCTCGAGGTGACAAATTTTGTTATGTGCTAAGGTTGTTGCTTCCCTGTACTAACAATGCAGCTGAGTATGAGGCGTTGCTCCATGGTCTTCGGATGGCTAAGGAGATGAACTTAAGCTGGGTAAGGTGCTTCAGCACCTCAGATTTGGTAGCTCAACAAGTTTCAGGCAAGTGGGATTCCAATGATTCTCTTATGGCGGCTTACCGCCGTGAGGTTGATGTTGTGGCTGGACACTTCAAGGGTTATCAGGTGGAGCACATCGATCATAGGAAGAATGAGACGGCCGATGCTTTAAGCCGTCTTGGATCTCAGCGTAAACCGGTGCCCCCGAATACTATCTTGGATGTTTTGCATAATCCTTCTGTTAAGTTACCTACAGAGGAAGACTTGGCTGTGCCTGGCCCGGAGGCACAGTTGGTGGCGGTCTAAGTCAATGATGATTGCCAATGGTGAGTTACATCATCGCGGTGTCACTGGGGCGTTTCAACGTTGTGTGTCTCCTGAAGAAGGCCAAGAGATTCTTCGTGAGATTCATGAAGGAGATTGCGGCCATCACGCCGGTTCAAAGTCCCTTGTGGCCAAAGCTTCCCGTCACAGATTTTATTGTCTAACGGCTCATGCTGATGCAGAAGATCTGGTCAGTAGATGTGACGGGTGTCAGAAATTTTCACGGCGAGCTCATGTGCCGGCTCAAGAGTTGAGGATGATACCAATTACTTGGCCGTTTGCTGTGTGGGGGATTGACATGGTTGGGCCTTTCAAAAGACCCAAGGATAAAAAGACCCACCTTTTGGTGGGAGTGGATAAATTCACAAAGTGGGTGGAAGCAGAGCCGGTCAATAAATGTGACGCCGCAACGGCGGTTCAATTCATGAAAAAGGTGATTTTCCGTTTTGGTTTCCCTCGTAGCATCATAACTGATAATAGCACTAACTTGTCCAAGGGGGCTATGGAGGAGTTCTGTCAATGTGAGCATATCCGGCTTGATGTCTCATCAGTGGCTCACCACCAATCCAATGGTCATGCAAAAAGAGCTAATCAGGAGATTTTGAAGGGTATCAAGCCCCAGCTTTTAGTTCCTTTGAAACGAACACCGGGTTGTTGGGTGGAGGAGTTACCATTAGTGTTATGGAGCATCAATACTACCCCAATAGATCTACGGGTTATACCCCTTTCTTCATGGTTTATGGAGCAGAGGCGGTTCTTCCTAGTGACATCTGTCATGACTCGCCCCGAGAGGCGGCTTATGTGGAAGCTAACAATGTGCAAGCACATCGGGAGGCACTTGACTTGTTGGATGAAAAGCGTGACTTGGCAGCAGCCCGCTCGGCGATTTACCAACAGGACCTGCGGCGTTATCACAACCATCGGGTTAAATCCAGAACCTTTCAAGAAGGCGACTTGGTGCTCCGGCTCATCCAGGATCAGACACACAAATTATCCCCACCTTGGGAAGGGCCCTTTGTGGTCAGCAAGAATTTAAATAACGGTCCATACTACCTTATCGATATTCGAGAGCACAAAGACTCACGTAAGTCGGAGGAGGAGACCCGCCGGCCGTGGAATATAGCTCATCTTCGGCCTTACTACACTTGAGCCACCGGCTCTCATGATGTACATATCTTGGTGATATATATGTTATCAATAATAAAGCAGGACCTTTGTCCTTTTCATACCCAAAGATCATATGACTTCATTGTCATAATTTCAAAAAGACCATTGGGGGCTGATCGTATTCGAATCTAGCTTAACCCCTTTGGCATAGCTTCCTGATCGTATTCAAATCATACATGTTCAAACAAACTTGATCACTTCGGGGCTGGGTCATATTCAAATCATAGTTTAACCCCTTTTGGTCCGACTATGATCATATTCGAATCAAAGTTGTTAAATATTCTCAAGGTCACTTGGGGGCTTCCTGTTCAAACATAGATCGTATTCGAACCAAAGAGAACATAGCTGTCGGTACCCACTTGATCGGCGCAATGCCAAAACCCACTTGGGGGCTTCTTGATTGTATTCGAATCATAGCTTAACCCCTCTTGGGTCCGACCCAGATCGTATTCGAATCAGAGTCGTTAAATATTCTCAAGGTCATTTGGGGGCTTCCTGTTCAAACATAGGTCGTATTCGAACCAAAGAGAACATAGTTGTCGGTACCCTCTTGATCGGCATAATGACAAACCACTAGGGGCTACATGGTCATATTCGAACCCTAGCTTAACTACTTTGGGACGGTTTACTGGTCGTATTCGAATCAGAAGCCTTAATTTGTCTTTCTGTTCTTTTTTGCTTAAATCTTTTTTTGAAAGCACTCTTTTCTTGAGACCTTTTCTGTCTTCATGTTTAAGGCATATAAGGTGTCTGTTTGAGCCATCTTGACTTTGAACAATCAGTCGCCAGGCGTGTGACAAAACTCCAATTGAAGTCATGACTTCTAAAGTGGATCATCACCCCTACTGTACCGGTCAGATAAACCAACAGTAAAATATTTTCGACATCTCAGGTATGATATTATCAATTATATTGAAAGTTCTGATTCTCATCAGAGTTATTTATGACTCATGTTTCACATTTATATTTATGTGGGATAATTATGACCCGCCTTGCGGTAAGCCGCTGAGGGTCTCTGTGATCTACCTCTATGCATGACAGATTGCAGGCTTTCTTATGCACAAGGAAAATATAAAAGCGTAAGACGGAGTAAATATATGATGGCGGCTTAACAAAGTGTTAAGGCATCAAAACATGCACGAAGGCACGACACAACAAAGTCATTTCTACTCCTATTACATGACTCCCCGAGTCAAAATGATTAACATTGTTTTTTCAATAAGGACTGCAAGTATGAGCCGCCCAGCGGGTCAATTCTCTTGATGGCCTGAAGCGTTCGGATCAACCCTTTCCACTCCTTCGTCCTGTTCCTGGTCCTAGAAGGTTGATGACGACCAGCCAATGCCACCCAAAGCTTTAAATTCGGCTTCGTCATCAACTAATCTGGCCGGGTCAACCTCAGGGGCGAAGGTATGCTTACGAGTTGGTGGAATCAAACTTGTCGGGGTATATTGTGGTGTTGGGATTCTCCGGTTCTCTGCATCATAACCCGTCTGGTACTTGGAGAGATCCGCTTCTTCAGCAATCAAAGTGGCCACAAGGCGTATTGCCTTCACACAAGCAGTGAAATCTTCCTGTTCAAAGGGCGCACCATCTTCTTTTAGGCTCGGATACCCAATAGCAATGTCAGCCGAGTCTAGTTCCATAAGCCAAACTTTGGCCCGGCTCAACGCGGCTATAGCTCCGGCTCTCGCAGACGATCGCTTCAGTTCAGTAATCCGTTGGGGCAGCACAGAAAGCTTCCTTAGCACATCCGCCAAAAGTGTGGGAACTTCATTGGACAGGGCCACGGTGGCTAAGGCGCGCTGAGACCCGGTGTAGAGTTGCTCCACCAGTGTATAAACCGCCTTTAACTTATCAAAATGTCCTGGTTAAGATTTGAGCTCCTGGGGCCTGCATAGCAATGTCAGGTGTGTTAAAGAACAAAATTATATGATCATTGAAAAGTATACAGTATTTACAACTTGCAGGGTGACTTACCAAAGATTGCGGTAACCATCTGGGTCACATGGCATTTCAAGCCAGACAATTCATTGGTTGCCTTTTCAAGAGCCGCCTCTGAATTGTCAGCTCGTTGGGTTAAGGCATTCTTTTCATCAGCCCAAATCTCCGCCTCAAAGTCGGCCTTCAGCTTCTCTTGTTCAGATACACTGAATTCAAACTTGGAGTTGGCCCTTTGGGTTTCTGTTTCTTGTGATTGCAGGTGGTTCTTTAAATCAGCGATTTCTGATTGCAATTAACTTGTGGCAACTTGCACAAATACCGGATCAAAGTTATGATTATTAGCATATTATATTCAAGTCCCAAGCACCTTGCAAGAAAGACTACTTGGCACTTGGGGGCTAATGTCTATCGCGGAAGTCTATCTATAGTGGAGGTTCATAAGATTGGCGATTCACAAAATTAAAGTCCCAAGCACTTTGCAAGCAGGACTACTTGGCACTTGGGGGCTAATGCATATTGCAGTTCAAACTATGCAGTTAAAATGTTCTACACAAGCATGTGAAGGACCAGCTCATTCACTTTGATTAAACCGGCCCTTGGGGGCTACGGATTAAGCCGGATTTTTACATGTTTTTTAATCTAAAGACATTGTTAATACTTGTCTGATGTTTTCTAAGTCCACATCATATTCATCATAAGCAGTAGACTTGGGGGATGGCGTAATGAGAATGATTCAGGGGAAAGAGGAGATCATACCTCAAACTTATGGTGCATCTGCTTCACCATGTCGATTTCAACGTCGCGGCTACTATGCACTTGGCTGAGATAGCCAGATAAAACATGTCCAGCACTCATGTGGGAGTAATCTGTAAGGTCAAATCTGACCTGACGGCGTTCCAGGAGCTCTTCTTTGGCAGTGCATTTGGCAAGCACATTAGGCCTTCCCGGCTCAGTGTAACTAGTCTTGGTAATCTCAACTTCAGCTTCTTGAGGGTCGTTTGTCTTAACTAGGCTTGAGACTTCTGGATTGTCAGAGCCATCAAGAGCTTGTTCGGCAGGCGGGTCAGCGGCTGATGTAGGCGGTTCATGCGCTGGCTCAGTAGAAGAGGTTTCCGGTATGACCATATGAAGCGCCGGTTCTTTGGGAGTTGGCTCATCAACCGGCTTGTCCTTCTTGGCCTTCTTGCTAACCTTTGCTTTGCCGCTACATAAAAATCAAAAGGTCAATATAAGCATAAAAATTCAAAGTACAAGATAATTAAAGTCATCATTACCCTGGAGCGGTCTTGAAGAAGGAGAGGTTTCCTGGTAATTCGAATCAGAAGGATTCAGTGGCTGACGAGTGAGACCCGCCAAAGGATAAGAGGAATCTAAGACAGAGATGACCTCATTCCGACGCTTTCTTGGTGTATTGGGTAGACCGGAGGAGAGTTCCACGTCTTTCATGGTCTGGGTCTGTCTCCGGCTCTCATGAATCTGTCGCTTCAAATGAAATTGAGGATCTTGATAAGCTAAGGGATGTGAAAATCTTATTTTCCGGGTTACTTGGCGGAGTTTTTGGCGCGGCAAAGGCTCTGAGTTGAAGGAAATAATAGTTACCTCTTATTCCACCCCCACGGCTCATGCCCGTGTCCTCCTGATTATAATCAGTATCAATAAGGTAATTAAAAATGAGCTAAGGGAGTCCAGGGCTACCTCCGACTCAGAAGAATCATCTAGCTGAAGCTGCTCAGAGGCACTGTGTTTCTTTCCGGATTTCTTCGCGGCGGCTCTCCTAGCGGCTCTCTTGGCCTTCCTAGCTCTTTTTGCGGCCTCATGATCATATTTGACTTTCTAGAATTTGTCATTGGCCTGCAAAGTCAGCAAAAATTTGAGTACAGGTGAAACATCAACATTGGAAATGACTTGTTCAGATTGGCGACTTACCACTGGAGCCGGGTTCATTGCGCAGAAAGGGCTTAAGCCCACCTTGCCGCAGTCTATTAAGCTTTCATTAAGAAGACACTTGGTCATATCATTGATTACATGATCAGGCAGATTGTCAGGGCTGTGTCGCTGAGGGTCATCTTTCTTGCGTGATTAATTGCACATTAGACCGGGGCAGCGACTTAATGGAATAATCTGCTAGGTGTGCCAGACCTGGACCAAGTCGATGCCATTTAACCCGTTCCCCAGAAGAGCTTTGATTTTGGCCAAAGTGGGGGCAATTGTTTTGCGTTCGGCAGGTGATATCTTGTCAGACAGTGGGTGATTGGAGTCCAGACGCAAGGCGCGAAAACTGGGCAGAGGATTCTCATCAGCAGGGAGGTGTCTTGGCAATAAAACCACGTTTGATTCTAGTCCTTTGGATGGCCCGACGGATTGGCATAAGGAAAAATGACGTCTCTCCGACGCTGGATTGAGACGCTGCCAAGTTCCAAGCTCTATCCACTGGCACATTCATTTTGGCGGTTTAAGTAAAATAACTTTCTGGAGAGTAGCAGGTTGGGTTCTTCTCCAAGATACACCTCTCTGAACACTTGAAAATTGCAAATATTAGACATGGAATTGGGTCCGATGTCTTGAGGGTGGAGATCGAAGAAATGCAGGATGTCTCTAAAGAATTTTGAGTCGGGTGGTGAGAAACCCCGGTTCATATGATCCGTGAAAACAATCACCTCCCCTTCCTTGGGTTGAGGTCTCTCTTCTGTTGGGTCAGGAGCACGGTAAGACATGACATCCCTTTTTGGCAGATAACCAACTTTCACAAAGTCTTCGAGAGTCTACTCGGTAACGATGGATGGGACCTAGTTGCATGAGGTGCTTGTCTTAGGTGCCATGGTGATGGAAGCCTAAGAAAGGATAAAATTTCCGGTTCAAATTTAAGTCAGAGGAAATGTCAATATTCAAGATGGTGGCTTATCTAGGGGCCTAATGGTATGTGGATAATTATGACAGATTCTTTAAGTCGCCATAAGCATCATTGACAGTTAAGTTATTTAAGCCGCCATGGGCGGTCAAGATTATCAACTAAAGCATTATCTTCTAAGCCGGTGATAAGAGTCGCCATGGCTAGGGGGATCTAACAGATACAGATTTTTGCCTAAGTGTGGCATAAAAAAGTTTCACCAAGTGCAGTTACTATTTTGGATCAAACGGCTGTTCATAAAAGAAAATATTCTAGACCTAAAAATAGAGTATAGATGAGTTCATCAGTTCTAAGAAGGCCTCTTTGCAATATAAAGGGATCTGCTGATATCAAAAATGCGTGTGAAACATGAAGGAAATATGCCCTAGAGGCAATAATAAAGTTATTATTTATTTCCTTATATCATGGTAAATGTTTATTATTCATGCTAGAATTGTATTAACCGGAAACATGATATATGTGTGAATACATAGACAAATTGAGTGTCACTAGTATGCCTCTACTTGACTAGCTCGTTAATCAAAGATGGTTATGTTTCCTAGCCATGGACAAAGAGTTGTCATCTGATTAACGGGATCACATCATTAGGAGAATGATGTGATTGACTTGACCCATTCCGTTAGCTTAGCACTTGATCGTTTAGTATGTTGCTATTGCTTTCTTCATGACTTATACATGTTCCTATGACTATGAGATTATGCAACTCCCGTTTTATTGGAAATATGCCCTATAGGAAATAATAAAATGATTATTATTATATATCCTTGTTCATGATAATTGTCTATTGTTCATGCTATAATTGTATTAACCGGAAACCGTGATACATGTGTGAATACATAGACCACAACATGTCCCTAGTGAGCCTCTAGTTGACTAGCTCGTTGATCAACAGATGGTCATGGTTTCCTGACTATGGACATTGGATGTCATTGATAACGAGATCACATCATTAGGAGAATGATGTGATGGACAAGACCTAATACTAAGCATAGCACAAGATCATGTAGTTCGTCTGCTAAAGCTTTTCTAATGTCAAGTATCATTTCCTTAGACCATGAGATTGTGTAACTCTCGGATACCGTAAGAGTGCTTTGGGTGTGCCAAACGTCACAACGTAACTGGGTGACTATAAAGGTTCATTGCAGGTATCTCCGAAAGTGTCTGTTGGGTTGGCACGAATCGAGACTAGAATTTTTCACTCTGTAAGACGGAGAGGTATCTCTGGGCCCACTCGGTAATGCATGATCATAATGATCTCAATGTGACTAAGTGGTTAGTCATGGGATCATGCATTATGGAACGAGTAAAGTGACTTGCCGGTAACGAGATTGAAAGAGGTATTGGGATACCGACGATCGAATCTCGGGCAAGTAACGTACCAATTGACAAAGGGAATTGTATACGGGATTACTTGAATCCTCGACATCGTGGTTCATCCGATGAGATCATCGTGGAACATGTGGGAGCCAACATGGTTATCCATATCCTGCTGTTGGTTATTGGCTAGAGAGCTATCTCGTTCATGTCTGCGTGATTCCCGAACCCATAGGGTCTACACACTTAAGGTTCGATGATGCTAGGGTTATAAGGAAGATTTGTGTGTGATTACCGAATGTTGTTCAGAGTCCCGGATGATATCCCGGACGTCACGAGGAGTTCCAGAATGGTCCGGAGGTGAAGATTTATATGGGAAGTCATTATATAGTCACCGGAAGTTTTCAGGGGTATACCGGTATTGTACCGAGACCACCGGAGGGGTTCCGGGGTTCCACCGGGAGTGGCCACCTATCCTAGAGGGCCTCATGGGCTGTAGGTGGAAGGGAACCATCCCCAAGAGGGCTGGGCGCCACCCCCTAGGGCCCATGAGCCTAGGGTTGGGGGGAACCCTAAGGGGGGCGCCTCCCCTTGCTTGGGGGGCAAGCCCCCTCCCCCCTTGGCCGCCGCCCCCCTCTAGATCCCATCTAGTGGGGCTGGCCCCCCTTCCCCCTTCTCCTATAAATAGAGGGGCGAGGGGAGGGCTGCAGCACCACATCCAACGCACAACCCCTCCCCTCCCCAACACCTCTCCTCCTCCGCAAGAGCTTGGCGAAGCCCTACCGGAGAACTGCCACTCCGTCACCACCATGTTGTCGTGCTGCTGTTGGAGCCTTCTTCCTCAATCTCTCCCTCCTCCTTGCTGGATCAAGGCGCAGGAGACGTCACCGGGCTGCACGTGTGTTGAACGCAGAGGTGCCGTTGTTCGGCGCTAAGATCGGAATCCATCGCGATCTGAATCACTTCGAGTACGACTCCTTCATCCGCGTTCTTGTAACGCTTCTGTCTCGCGATCTTCAAGGGTATGAAGATGCACTCCCCTCTCTCTCGTTGCTAGTTACTCCATAGATTGATCTTGGTGATGCGTAGAATTTTTTTCATTTCTGCAACGATCCCCAACACCTTTACCGGAGGAACACTTTGTGTGCTACCAAACGTCACAACGTAACTGGGTGATTATAAAGGTGCTCTACAGGTGTCTCCAAAGGTACTTGTTGGGTTGGCGTATTTCGAGATTAGGATTTGTCACTCCGATTGTCGGAGAGGTATCTCTGGGCCCACTCGGTAATGCACATCACTATAAGTCTCGCAACCATCGCAACTAATGAGTTAGTTGCGGGATGATGTATTACGGAACGAGTAAAGAGACTTGCGAGTAATGAGATTGAACTAGGTATTGAGATACCGACGATCGAATCTCGGGCAAGTAACATACGGATGACAAAGGGAACAACATATGTTGTTATGCGGTTTGACCGATAAAGATCTTCGTAGAATAAGTGGGAGCCAATATGAGCATCCAGGTTCCGCTATTGGTTATTGACCGGAGACGTGTCTCGGTCATGTCTACTTAGTTCTCGAACCTGTAGGGTCCGCACGCTTAAAGTTTGATGACGGTTATATTATGAGTTTATGTGTTTTGATGTACCTAAGGTAGTTCGGAGTCCCGGATGTGATCACAGACATTACGAGGAGTCTCGAAATGGTCGAGATGTAAAGATCAATATATTGGACGACTATATTTGGACACTGGAATGGTTACGGGTGAGATCGGGATATTACCGTAGCACCGGGAGGTTATCGGAACCCCCTAGGAGGTATATGGGCCTTAATGGGCTTTAGTGGAAAGGAGGGGAAAGGAGCAAGGGAGGGGCGCCCCCCCCAAGCCCAATCCGAATTGGGAGGGGGCGTCCCCCCTTTCCTTCCTCCCTCCTTCCTCTTCCTTCCCTCTCCCTCTCCAAGTAGGGAAAGGAGGAGTCCTACTCCCGGTAGGAGTAGGACTCCCCCCCTTAGGCGCGCCTCCTCCCCTTGGCCGGCCCTCTCCTCCCCTCCTTTATATACGGAGGAGGGGGCACCCCATAGACACAACAATTTATCCCTTGGATCTCTTAGCCGTCTGCGATGCCCCCTCCACCATAATCCACCTCGATAATATCATAGCGGTGCTTAGGCGAAGCCCTGCGTCGTGATCATCATCACCCGGCCGTCGTGCTGACGGAACTCTCCCTCAAAGCTTGGCAGGAATCGGAGTTCGAGGGATGTCATAGAGTTGAACATGTGCTGAACTCAGAGGTGTCGTGCGTTCGATACTTGATCGGTCGGATTGTGAAGACATACGACTACATTAACCGCGTTGTGCTAACGCTTCCGCTTTCGGTCTACAAGGGTATGTGGACACACTCTCCCCTCTCGTTGCTATGCATCACCATGATCTTGTGTGTGCGTAGGATTTTTTTTGAAATTACTACGTTCCTCAATTGTGGTATCAGAGCCAGGTTTTATGCATAGATGTTATATGCATGAGTAGAACACAAGTGACTTGTGGACGATACAAGTCATACTGCTTACCAGCATGTCATACTTTGGTTCGGCAGTATTGTTGGATGAAGCGGCCCGGACCGACATTACGTGTACGCTTATGCGAGACTGGTTCTACCGACGTGCTTTGCACATAGGTGGCTGGCGGGTGTCAGTTTCTCCAACTTTAGTTGAACTGAGTGTGGCTACGCCCGGTCCTTGAGAAGGTTAAAACAACACTAACTTGACAAACTATCATTGTGGTTTTGATGCGTAGGTAAGAACGGTTCTTGCTCAGCCCGTAGCAGCCACGTAAAACTTGCAACAACAAAATAG
Source organism: Triticum dicoccoides (assembly GCF_002162155.2). Lineage (NCBI taxonomy): Eukaryota > Viridiplantae > Streptophyta > Magnoliopsida > Poales > Poaceae > Triticum > Triticum dicoccoides. The sequence goes on along the minus strand of NC_041387.1, from coordinate 601,265,596 downwards.
AGGACGTCTAACTTGTTTTTGCAGGGCATGTTGTGATGTGATATGGTCAATACGTGATGCTATATTTTATTGTATGAGATGATCATGTTTTGTAACCAAGTTATCGGCAACTGGCATGAGCCATATGGTTGTCGCTTTATTGCATGCAATGCAAACGCCCTATAATTGCTTTACTTTATTACTAAGCAGTAGCGATAGTCGTAGAAGCAATAGTTGGCGAGACGACAACGATGCTATGATGGAGATCAAGGTGTCGCACCGGAGACGATGGTGATCATGACGGTGCTTCGGAGATGGAGATCACAATCACAAGATAATGATGGCCATATCATATCACTTATATTGATTGCATGTGATGTTTATCCTTTATGCATCTTATCTTGCTTTGTTTGACAGTAGCATTATAAGATGATCTATCACTAAATTTCAAGATAAAAGTGTTCGCCCTAAGTATGCACCGTTGCCAAAGTTCGTCGTGCCCAGACACCATGTGATGATCGAGTGTGATAAGCTCTACGTCCATCTACAACGGGTGCAAGCCAGTTTTGCACATGCAGAATACTCAGGTTAACCTTGATGAGCCTAGCATATGCAGATATGGCCTTGGAACACTGAGACCAAAAGGTCGAGCATGAATCATATAGTAGATATGATCAACATAGTGATGTTCACCATTGAAAACTACTCCATTTCACGTGATGATCAGTTATGGTTTAGTTGATTTGGATAACGTGATCACTTAGATGATTAGAGGGATGTCTATCTAAGTGGGAGTTCTTAAGTAATATGATTAATTGAACTTAAATTTATCATGAACTTAGTACCCGATATTTTGCATATATATGTTGTTGTAGATAGATGGCTCGTGTTGTTGTTCCGTTGAATTTTAATGCGTTCCTTGAGAAAGCAAAGTTGAAAGTTGATGGTAGCAATTACATGGACTGGGTCCGTCACTTAAGGATTATCCTCATTGCTGCACAGAAGAATTACGTCCTGGAAGCACCGCTAGGTGCCAAACCTGCTGCAGGAGCAACACCAGATGTTATGAATGTCTGGCAGAGCAAAGCTGATGACTACTCAATAGTTCAGTGCGCCATGCTTTTCGGCTTAGAACCAGGACTTCAACGATGTTTTGAACGGCATGGAGCGTATGAGATGTTCCAGGAGTTGAAGTTAATATTTCAAGCAAATGTCTGGATTGAGAGATATGAAGTCTCCAATAAGTTCTACAGCTGCAAGATGGAGGAGAATAGTTCTGTCAATGAGCATATACTTAGAATGTCTGGGTATAACAATCACTTGATTTAACTGGGAGTTAATCTTCCGGATAATAGCGTCATTGACAGAATTCTTCAATCACTGCCACCAAGCTACAAGAACTTCGTGATGAACTATAACATGCAAGGGATGGATAAGATAATTCCCGAGCTCTTAGCAATGCTAAAGGCTGCGGAGGTAGAAATCAAGAAGGAGCATCAAGTGTTGATGGTCAATAAGACCACCAGTTTCAAGAAAAAAGGCAAAGGGAAGTAGAAGGGGAACTTCAAAAAGAATAGCAAACAAGTTGCTTCTCAAGAGAAGAAAACCAAGTCTAGACCTAAGCCTGAGACCGAGTGCTTCAACTGCAAGTAGACTGGTCACTGGAAGCGGAACTGCCCCAAGTATTTGGCGGATAAGAAGGATGGCAAGGCAAACAAATGTATATGTGATATACATGTTATTGATGTGTACCTTACCAGAGCTCACAGTAGCACTTGGGTATTTGATACTGGTTTTGTTGCTAATATTTGCAACTCGAAACAGGGACTATGGATTAAGAGGACACTGGCTAAGGACGAGGTGACGATGCATGTGGGAAACGGTTCCAAAGTCGATGTGATCGTCGTCGGCACGCTACCTCTACATCTACCTTCAGGATTAGTATTAGACCTAAATAATTGTTATTTGGTGCCAGTGTTGAGCATGAACATTATATCTGGATCTTGTTTAATGCTTCCGCTCTCGGTCTACGAGGGTACATGGACACAATCTCCCCTCTCATTGCTATGCATCACCATGATCCTGTGTGTGCGTAGGAAGTTTTTTGAAATTACTACATTCCTCAACAAAACAGTTATCGCATAAGTTTTATACTATTCTTGGATCAGAGGAGGCTTCAGTGTTAGAACTATGAAGAACCGAGATGAATAGCGAAGAACATAGGAAGAACCTATGAACCCTAATGCAGATATGGAGCAGGGGAAGAAGAAAGCTTACGGCTGTAGGGTTGCTGCGGAGGTTCGCCACCGTTCTCTGGACAGACTCAGGTCGATGCAGCGGCCAAGGTCGATGAAGATGAGGGGACGGCGTCGGCGGAGCTCGAGCAGCAGTAGGGTGCGCGAGGAAGAAGATGCGGAATGGAGAAGAATGAGGAAAGACCTGGTCGGGTCTATTTATAAGGAAAATTGATGAGTGGGCGTGAAAAACGAGGAGGCCAAAGGCATAAGTTATCCAACTACAAGGATGCCTCGATTTTCAGGATGATCTTTAAGATAAGGATCCATTGAGATATATTGCACAAAGCATAAGTTGATGACAGATGACGTCACGGTGGGTTATCCCAAATCCATAGGATGACGTCATGGCGGGTTAAGTTCTCGCATAAAGAGGAAGCAGAAGATTTTTTTTCTTAAGTGTTGAAGATTGACATGAACTAGTTCAAATCAATCTGGGGTCTAATGTTGGGGATATAACTATTAGGCATGACCCGCCCAGGAGGGGCCAGGTCACACCTATGACGAAGCCCATTGAAGACACTTGAGGATGGCGGCTCACTTAAAGGCCCAAGGCCCAGGGGTGAGTTTAGGCCTGTAGAGATAAACCGCCATGTATGTATGACTTGTGTTGTAAGACGGGAATAGAGAGAGACTGAGCCGGACACTGTTTATAAACCGGTCGGGACTCTGTGAGCCGCTGGGCGTCGACCTCTATATATAAATGGACGACCCAGAGGTGGTTCAGGGTAAGAAAGATCAGATCGAGAACTAGGTCAAGTGGATTCGCTCCCTGGTTATCGAGTCATAAGCAATCCCACCCAAAACTGGATCATAGGCTTTTACCTTCACCGCAAGGGGCCGAACCAGTATAAACCGCGTGTCCTTTGTTCCGTTTAACCCCTTTAAGCTTCCTAGTTGCGATGGCTCCACGACTAAGTCCTTACGCTAGGACATCTGATGTGACAATTCCACGACACAGATGGTAAACAAGAGGATATTTGAGACAGTGGGCGGGGGAACAACAAGTCGAAGCTTAGACACATAAAAACTATAGTGTATGCTTGAGAAGTTGAAGGTAGCTCCCGATATTCTTGTGGAACAACACTAACACATGCTATAATCTTGTAAGGCCTAAAGTATCATAAGGAAGGGTTCTGGTTAGCTCACTATGCCACCAAGCTTTGAGAGCATATGGCTTTAACTTTAAGATAACCATATCGCCGACATGGAAGGAGCGATTAGAAAGGCTTGCCACCTTGCGTTTTAATCTATTGGTTTGTTATGTTGAGGTGTGATGTCTACTACACAACCTTCTTCTTGTAGACCTTGTTGGGCCTGCAAGTGCACAGGTTTGTAGGACAGTAGCAAATTTCCCTCAAGTGGATGACCTAAGGTTTATCAATCCGTAGGAGGCGTGGGATGAAGATGGTCTCTCTCAAGCAACCCTGCAACCAAATAACAAAGAGTCTCTTGTGTCTCCAACACACCCAATACAATGGTAATTTGTATAGGTGCACTAGTTCGGCGAAGAGATGGTGATACAAGTGCAAAATAGATAGTAGATAAAGGTAATTGTAATCTGAAATAATAAAAACAGCAAGGTAACGAGCGATAAAAGTGAGCATAAACGATATTGCAATGCTAGGAAACAAGGCCTAGGGTTCATACTTTCACTAGTGCAAGTTGTCTCAACAATAATAACATAGATAGATCATATAACAAGCCCTCAACATGCAACAAAGAGTCACTCAAAGCCACTAATAGCGGAGAACAAATATAGAGATTATGGTAGGGTACAAAACCACCTCAAAGTTATTCTTTCGGATCGATCTATAAAAGAGTTCGTACTAGAATAACACCTTAAGACACAAATCAACCAAAACCCTAATGTCACCTAGATACTCCATTGTCACCTCAAGTATCCGTGGGCATGATTATACGATATGCATCACACAATCTTAGATTCATCTATTCAACCAACACAAAGTACTTCAAAGAGTGCCCCAAAGTCTCTACCGAAGAGTCAAGAACGTGTGCCAACCCCTATGCATAGGTTCTTGGGCGGAACCCACAAGTTGGTCAGCAAAACATACATCAAGAGGCACATGATATCCTATTGTCACCACAGATAAACACGGCAAGACATACATCAAGTGTTCTCATAAAAGACTCAATCCGATAAGATAACTTCAAAGGGGAAACTCAATTCATCACAAGAGAGTAGAGGGGGAGTGTAACGCCCTCGATGCGGCTATAGCTCCCACGTGTCGAGGCACGACTTAGAGGCATAACCGCATTGAAAGCAATGTCGCAAGTCAGGCAATCATTACAACATCCCATGTAATACATAATAAAAGGGGGAGATAACATAGTTGGCTTACACTCGCCACGTCACATCAGAGTACATAAATAACATCCATCAAACAAACACTCATGGCCCGACTACGGCGCCAAAATAGAAAAGAACCCAACATGCGACAAGATCCTGAATCGATAACCCCAACTAGGCACCACTACTGATCATCCGGAAAAGACACATAGTAACACTGAGAGTCCTCGTCGAACTCCCACTTGAGCTCGTAATCGTCAACTGGAGCAGAAACACCTGGACCTGCATCTGGAGTTGTAGAATCTGTGAGCCACAGGGACTCAGCAATCTCACACCCACGCGATCAAGACTATTTAAGCTCATAGGAATGGATAAGGCAAAATATGTGGAGCTGCAGCAAGCGATTAGCATATGTGGTGGCTAACTTATACGCAAAAGAGAGCGAGAAGAGAAGGCGAAGCACGAGCGAGAAGCTAAAGGAACATCCTGGGCAAGCATAACTCCAACACCGTGTCCACTTCCCGGACTCCGCCGAGAAGGGGCCATCACGGTAACACACACGGTTGATTCATTTTAATTAAGTTTAGTTCAAGTCATCTACAACCGGACATTAACAAATTCCCATCCGCCCATAACCGCGGGCACGGCTTTCGAAAGTTCAATCCCTGCAGGGGGGTCCCAACTTAGCCCATAACAAGCTCTCACGGTCAACGAAGGAATAGACCTCCACCCAAGACACACCGATCAGACTCGGTATCTCGGTACAACAAGATGATTCGACAGGTTAAAACAAGTCCAGCAACACCGCCCGAATGTGCCGACAAATCCCGATAGGAGCTGCACATATCTCTTTCTCAGGGCACACTCAGATGAGACTAGCTACGAGTAAAACCAACCCTCAAGTTTCCCCGAGGTGGCCCCGCAGGCAGCTCAGTTCGGACCAACACTTAGAGGGAGCACTGGCCCAAGGGGGGCTAAAATACGATGACCCTCGGGCTGCGGAAACCCAAGGGAAAAAGAGGCTAGGTGGCAAATGGTAAAACCAATGTTGGGCATTGCTGGAAAAGCTTTAATCAAGGCGAACTATCAAGGGGTTCCCATTATAGCCCAACCGCGTAAGGGACGCAACAATCCGGGAACATAACACCGATATGACGGAAACTAGGGCGGCAAGAGTGGAACAAAACACTAGGCGAGAGGCCGAGCCTTCCACCCTTTACCAAGTATATAGATGCATTAAGATAACATAGCAATATAATGATATCCCAACAAGTAAAATAAATGTTCCAACAAGGAACGGCTCCAATCTTCACCTGCAACTAACAACGCTATAAGAAGGGCTGAGCAAAGCGGTAACATAGCCAATCAACGGTTTGCTAGGACAATGGTGGGTTAGAGGTTCCACATGGAAATTGGGAGGCTGACAAGCAAATGGTAGGCATCGAAGCAGTGGCAAAGCAAAAGAGCGAGCAAACTAGCATAGCAAAGATAGTAGTGATTTCGAGGGTATGATCATCTTGCCTGCACAGTTGTCAGAGTTGACTGGATCCTCACAAGCAAACTCAACGGGCTCCTCGGTAGCAAACTCGTCTCCCGGCTCTACCCAACAAGACAAACAAGCAACAAGGATACAATCAACCACGGGCAAGACCAAGCAATATGATGAAATGACGATATGCTATGCGGGATGCGATGCGGGATGCAAAATGCAAGATATGACAGGAAAAGCATGAACCTGGCATCAACTTGGAAAACCAAGTGTGCCACTGGATAGAGGGGGTGAAATCTCTTGAAAACGATATAAAGATCATAGGAATCGGAGCTACGGTTTGGAAATGGCGAGCGTTTTAAGATATGACACCGGTATGCGATTTGCAGCAAGTAGGCATCTAAATGCGTTTGGAAATTAACGCTAGTCTGAAATTTCAGATCACGATGCTCTCTTCGGAGCAGCAAAACAACATGATAGAAAACCTGAACATGACAAGTAAGAACATGGCATGGAGCTACTCAACAATCTTAATAAAACACCCAAAGTGACCTGGGGCCAAAAGGGTTCACAAAATACTCTACCGAGCTCACGAACATCGCTCGAACACAATCAGTTTTCAGACTTAGTGAAAACTAAGACATGCTGAAATTTAACTCACGAAGGCATGTAGACGAGCCCGATGCACTCACTAAGGTGCAAGTCATGGCAAGTAAAGCATATAAACAGCAAGAAGGCACAAAGTGCTAGCTACCCATGGCGAGAACGAAGGCATAGCATGCATGGAACACTAACGGTAGCATCGGCAAAATCGCAAACAAGTTGACGATCTGCCCAGATTAACAACGAAGCAAAAGTTGAGCTCGATTGAGTCAACCTAGAGCACTCCACATATGCAAACAAAGACACGGATGGAAAGAGCATAACATAAATATCAAAACTCCCTTACTGATCATCCTCAAAAGAGGCACGGATCACTAGGAAACAAGCTGGACATATAGCATCATGAACTAAAATATCCCAGACTTAGTGAAAATCACTAAGTCCCTGAAATCTGCAATCTCAGGTACCTCTCTTCGCAAGCTTCCACAAGACAACACACACATCATAAAAATGCATGGGTGGCACCTCTAAAAAGAAGACAAAATTCTTCACAATTCATCCCAAAGGGGCACAGGCATATCATGCACGAATTAAACATGGCAAAAATGACAAAAGTGCATGATGAACTAACGGATCTGCGATTTAACTCACGAAGCCTCCTTCTAACAGAATTTTGGGTATCAAGATGACCTCAAATGCAAATGATGCAATGGAATGAAATGATGTACATGTCGAGGCGAAGATTTTGATATATCATATGCCCAAAACGGAGCTACGGTTACGGAGATACAAGCAGTCAAAGATAGCACGAAAATTAGGGTTTCGGGGGAGAGAAGTCAACCGAAAACTCAGATCCAGATCGGATCTCGCGGGTACTGTTCACCGGCGCGTTTCCCGAGGATGACCAGCGCCGGAGCTCGTCGGTGCCGGCCGGAGTGAGGGAAGAGGAGGCCGGGGTGAGGGAGAGGAGGCCGGGCGGCGACCGCGGGCGGCGGCGTCCGGGGCGGCGCCGGCCGGTGGCGGGCGGCGGGGCCCGGCGTGGCGGCGGCCGGTGCGGTGGCGGCGACGGCGCCGGTCGCCGGAGGTCGGGGAGGCGGCGGCGCCCGAGAGGAGGAAGAGGCGCGGGGGCGCGGGCTCGCGGGGGCCCCTCCTGGGCCTCCCGGGCCGGGACGGCGGCAATGTGGGCCTCGCCCACGTGGCGGCGCGTGAGTGGGTGCGGCGGCGGGGCGGACAACGTCCGGCGTAGGCGGACACGTCCGGCCCGGCGCGGGGAAGATGGATCTGTTTTTTTTAACTAGGGTTTCGGACGGGGGAAGAAGAGATCCGAATGGAGGGGGGTATAAATAGGCATAAGTGGAGCTAGGAGAGTCCAAATGAGGTGCGGTTTTCGCCCACACGATCGTGATCGAACGCTCTAGGACATGGAGCAGAGTTTGGTGGGTTTTGGGCCAAATTTGGGGGGTGTTGGGCTGCAACACACACGAGGCCTTTTCGGTCCCTCGGTTAACCGTTGGAGTATCAAACGAAGTCCAAATGATACGAAACTTGACAGGCGGTCTACCGGTAGTAAACCAAGGCCGCTTGGCAAGTCTCGGTCCAATCTGGAAATGTTTAATCCCCACACACGAAAGAAAGCTAGAAATGACCACCGGAGGAGAACGAAGCGCCGGAATGCAAAACGGACAACGGGGAAAATGCTCGAATGCATGAGATGAACATGTATGCAAATGCAATGCACGAGATGACATGATAAGAGATGCACGAAAAAGAAAAACAACACACGGAGACAAAGACCAAACCCGAGAAATAAATATAACTTAGCGCCGGAGACGGCAAGAGTTGGATACAAATATGGAAAGTATATCTGGGGCGTTACAACACTCCACCACTACGAAAAGATCTCGTCCCGAGATCTAGGACTGAAAGAACTCCGGGTACTCAGAACGGAGGTGATCCTCGCGTTCCCAGGTAGCTTCACGGTCGGAATGGTGAGACCACTTAACTTTGAGAAATTTGATTGACTTGTTGCGAGTCTAGCGTTCAGTCTCTTCAAGAATAGCAACTGGGTGCTCACGATAGGAGAGATCTTCTTGGAGCTCAATGTCCTCGAAGTTGACGGTGCGGTCAGGAGTCTTGAAGCACTTTCGAAGCTGAGAGACATGGAACACATCATGAACATTTGCAAAGTTTGAAGGAAGCTCGAGTTGATAGGCGAGGTCGCCTCTCTTGCTGACAATCTTGAAAGGTCCCACGTATCTAGGGGCAAGCTTCCCTTTGATATCGAAGCGACGAGTACCTTTCATAGGAGAGACGCGGAGGTAAACATGATCTCCGATCTCGAAAGCCAATTCACGGTGCTTACTATCATAGTAGCACTTCTGGCGGGATTGAGCTGCTTTGAGGTTATCACGAATGACTTTGCACATTTCTTCTGCTTCTGTGATTAAGTCATTACCCAGCAGCTGACGTTCACCGGTTTCAGACCAGTTGAGAGGGGTACGGCACTTCCTGCCATATAGAATTTCAAAAGGGGGTTTGCCCGAACTTGCTTGAAAGCTGTTGTTGTATGAGAATTCAGCATAAGGAAGACAATCCTCCCACTTCATGCCGAAGGAAATCACACAAGCCCTGAGCATGTCTTCGAGAATCTGATTGACACGCTCGACTTGACCGCTCGTTTGAGGATGGAAAGCTGTGCTGAAGCGGATGTTGGTGCCCATGGCCTTCTGAAAAGAATCCCAAAACTTGGAGGTAAAGATGCTGCCACGGTCTGAAGATATCACTTGAGGAATACCGTGCAGAGAGACAATGCGAGAGGTATAGAGTTCCGCCAATTGAGCTGCAGTGATCGACTCTTTGATAGGCAGAAAGTGAGCCACTTTGGTGAGCTTGTCGATGACGACGAATATAGCATCATTGCCACGCTTGGACTTTGGAAACCCAGTCACGAAGTCCATTTAAATGTGGTCAAACTTCCATCCTGGAATGGCAAGAGGTTGGAGGAGACCTGCTGGCCTTTTGTGTTCTGCCTTCACTCTTCTGCAGACATCACACTCGTTCACGAATTGAGCGATCTCGCGCTTCATTCGAGTCCACCAATAAGTTTGCTTGAGGTCCTGATACATCTTCGTACTACCAGGGTGGATGGAGAGGAGAGAGTTGTGAGCCTCGTTCATGATCACCTTACGAAGTTCACCTTTGGGCACAACAATTCGATCCTCGAAGAAGAGAGTGTCCTTGTCATCAAGTCGGTAGCACTTGTACTTGGACTGACTCTTTGCAATACCAATCTTCACTTTCTTCACCATAGCATCAAGAAGTTGGGCTTGGCGAATCTGGTCTTCTAAGGTAGGAGAGACTTGAAGGTTGGCGAGGAAACCTTGAGGAACAACTTGCAGATTAAGCTTGCAGAAAGCTTCACAAAGCTCGGGTTGATAAGGCTTGAGAATCAGACTGTTGCAATATGCTTTTCTGCTCAAAGCGTCAGCAATCACATTAGCCTTGCCTGGAGTATACTCGATACTCGGATTGTACTCTTGAATCATTTCGACCCATCGAGTCTGCCTGAGGTTGAGATTAGGCTGAGTGAAGATGTACTTGAGACTCTTGTGATTAGTGAAAATATCCACTTTCCTTCCCAATAGAAGATGTCTCCAAGTCAACAAAGCATGCACAACTGCCGCCAACTCGAGATCATGAGTGGGGTAGTTCTTCTCATTAGGTTTCAACTGGCGAGAGGTATAAGCAACAACTTTCTTCTCTTGCATCAGTACAGCACCGAGACCTTGGAGAGAGGCATCACAAAAGACCTCGTACGGCTTGGTTTCATCAGGCGGAGTCAGAACTGGAGCAGTGATCAATTTCTCTTTCAAAGAGTTGAAAGCAATATCACACTCCGGAGACCAAACGTACTTGACGTGCTTCTGAAGAAGATTTGAGAGAGGCTTGGCGATCTTAGAAAAGTTTTCAACGAATCTTCTGCAATAGCTTGCGAGACCGAGGAAACTGCGGAGTTGCTTCACGTTCTGAGGAGGTTCCCAATTCACAATTGCAGACACCTTCTCAGGATTGACGGAAATGCCCTTGGCAGAGATGATATGACCAAGATAAAGAACCTCATCGAGCCAAAATTCACACTTGGAGAACTTGGCGTAGAACTGATGTTCTCTGAGCTTGTCAAGAACCAAACGCAAGTGCTTGGCATGATCTTCCTTGTTCTTGGAGAAAACCAGAATGTCGTCGAGATAGACCAAAACGAATTCATTGGTGTAGGGGTTGAAGATGAAGTTCATCATGCGAGAGAACGTCGGAGGAGCGTTGGCGAGGCCAAAAGACATGATGGTGTATTCATATGAACCAAAGCTTGTTCTGAACGCCGTCTTGGGAATATCTTGCTCACGAATACGAATCTGATGATAACCCATACGGAGATCAAGCTTGGAGAATACTTGAGCACCCTTGAGTTGTTCGAACAGCTCATTGATGTTGGGAAGTGGGTATTTGTTCTTGATGGTCTTCTTGTTTACTGGACGGTAATCAACACAAAGTCGACTCGATCCATCCTTCTTCTTCACAAAAAGAACACCACAACCCCACGGAGAAGTACTAGGCCGAATGAGACCCAATCTTTCTTGCTCATCGAGTTGTTTCTTCAACTCCTTCAACTCTTCGGGGCCGAGCTTGTAAGGACGTTTGCACACAGGTTCCGTACCGGGCTCAAGTTCAATAACAAATTCAACTGGCCGGTGCGGAGGCATTCCTGGGAGCTCTTCCGGAAAGACGTCTTGATACTCACAAACAACCGGAATATGCGAAATAGCATCCAATTCACCCTTCTCATTGAGAGAAAACAACCGGATGGAATTATCCCGAGCGGCAAAGACAATGACATCCTCAGACGAATGAGTCAGTTGAATCTGCCTGGCTGCACAATCAAGCTGAGCTTTATGCTTAGAGAGCCAGTCCATCCCGAGAATAAGATCGATATCCGAGTTACCAAGAACCATAGGAGAAGCAAGAAACTTGAAATCACCCATCAAGATTGAAATATCCGGCACCTCCATACTGGAACTCAGTCGCTTAGCTGGAGAGACGACTTGCATAGCTCTAGGTAATGCCTTAGTTCTAAAATTGTTCTCCGATGCAAATGGAAATGACATGAAGGAATGCGATGCACCAGAGTCAAAAAGAACTTTTGCAGGAATATCATTAATAGGAAGGTTACCCATAATGACATCTGAAGAATCCTCAGCCTGAGCTGCATTCAGCATATTGACCTTGGCGTGCTTGGGATTATGCTTGACCACAGTTGTACTTGCCGATCTGACAGGAGGAGGAGGAGGAAGACGCCTCTGGTTGGTACACTTGTTGGCATAGTGACCCTTCTGTTGGCACTTGTTGCACGTGACCTCTGAAAGCGGACGGTGATACGGAGCACTCGGTCTTGGCGCTTGAGACAAAGACTTGTTCTGAAAGCCTGGGTTGGGTGGGTGGGAGAAACCACTGCCACCTTTGCTCTTCTGCTGATACGGCTGACGGAACGGAGGAGGAGGAAGCCAATACTTCTGCTGCTTGACCACTTGAGTAGAGGAAGACGGAGTAACATCTCTGGCACGCTTCCTGGAAGCATCACATCTCATCTGAGCAGCCTCTTGCTTCAGTGCCATGTTGTAGAACTCATCGTATCTCAACGGCTCAAAGAGGACAAGAGCGAGCTGAATTTCCTCACGAAGACCACCCCTGAACTGATAGATCATGCTCTTCTCATCAGGAACATCCTGCTTGGCAAAACGGGCGAGCTTCTAGAACAACTTGTTGTAGTCATAGACAGACAAAGAGCCTTGCTTCAGATTACGGAATTCCTGACGCTTACTCTCAACCACACTTTGAGGGATGTGATGAGCGCGGAAATCTTGACGGAAATCGTCCCAAGTGATCAGACGTCCACCTCTGGAATCCTTGTACTACTGGAACCACTCTGCAGCCTGATCTTTGAGCTGGAAAGAAGCGAACTTGACGAAATCTTCAGGCCTGACGTTGCTGCATTCAAAATGCTTGCCCAGATCCACTAGCCAATCGTCAGCATCGGTAGCCTCAACACAACCGCTGAACGTCTTTGGGCCATTTGCGAGGAACTGGTTCAGAGTAGCAAAGTGGTGCTGATTATGGCCTTGATTCCCTTGACTGCCTTGATGGCGCTCTTGGAGGATTTGCATGATCAACTGTGTATTTGCATTAGTTGCGGCCATCACAGCTTGCCATGCTTCCGGAGGAGGCGGAGGCGGAGGCGGATCAGGATTCAGAGTCGTGCGCGTTGGAGGAGCCATCCTGAACATGTTGACCACCATTAGCACATTGATAGACAACAATATAGAAGCTGAATCCAACGGAATGAAAATTGCAACATATAGTCTTCACATCCGAACAAAATGAACGAATGCATTTCTCTTCAAATGGTCACATATCCATAAATTGAGAAGCCACGAAGAATTAAGGAAGAGAAATAATTCAACAAGGTACGGATCAAGAACGAATAATCGGTAAGAAATCCCAATCTCAAACCAATATTCGTGGAAGAAGAACTAGAGCTACTAGAATTCCCACCTATGAAACTCCCGAACCTTTTCGGTTATGCAATCAGGTGTTGGGGATACAGGGGAAGCACAATATCTCACCCAAACTAGCAAATCCTACATCCAGCTGTATCCATCCTTCAACAAATAACCAGGAAAACTTCGGAAACCATCTACCTCAACCTTCGAAAAGCATCTGTTATACAAGTTATGGCGATACTCCCGAACTCCCGCCCCAGTACTGGGTGGCGTCGAGGTTATCTCACCAACGAACTGCATAAAAGAGATTTCCGATGTCGCGCACATATCTCAAGTATACCAGAATTGCAACGATAAAATTGTGACGACAACACCTCGGAGCTCAACTCCCCGGGACACTGCCACAACCCCTAAAGACAGGAGGCACCAAGAACAATGTTCTCGTCACAAAACCATCGGAACAAAACCAAGATACTCGCGTGATCCTAAAATTTTTTTAGAGAAATTTGAGAAGAGAAGAGTCAAAACTCTACGCCAGGATGCCTTACCAGAGCGATGAGGAGACTGGGAAGTAAAAAGAATTCCTAAGCTCTCCGATATATAATTCCTAAGGACTCAAAACATTTTTCTAGACACAACTCGGCTGCTAAAAACGATCAAGCAATGGGGGCTCCTAAGGTCGGGGAAGGCTCTGATACCAACTTGTAACGCCCTCGATGCGGCTATAGCTCCCACATGTCGAGGCACGACTTAGAGGCATAACCGCATTGAAAGCAATGTCGCAAGTCAGGCAATCATTACAACATCCCATGTAATACATAATAAAAGGGGGAGATAACATAGTTGGCTTACACTCGCCACGTAACATCAGAGTACATAAATAACATCCATCAAACAAACACTCATGGCCCTACTACGGCGCCAAAATAGAAAAGAACCCAACATGCGACAAGATCCTGAATCGATAACCCCAACTAGGCACCACTACTGATCATCCGGAAAAGACACATAGTAACGCTGAGAGTCCTCGTCGAACTCCCACTTGAGCTCGTAATCGTCAACTGGAGCAGAAACACCTGGACCTGCATCTGGAGTTGTAGAATCTGTGAGCCACAGGGACTCAGCAATCTCACACCCACGCGATCAAGACTATTTAAGCTCATAGGAATGGATAAGGCAAAATATGTGGAGCTGCAGCAAGCGACTAGCATATGTGGTGGCTAACTTATACGCAAAAGAGAGCGAGAAGAGAAGGCGAAGCACGAGCGAGAAGCTAAAGGAACATCCTGGGCAAGCATAACTCCAACACCGTGTCCACTTCCCGGACTCCGCCGAGAAGGGGCCATCACGGTAACACACACGGTTGATTCATTTTAATTAAGTTTAGTTCAAGTCATCTACAACCGGACATTAACAAATTCCCATCCGCCCATAACCGCGGGCACGGCTTTCGAAAGTTCAATCCCTGCAGGGGGGTCCCAACTTAGCCCATAACAAGCTCTCACGGTCAACGAAGGAATAGACCTCCACCCAAGACACACCGATCAGACTCGGTATCTCGGTACAACAAGATGATTCGACAGGTTAAAACAAGTCCAGCAACACCGCCCGAATGTGCCGACAAATCCCGATAGGAGCTGCACATATCTCTTTCTCAGGGCACACTCAGATGAGACTAGCTACGAGTAAAACCAACCCTCAAGTTTCCCCGAGGTGGCCCCGCAGGCAGCTCAGTTCGGACCAACACTCAGAGGGAGCACTGGCCCAAGGGGGGCTAAAATACGATGACCCTCGGGCTCCGGAAACCCAAGGGAAAAAGAGGCTAGGTGGAAAATGGTAAAACCAATGTTGGGCATTGCTGGAAAAGCTTTAATCAAGGCGAACTATCAAGGGGTTCCCATTATAGCCCAACCGCGTAAGGGACGCAACAATCCGGGAACATAACACCGATATGACGGAAACTAGGGCGGCAAGAGTGGAACAAAACACTAGGCGAGAGGCCGAGCCTTCCACCCTTTACCAAGTATATAGATGCATTAAGATAACATAGCAATATAATGATATCCCAACAAGTAAAATAAATGTTCCAACAAGGAACGGCTCCAATCTTCACCTGCAACTAACAACGCTATAAGAAGGGCTGAGCAAAGCGGTAACATAGCCAATCAACGGTTTGCTAGGACAATGGTGGGTTAGAGGTTCCACATGGCAATTGGGAGGCTGACAAGCAAATGGTAGGCATCGAAGCAGTGGCAAAGCAAAAGAGCGAGCAAACTAGCATAGCAAAGATAGTAGTGATTTCGAGGGTATGATCATCTTGCCTGCACAGTTGTCAGAGTTGACTGGATCCTCACAAGCAAACTCAACGGGCTCCTCGGTAGCAAACTCGTCTCCCGGCTCTACCCAACAAGACAAACAAGCAACAAGGATACAATCAACCACGGGCAAGACCAAGCAATATGATGAAATGACGATATGCTATGCGGGATGCGATGCGGGATGCAAAATGCAAGATATGACAGGAAAAGCATGAACCTGGCATCAACTTGGAAAACCAAGTGTGCCACTGGATAGAGGGGGTGAAATCGCTTGAAAACGATATAAAGATCATAGGAATCGGAGCTACGGTTTGGAAATGGCGAGCGTTTTAAGATATGACACCGGTATGCGATTGAACGGTGGAGCTGTCAGTTGGTGCAGTTCTAAACAAAGCATTGTAGCGGGATCTACATGTGAAGCGGAGTACATAGCTGCTTCGGAAGCAGCAAATGAAGGAGTCTGGATGAAGGAGTTCATATCCCATCTAGGTGTCATATCTAGTGCATCAGGTCCAATGAAAATCTTTTGTGACAATACTGGTGCAATTGCTTTGTCAAAGGAATCCAGATTTCACAAGAGAACCAAGCACATCAATAGACGCTTCAACTCCATCCGGGATCAAGTCCAGGTGGGAGACATAGAGATTTGCAAAATACATACGGATCTGAATGTTGCAGACCCATTGACTAAGCCTCTTCCACGAGCAAAACATGATCAGCAGCAAGGCTCCATCGGTGTTAGAATCATTACTGTGTAATCTAGATTATTGACTCTAGTGCAAGTGGGAGACTGAAGGAAATATGCCCTAGAGGCAATAATAAGTTATTATTTATTTCCTTATAGCATGATAAATGTTTATTATTCATGCTTGAATTGTATTAACTGGAAACATGATACATGTGTGAATACATAGACAAATTGAGTGTCACTAGTATGCCTCTACTTTGCTAGCTCATTAATCAAAGATGGTTATGTTTCCTAGCCATGGACAAAGAAGTGTCATTTGATTAACGAGATCACATCATTAGGAGAATGATGTGATTGACTTGATCCATTCCGTTAGCTTAGCACTTGATCGTTTAGTATGTTGCTATTGCTTTCTTCATGACTTATACATGTTCCTATGACTATGAGATTATGCAACTCCCGTTTACCAGAGGAACACTTTGTGTGCTACCAAATGTCACAACGTAACTGGGTGATTATGAAGGTGCTCTACAGGTGTCTCCAAAGGTACTTGTTGGGTTGGCGTATTTTGAGATTAGGATTTGTCACTCCGATTGTCAGAGAGGTATCTCTAGGCCCACTTGGTAATGCACATCACTATAAGCCTTTCAAGCATTGAAACTAATGAGTTAGTTGCGGGATGATGTATTACGGAACGAGTAAAGAGACTTGCGAGTAACGAGATTGAACTAGGTACTGAGATACCGACGATCGAATCTCGGGCAAGTAACATACCGATGACAAAGGGAACAACATATGTTATTATGCGGTTTGACCGATAAAGATCTTTGTAGAATATGTGGGAGCCAATATGAGCATCCAGGTTCCGCTATTGGTTATTGACCGGAGATGTGTCTCGGTTATGTCTATATAGTTCTCGAACTCGTAGCGTCCGCACGCTTAAAGTTCAATGACGGTTATATTATGAGTTTATGTGTCTTGATGTATCAAAGGTAGTTCGGAGTCCCGGATGTGATCACGTACATGAAGAGGAGTTTCGAAATGGTCGAGACGTAAAGATCAATATATTGGACGACTATATTTGGACACCGGAATGGTTCCTGGTGAGATCAGGATAATACAGGAGCACCGGGAGGTTATCGGAACCCCCCGGGGAGGTATATGGGCCTTAATGGGCTTTAGTGGAAAGGAGGGGAAAGGAGTAAGGGAGGGGGAGCCCCCCCCCCAAGACCAATCTGAATTGGGAGCCCCCCTTTCCTTCCTCCCTCCTTCCTCTTGCTTCGCTCTCCCTCTCCAAGTAGGAAAAGGAGGAGTCCTACTCCTGGTGGGAGTAGGACTCCCCCCCTTGGGCGCGCCTCCTCCCCTTGGCCGGCCCTCTCCACTCCTCCTTTATATACGGAGGAGGGGGGCACCCCATAGACACAACAATTGATCCCTTGGATCTCTTAGCCGTGTGCGGTGCCCCCTCCACCATAATCCACCTCGATAATATTGTCACGGTGCTTAGGCGAAGCCCTGCGTCGGTAGAACATCATCATCATCACCATGCCGTCGTGCTGATGAAACTCTCCCTCAAAGCTTGGCTGGATCAGAGTTCGAGGGACTTCATCGAGTTGAACATGTGCTAAACTCGGAGGTGCCGTGCGTTTGGTACTTGATCGGTCGGATCGTGAAGACGTACGACTACATCAACCGTGTTGTGCTAACGCTTCCGCTCTCGGTCTACGAGGGTACATGGACACACTCTCCCCTCTCATTGCTATGCATCACCATGATCCTGTGTGTGCGTAGGAAGTTTTTTGAAATTACTACATTCCTCAACAAAACAGTTATCGCATAAGTTTTATACTATTCTTGGATCAGAGGAGGCTTCAGTGTTAGAACTATGAAGAACCGAGATGAATAGCGAAGAACATAGGAAGAACCTATGAACCCTAATGCAGATATGGAGCAGGGGAAGAAGAAAGCTTACGGCTGTAGGGTTGCTGCGGAGGTTCGCCACCGTTCTCTGGACAGATTCAGGTCGATGCAGCGGCCAAGGTCGATGAAGATGAGGGGACGGCGTCGGCGGAGCTCGAGCAGCAGTAGGGTGCACGAGGAAGAAGATGCGGAATGGAGAAGAATGAGGAAAGACCTGGTCGGGTCTATTTATAAGGAAAATTGATGAGTGGGCGTGAAAAACGAGGAGGCCAAAGGCATAAGTTATCCAACTACAAGGATGCCTCGATTTTCAGGATGATCTTTAAGATAAGGATCCATTGAGATATATTGCACAAAGCATAAGTTGATGACAGATGACGTCACGGTGGGTTATCCCAAATCCATAGGATGACGTCATGGCGGGTTAAGTTCTCGCATAAAGAGGAAGCAGAAGATTTTTTTTCTTAAGTGTTGAAGATTGACATGAACTAGTTCAAATCAATCTGGGGTCTAATGTTGGGGATATAACTATTAGGCATGACCCGCCCAGGAGGGGCCAGGTCACACCTATGACGAAGCCCATTGAAGACACTTGAGGATGGCGGCTCACTTAAAGGCCCAAGGCCCAGGGGTGAGTTTAGGCCTGTAGAGATAAACCGCCATGTATGTATGACTTGTGTTGTAAGACGGGAATAGAGAGAGACTGAGCCGGACACTGTTTATAAACCGGTCGGGACTCTGTGAGCCGCTGGGCGTCGACCTCTATATATAAATGGACGACCCAGAGGTGGTTCAGGGTAAGAAAGATCAGATCGAGAACTAGGTCAAGTGGATTCGCTCCCTGGTTATCGAGTCATAAGCAATCCCACCCAAAACTGGATCATAGGCTTTTACCTTCACCGCAAGGGGCCGAACCAGTATAAACCGCGTGTCCTTTGTCCCGTTTAACCCCTTTAAGCTTCCTAGTTGCGATGGCTCCACGACTAAGTCCTTACGCTAGGACATCTGATGTGACAATTCCACGACACAGATGGTAAACAAGAGGATATTTGAGACAGTGGGCGGGGGAACAACACGTCGAAGCTTAGACACATAAAAACTATAGTGTATGCTTGAGAAGTTGAAGGTAGCTCCCGATATTCTTGTGGAACAACACTAACACATGCTATAATCTTGTAAGGCCTAAAGTATCATAAGGAAGGGTTCTGGTTAGCTCACTATGCCACCAAGCTTTGAGAGCATATGGCTTTAACTTTAAGATAACCATATCGCCGACATGGAAGGAGCGATTAGAAAGGCTTGCCACCTTGCGTTTTAATCTATTGGTTTGTTATGTTGAGGTGTGATGTCTACTACACAACCTTCTTCTTGTAGACCTTGTTGGGCCTGCAAGTGCACAGGTTTGTAGGACAGTAGCAAATTTCCCTCAAGTGGATGACCTAAGGTTTATCAATCCGTAGGAGGCGTGGGATGAAGATGGTCTCTCTCAAGCAACCCTGCAACCAAATAACAAAGAGTCTCTTGTGTCTCCAACACACCCAATACAATGGTAATTTGTATAGGTGCACTAGTTCGGCGAAGAGATGGTGATACAAGTGCAAAATAGATAGTAGATAAATGTAATTGTAATCTGAAATAATAAAAACAGCAAGGTAACGAGCGATAAAAGTGAGCATAAACGATATTGCAATGCTAGGAAACAAGGCCTAGGGTTCATACTTTCACTAGTGCAAGTTGTATCAACAATAATAACATAGATAGATCATATAACAAGCCCTCAACATGCAACAAAGAGTCACTCAAAGCCACTAATAGCGGAGAACAAATATAGAGATTATGGTAGGGTACAAAACCACCTCAAAGTTATTCTTTCGGATCGATCTATAAAAGAGTTCGTACTAGAATAACACCTTAAGACACAAATCAACCAAAACCCTAATGTCACCTAGATACTCCATTGTCACCTCAAGTATCCATGGGCATGATTATACGATATGCATCACACAATCTTAGATTCATCTATTCAACCAACACAAAGTACTTCAAAGAGTGCCCCAAAGTCTCTACCGAAGAGTCAAGAACGTGTGCCAACCCCTATGCATAGGTTCTTGGGCGGAACCCACAAGTTGGTCAGCAAAACATACATCAAGAGGCACATGATATCCTATTGTCACCACAGATAAACACGGCAAGACATACATCAAGTGTTCTCATAAAAGACTCAATCCGATAAGATAACTTCAAAGGGGAAACTCAATTCATCACAAGAGAGTAGAGGGGGAGTGTAACGCCCTCGATGCGGCTATAGCTCCCACGTGTCGAGGCACGACTTAGAGGCATAACCGCATTGAAAGCAATGTCGCAAGTCAGGCAATCATTACAACATCCCATGTAATACATAATAAAAGGGGGAGATAACATAGTTGGCTTACACTCGCCACGTCACATCAGAGTACATAAATAACATCCATCAAACAAACACTCATGGCCCGACTACGGCGCCAAAATAGAAAAGAACCCAACATGCGACAAGATCCTGAATCGATAACCCCAACTAGGCACCACTACTGATCATCCGGAAAAGACACATAGTAACGCTGAGAGTCCTCGTCGAACTCCCACTTGAGCTCGTAATCGTCAACTGGAGCAGAAACACCTGGACCTGCATCTGGAGTTGTAGAATCTGTGAGCCACAGGGACTCAGCAATCTCACACCCACGCGATCAAGACTATTTAAGCTCATAGGAATGGATAAGGCAAAATATGTGGAGCTGCAGCAAGCGACTAGCATATGTGGTGGCTAACTTATACGCAAAAGAGAGCGAGAAGAGAAGGCGAAGCACGAGCGAGAAGCTAAAGGAACATCCTGCGCAAGCATAACTCCAACACCGTGTCCACTTCCTGGACTCCGCCGAGAAGGGGCCATCACGGTAACACACACGGTTGATTCATTTTAATTAAGTTTAGTTCAAGTCATCTACAACCGGACATTAACAAATTCCCATCCGCCCATAACCGCGGGCACGGCTTTCGAAAGTTCAATCCCTGCAGGGGGGTCCCAACTTAGCCCATAACAAGCTCTCACGGTCAACGAAGGAATAGACCTCCACCCAAGACACACCGATCAGACTCGGTATCTCGGTACAACAAGATGATTCGACAGGTTAAAACAAGTCCAGCAACACCGCCCGAATGTGCCGACAAATCCCGATAGGAGCTGCACATATCTCTTTCTCAGGGCACACTCAGATGAGACTAGCTACGAGTAAAACCAACCCTCAAGTTTCCCCGAGGTGGCCCCGCAGGCAGCTCAGTTCGGACCAACACTCAGAGGGAGCACTGGCCCAAGGGGGGCTAAAATACGATGACCCTCGGGCTCCGGAAACCCAAGGGAAAAAGAGGCTAGGTGGAAAATGGTAAAACCAATGTTGGGCATTGCTGGAAAAGCTTTAATCAAGGCGAACTATCAAGGGGTTCCCATTATAGCCCAACCGCGTAAGGGACGCAACAATCCGGGAACATAACACCGATATGACGGAAACTAGGGCGGCAAGAGTGGAACAAAACACTAGGCGAGAGGCCGAGCCTTCCACCCTTTACCAAGTATATAGATGCATTAAGATAACATAGCAATATAATGATATCCCAACAAGTAAAATAAATGTTCCAACAAGGAACGGCTCCAATCTTCACCTGCAACTAACAACGCTATAAGAAGGGCTGAGCAAAGCGGTAACATAGCCAATCAACGGTTTGCTAGGACAATGGTGGGTTAGAGGTTCCACATGGCAATTGGGAGGCTGACAAGCAAATGGTAGGCATCGAAGCAGTGGCAAAGCAAAAGAGCGAGCAAACTAGCATAGCAAAGATAGTAGTGATTTCGAGGGTATGATCATCTTGCCTGCACAGTTGTCAGAGTTGACTGGATCCTCACAAGCAAACTCAACGGGCTCGTCGGTAGCAAACTCGTCTCCCGGCTCTACCCAACAAGACAAACAAGCAACAAGGATACAATCAACCACGGGCAAGACCAAGCAATATGATGAAATGACGATATGCTATGCGGGATGCGATGCGGGATGCAAAATGCAAGATATGACAGGAAAAGCATGAACCTGGCATCAACTTGGAAAACCAAGTGTGCCACTGGATAGAGGGGGTGAAATCGCTTGAAAACGATATAAAGATCATAGGAATCGGAGCTACGGTTTGGAAATGGCGAGCGTTTTAAGATATGACACCGGTATGCGATTTGCAGCAAGTAGGCATCTAAATGCAACGAAATAAACATGCTACAGCCACCAAACATGAAAACAAAATACATGGCAGTGATTTACACAAGATGGTTGACAAAACACTAGCACTGAGACATAGGCAAATTCATCCATTAAGAGGTTCAAACAAGCATGGCTAAAACGCAAATGCAAAACAGATTTCAGACTTAGTGAAATTAACGCTAGTCTGAAATTTCAGATCACGATGCTCTCTTCGGAGCAGCAAAACAACATGATAGAAAACCTGAACATGACAAGTAAGAACATGGCGTGGAGCTACTCAACAAGCTTAATAAAACACCCAAAGTGACCTGGGGCCAAAAGGGTTCACAAAATACTCTACCGAGCTCACGAACATCGCTCGAACACAATCAGTTTTCAGACTTAGTGAAAACTGAGACATGCTGAAATTTAACTCACGAAGGCATGTAGACGAGCCCGATGCACTCACTAAGGTGCAAGTCATGGCAAGGAAAGCATATAAACAGTAAGAAGGCACAAAGTGCTAGCTACCCATGGCGAGAACGAAGGCATAGCATGCATGGAACACTAACGGTAGCATCGGCAAAATCGCAAACAAGTTGACGATCTGCCCAGATTAACAACGAAGCAAAAGTTGAGCTCGATTGAGTCAACCTAGAGCACTCCACATATGCAAACAAAGACATGGATGGAAAGAGCATAACATAAATATCAAAACTCCCCTACTGATCATCCTCAAAAGAGGCACGGATCACTAGGAAACAAGCTGGACATATAGCATCATGAACTAAAATATCCCAGACAGTGAAAATCACTAAGTCCCTGAAATCTGCAATCTCAGGTACCTCTCTTCGCAAGCTTGCACAAGACAACACACACATCATAAAAATGCATGGGTGGCACCTCTGAAAAGAAGACAAAATGCTACACAATTCATCCCAAAGGGGCAGAGGCATATCATGCACGAATTAAACATGGCAAAAATGACAAGTGCATGATGAACTAACGGATCTGCGATTTAACTCACGAAGCCTCCTTCTAACAGAATTTTGGGTATCAAGATGACCTCAAATGCAAATGATGCAATGGAATGAAATGATGCACATGTCGAGGCGAAGATTTTGATATATCATATGCCCAAAACGGAGCTACAGTTACGGAGATACAAGCAGTCAAAGATAGCACGAAAATTAGGGTTTCGGGGGAGAGAAGTCAACCGAAAACTCAGATCCAGATCGGATCTCGCGGGTACTGTTCACCGGCGCGTTTCCCGAGGATGACCAGCGCCGGAGCTCGTCGGTGCCGGCCGGAGTGAGGGAAGAGGAGGCCGGGGTGAGGGAGAGGAGGTCGGGCGGCGCCGGAGGAGGAGGCGGCGACCGCGGGCGGCGGCGTCCGGGGCGGCGCCGGCCGGTGG
>NC_041387.1:601221122-601240608 GCF_002162155.2 Triticum dicoccoides | reverse complement strand
GCGTTCAGTCTCTTCAAGAATAGCAACTGGGTGCTCACGATAGGAGAGATCTTCTTGGAGCTCAATGTCCTCGAAGTTGACGGTGCGGTCAGGAGTCTTGAAGCACTTTCGAAGCTGAGAGACATGGAACACATCATGAACATTTGCAAAGTTTGAAGGAAGCTCGAGTTGATAGGCGAGGTCGCCTCTCTTGCTGACAATCTTGAAAGGTCCCACGTATCTAGGGGCAAGCTTCCCTTTGATACCGAAGCGACGAGTACCTTTCATAGGAGAGACGCGGAGGTAAACATGATCTCCGATCTCGAAAGCCAATTCACGGTGCTTACTATCATAGTAGCACTTCTGGCGGGATTGAGCTGCTTTGAGGTTATCACGAATGACTTTGCACATTTCTTCTGCTTCTGTGATTAAGTCATTACCCAGCAGCTGACGTTCACCGGTTTCAGACCAGTTGAGAGGGGTACGGCACTTCCTGCCATATAGAATTTCAAAAGGGGCTTTGCCCGAACTTGCTTCAAAGCTGTTGTTGTATGAGAATTCAGCATAAGGAAGACAATCCTCCCACTTCATGCCGAAGGAAATCACACAAGCCCTGAGCATGTCTTCGAGAATCTGATTGACACGCTCGACTTGACCGCTCGTTTGAGGATGGAAAGCTGTGCTGAAGCGGATGTTGGTGCCCATGGCCTTCTGAAAAGAATCCCAAAACTTGGAGGTAAAGATGCTGCCACGGTCTGAAGATATCACTTGAGGAATACCGTGCAGAGAGACAATGCGAGAGGTATAGAGTTCCGCCAATTGAGCTGCAATGATCGACTCTTTGATAGGCAGAAAGTGAGCCACTTTGGTGAGCTTGTCGATGACGAAGAATATAGCATCATTGCCACGCTTGGACTTTGGAAACCCAGTCACGAAGTCCATTTAAATGTGGTCAAACTTCCATCCTGGAATGGCAAGAGGTTGGAGGAGACCTGCTGGCCTTTGGTGTTCTGCCTTCACTCTTCTGCAGACATCACACTCGTTCACGAATTGAGCGATCTCGCGCTTCATTCGAGTCCACCAATAAGTTTGCTTGAGGTCCTGATACATCTTCGTACTACCAGGGTGGATGGAGAGGAGAGAGTTGTGAGCCTCGTTCATGATCACCTTACGAAGTTCACCTTTGGGCACAACAATTCGATCCTCGAAGAAGAGAGTGTCCTTGTCATCAAGTCGGTAGCACTTGTACTTGGACTGACTCTTTGCAATACCAATCTTCACCTTCTTCACCATAGCATCAAGAAGTTGGGCTTGGCGAATCTGGTCTTCTAAGGTAGGAGAGACTTGAAGGTTGGCGAGGAAACCTTGAGGAACAACTTGCAGATTAAGTTTGCGGAAAGCTTCACAAAGCTCGGGTTGAAAAGGCTTGAGAATCAGACTGTTGCAATATGCTTTTCTGCTCAAAGCGTCAGCAATCACATTAGCCTTGCCTGGAGTATACTCGATACTCGGATTGTACTCTTGAATCATTTCGACCCATCGAGTCTGCCTGAGGTTGAGATTAGGCTGAGTGAAGATGTACTTGAGACTCTTGTGATCAGTGAAAATATCCACTTTCCTTCCCAATAGAAGATGTCTCCAAGTCAACAAAGCGTGCACAACTGCCGCCAACTCGAGATCATGAGTGGGGTAGTTCTTCTCATTAGGTTTCAACTGGCGAGAGGTATAAGCAACAACTTTCTTCTCTTGCATCAGTACAGCACCGAGACCTTGGAGAGAGGCATCACAAAAGACCTCGTACGGCTTGGTTTCATCAGGCGGAGTCAGAACTGGAGCAGTGATCAATTTCTCTTTCAAAGTGTTGAAAGAAATATCACACTCCGGAGACCAAACGTACTTGACGTGTTTCTGAAGAAGATTTGAGAGAGGCTTGGCGATCTTAGAAAAGTTTTCAACGAATCTTCTGCAATAGCTTGCGAGACCGAGGAAACTGCGGAGTTGCTTTACGTTCTGAGGAGGTTCCCAATTCACAATTGCGGACACCTTCTCAGGATTCACGGAAATGCCCTTGGCAGAGATGATATGACCAAGATACAGAACCTCATCGAGCCAAAATTCACACTTGGAGAACTTAGCGTAGAACTGATGTTCTCTGAGCTTGTCAAGTACCAAACGCAAGTGCTTGGCATGATCTTCCTTGTTCTTCGAGAAAACCAGAATGTCGTCGAGATAGACCAAAACGAATTCATTGGTGTAGGGGTTGAAGATGAAGTTCATCATGCGAGAGAACGTCGGAGGAGCGTTAGCGAGGCCAAAAGACATGACGGTGTATTCATATGAACCAAAGCTTGTTCTGAACGCCGTCTTGGGAATATCTTGCTCACGAATACGAATCTGATGATAACCCATACGGAGATCAAGCTTGGAGAATACTTGAGCACCCTTGAGTTGTTCGAACAGCTCATTGATGTTGGGAAGTGGGTATTTGTTCTTGATGGTCTTCTTGTTTACTGGACGGTAATCAACACAAAGTCGACTCGATCCATCCTTCTTCTTCACAAAAAGAACACCACAACCCCACGGAGAAGTACTAGGCCGAATGAGACCCAATCTTTCTTGCTCATCGAGTTGTTTCTTCAACTCCTTCAACTCTTCGGGGCCGAGCTTGTAAGGACGTTTGCACACAGGTTCCGTACCGGGCTCAAGTTCAATAACAAATTCAACTGGCCGGTGCGGAGGCATTCCTGGGAGCTCTTCCGGAAAGACGTCTTGATACTCACAAACAACCGGAATCTGCGAAATAGCATCCAATTCACCCTTCTCATTGAGAGAAAACAACCGGATGGAATTATCCCGAGCGGCAAAGACAATGACATCCTCAGACGAATGAGTCAGTTGAATCTGCCTGGCTGCACAATCAAGCTGAGCTTTATGCTTAGAGAGCCAGTCCATCCCGAGAATAAGATCGATATCCGAGTTACCAAGAACCATAGGAGAAGCAAGAAACTTGAAATCACCCATCAAGATTGAAATATCCGGCACCTCCATACTGGAACTCAGTCGCTTAGCTGGAGAGACGACTTGCATAGCTCTAGGTAATGCCTTAGTTCTAAAATTGTTCTCCGATGCAAATGGAAATGACATGAAGGAATGCGATGCACCAGAGTCAAAAAGAACTTTTGCAGGAATATCATTAATAGGAAGGTTACCCATAATGACATCTGAAGAATCCTCAGCCTGAGCTGCATTCAGCATATTGACCTTGGCGTGCTTGGGATTATGCTTGACCACAACTGTACTTGCCGATCTGACAGGAGGAGGAGGAGGAAGACGCCTCTGGTTGGTACACTTGTTGGCATAGTGACCCTTCTGTTGGCACTTGTTGCACGTGACCTCTGAAAGCGGACGGTGATACGGAGCACTCGGTCTTGGCGCTTGAGACGAAGACTTGTTCTGAAAGCCTGGGTTGGGTGGGTGGGAGAAACCACTGCCACCTTTGCTCTTCTGCTGATACGGCTGACGGAACGGAGGAGGAGGAAGCCAATACTTCTGCTGCTTGACCACTTGAGTAGAGGAAGACGGAGTAACATCTCTGGCACGCTTCCTGGAAGCATCACATCTCATCTGAGCAGCCTCTTGCTTCAGTGCCATGTTGTAGAACTCATCGTATCTCAACGGCTCAAAGAGGACAAGAGCGAGCTGAATTTCCTCACGAAGACCACCCCTGAACTGATAGATCATGCTCTTCTCATCAGGAACATCCTGCTTGGCAAAACGGGCGAGCTTCTGGAACAACTTGTTGTAGTCATAGACAGACAAAGAGCCTTGCTTCAGATTACGGAATTCCTGACGCTTACTCTCAACCACACTTTGAGGGATGTGATGAGCGCGGAAATCTTGACGGAAATCGTCCCAAGTGATCAGACGTCCACCTCTGGAATCCTTGTACTACTGGAACCACTCTGCAGCCTGATCTTTGAGCTGGAAAGAAGTGAACTTGACGAAATCTTCAGGCCTGACGTTGCTGCATTCAAAATGCTTGCCCAGATCCACTAGCCAATCGTCAGCATCGGTAGCCTCAACACAACCGCTGAACGTCTTTGGGCCATTTGCGAGGAACTGGTTCAGAGTAGCAAAGTGGTGCTGATTATGGCCTTGATTCCCTTGACTGCCTTGATGGCGCTCTTGGAGGATTTGCATGATCAACTGTGTATTTGCATTAGTTGCGGCCATCACAGCTTGCCATGCTTCCGGAGGAGGCGGAGGCGGAGGCGGATCAGGATTCGGAGTCGTGCGCGTTGGAGGAGCCATCCTGAACAGGTTGACCACCATTAGCACATTGATAGACAACAATATAGAAGCTGAATCCAACGGAATGAAAATTGCAACATATAGTCTTCACATCCGAACAAAATGAACGAATGCATTTCTCGTCAAATGGTCACATATCCATAAATTGAGAAGCCACGAAGAATTAAGGAAGAGAAATAATTCAACAAGGTACGGATCAAGAACGAATAATCGGTAAGAAATCCCAATCTCAAACCAATATCCGTGGAAGAAGAACTAGAGCTACTAGAATTCCCACCTATGAAACTCCCGAACCTTTTCGGTTATGCAATCAGGTGTTGGGGATACAGGGGAAGCACAATATCTCACCCAAACTAGCAAATCCTACATCCAGCTGTATCCATCCTTCAACACATAACCAGGAAAACTTCGGAAACCATCTACCTCAACCTTCGAAAAGCATCCGTTATACAAGTTATGGCGATACTCCCGAACTCCCGCCCCAGTACTGGGTGGCGTCGAGGTTATCTCACCAACGAACTGCATAAAAGAGATTTCCGATGTCACGCACATATCTCAAGTATACCAGAATTGCAACGATAAAATTGTGACGACAACACCTCGGAGCTCAACTCCCCGGGACACTGCCACAACCCCTAAAGATAGGAGGCACCAAGAACAATGTTCTCGTCACAAAACCATCGGAACAAAACCAAGATACTCGCGTGATCCTAAAATTTTTTTAGAGAAATTTGAGAAGAGAAGAGTCAAAACTCTACGCCAGGATGCCTTACCAGAGCGATGAGGAGACTGGGAAGTAAAAAGAATTCCTAAGCTCTCCGATATATAATTCCTAAGGACTCAAAACATTTTTCTAGACACAACTCGGCTGCTAAAAACGATCAAGCAATGGGGGCTCCTAAGGTCGGGGAAGGCTCTGATACCAACTTGTAACGCCCTCGATGCGGCTATAGCTCCCACGTGTCGAGGCACGACTTAGAGGCATAACCGCATTGAAAGCAATGTCGCAAGTCAGGCAATCATTACAACATCCCATGTAATACATAATAAAAGGGGGAGATAACATAGTTGGCTTACACTCGCCACGTCACATCAGAGTACATAAATAACATCCATCAAACAAACACTCATGGCCCGACTACGGCGCCAAAATAGAAAAGAACCCAACATGCGACAAGATCCTGAATCGATAACCCTAACTAGGCACCACTACTGATCATCCGGAAAAGACACATAGTAACGCTGAGAGTCCTCGTCGAACTCCCACTTGAGCTCGTAATCGTCAACTGGAGCAGAAACACCTGGACCTGCATCTGGAGTTGTAGAATCTGTGAGCCACAGGGACTCAGCAATCTCACACCCACGCGATCAAGACTATTTAAGCTCATAGGAATGGATAAGGCAAAATATGTGGAGCTGCAGCAAGCGACTAGCATATGTGGTGGCTAACTTATACGCAAAAGAGAGCGAGAAGAGAAGGCGAAGCACGAGCGAGAAGCTAAAGGAACATCCTGCGCAAGCATAACTCCAACACCGTGTCCACTTCCCGGACTCCGCCGAGAAGGGGCCATCACGGTAACACACACGGTTGATTCATTTTAATTAAGTTTAGTTCAAGTCATCTACAACCGGACATTAACAAATTCCCATCCGCCCATAACCGCGGGCACGGCTTTCGAAAGTTCAATCCCTGCAGGGGGGTCCCAACTTAGCCCATAACAAGCTCTCACGGTCAACGAAGGAATAGACCTCCACCCAAGACACACCGATCAGACTCGGTATCTCGGTACAACAAGATGATTCGACAGGTTAAAACAAGTCCAGCAACACCGCCCGAATGTGCCGACAAATCCCGATAGGAGCTGCACATATCTCTTTCTCAGGGCACACTCAGATGAGACTAGCTACGAGTAAAACCAACCCTCAAGTTTCCCCGAGGTGGCCCCGCAGGCAGCTCAGTTCGGACCAACACTCAGAGGGAGCACTGGCCCAAGGGGGGCTAAAATACGATGACCCTCGGGCTCCGGAAACCCAAGGGAAAAAGAGGCTAGGTGGCAAATGGTAAAACCAATGTTGGACATTGCTGGAAAAGCTTTAATCAAGGCGAACTATCAAGGGGTTCCCATTATAGCCCAACCGCGTAAGGGACGCAACAATCCGGGAACATAACACCGATATGACGGAAACTAGGGCGGCAAGAGTGGAACAAAACACTAGGCGAGAGGCCGAGCCTTCCACCCTTTACCAAGTATATAGATGCATTAAGATAACATATCAATATAATGATATCCCAACAAGTAAAATAAATGTTCCAACAAGGAACGGCTCCAATCTTCACCTGCAACTAACAACGCTATAAGAAGGGCTGAGCAAAGCGGTAACATAGCCAATCAACGGTTTGCTAGGACAATGGTGGGTTAGAGGTTCCACATGGCAATTGGGAGGCTGACAAGCAAATGGTAGGCATCGAAGCAGTGGCAAAGCAAAAGAGCGAGCAAACTAGCATAGCAAAGATAGTAGTGATTTCGAGGGTATGATCATCTTGCCTGCACAGTTGTCAGAGTTGACTGGATCCTCACAAGCAAACTCAACGGGCTCCTCGGTAGCAAACTCGTCTCCCGGCTCTACCCAACAAGACAAACAAGCAACAAGGATACAATCAACCACGGGCAAGACCAAGCAATATGATGAAATGACGATATGCTATGCGGGATGCGATGCGGGATGCAAAATGCAAGATATGACAGGAAAAGCATGAACCTGGCATCAACTTGGAAAACCAAGTGTGCCACTGGATAGAGGGGGTGAAATCGCTTGAAAACGATATAAAGATCATAGGAATCGGAGCTACGGTTTGGAAATGGCGAGCGTTTTAAGATATGACACCGGTATGCGATTTGCAGCAAGTAGGCATCTAAATGCAACGAAATGAACATGCTACAGCCACCAAACATGAAAACAAAATACATGGCAGTGATGTACACAAGATGGTTGACAAAACACTAGCACTGAGACATAGGCAAATTCATCCATTAAGAGGTTCAAACAAGCATGGCTAAAACGCAAATGCAAAACAGATTTCAGACTTAGTGAAATTAACGCTAGTCTGAAATTTCAGATCACGATGCTCTCTTCGGAGCAGCAAAACAACATGATAGAAAACCTGAACATGACAAGTAAGAACATTGCATGGAGCTACTCAACAAGCTTAATAAAACACCCAAAGTGACCTGGGGCCAAAAGGGTTCACAAAATACTCTACCGAGCTCACGAACATCTCTCGAACACAATCAGTTTTCAGACTTAGTGAAAACTGAGACATGCTGAAATTTAACTCACGAAGGCATGTAGACGAGCCCGATGCACTCACTAAGGTGCAAGTCATGGCAAGGAAAGCATATAAACAGCAAGAAGGCACAAAGTGCTAGCTACCCATGGCGAGAACGAAGGCATAGCATGCATGGAACACTAACGGTAGCATCGGCAAAATCGCAAACAAGTTGACGATCTGCCCAGATTAACAACGAAGCAAAAGTTGAGCTCGATTGAGTCAACCTAGAGCACTCCACATATGCAAACAAAGACATGGATGGAAAGAGCATAACATAAATATCAAAACTCCCTTACTGATCATCCTCAAAAGAGGCACGGATCACTAGGAAACAAGCTGGACATATAGCATCATGAACTAAAATATCCCAGACTTAGTGAAAATCAATAAGTCCCTGAAATCTGCAATCTCAGGTACCTCTCTTCGCAAGCTTGCACAAGACAACACACACATCTTAAAAATGCATGGGTGGCACCTCTGGAAAGAAGACAAAATGCTTCACAATTCATCCCAAAGGGGCACAGGCATATCATGCACGAATTAAACATCCCAAAGAGTCCAAATGAGGTGCGGTTTTCGCCCACACGATCGTGATCGAACGCTCTAGGACATGGAGCAGAGTTTGGTGGGTTTTGGGCCAAATTTGGGGGGTGTTGGGCTGCAACACACACGAGGCCTTTTCGGTCCCTCGGTTAACCGTTGGAGTATCAAACGAAGTCCAAATGATACGAAACTTGACAGGCGGTCTACCGGTAGTAAACCAAGGCCGCTTGGCAAGTCTCGGTCCAATCCGGAAATGTTTAATCCCCACACACGAAAGAAAGCTAGAAATGACCACCGGAGGAGAACGAAGCGCCGGAATGCAAAACTGACAACGGGGAAAATGCTCGAATGCATGAGATGAACATGTATGCAAATGCAATGCACGAGATGACATGATAAGAGATGCACGAAAAAGAAAAACAACACACGGAGACAAAGACCCAAACCCGAGAAATAAATATAACTTAGCGCCGGAGACGGCAAGAGTTGGATACAAATATGGAAAGTATATCTGGGGCGTTACAGGGAGAAACATCATAAGATCCAACTACAATAGCAAAGCTCGGGATACATCAAGATCGTGCCATAGAGGGAACACAAGAGAGAACACAAGAGAGAGAGAGAGATCAAACACATAGCTACTTGTACATACCCTCAGCCTCGAGGGTGAACTACTCCCTCCTCGTCATGGAGAGCGCCAGGATGATGAAGATGGCCACCAGTGAAGGATCCCCCCTCCGGCAGGCTGCCGGGAAGGGCTCCCGAGAGGTTTTTGGTGGCTACAGAGGCTTGCGGTGGCAGAACTCCCGATCTATCTTCTCCCTGGGTGTTTTTAGGGTACGTGGGACTATATAGGCGAAAGAAGTCGGTCGGGAGGTGCTCGAGGGGCCCACGAGACAGGGAGGCGCCCCCCCCCTTAGGGGCGCGCCCTCCTATCTCTTGGAGTCCTTGAGTATCTTCTGACTTGAACTCCACGTCTCCAGGATGATATTCTTCCAAAAAATCGCGTTGCCGAAGGTTTCATTCCTTTTGGACTCTGTTTGATATTCCTTTTCTTCGAAATACTGAAACAGGAAATAAAACAAAAATATGGGCTGGGCCTGCGGTTAATAGGTTAGTCCCAAAAGTAATATAAAAGTGTATAATAAATCCCATAATCATTCAAAACAAGTAATATAATAGCATGGAACAATCAAAAATTATAGATACGTTGGAGACGTATCAAGCATCCCCAGGCTTAATTCCTGCTCGTCCTCGAGTAGGTAAATGATAAAAATAGAATTTTTGATGTGGAATGCTACCTAGCATGATTCTCAAAGTAATTTCTCTTTATTGTGGCATGAATGTTCAGATCCAAATGATTCAAGATAAAAGCTTATAAAACATAAAAATAATAATGCTTCAAAGCATACTAACAAATAATCATGTCCTATCAAAATAGCATAGCCAAAGAAAGCTTATCCCTACAAAATCATATAGTTAGGCCATGCTTCATTTTCATTACACAAAATACTCCCATCATGCACAACCCCGATGACGAGCCGAGCAATTGTTTCATACTTTTTAACGCGCTTCAGCTTTTTCAACTCTTACGCAATACATGAGCGTAAGCCATTGACATAGCACTATGGTGGTATATGGTGGTGGTTGGGAGGACAAAAAGAGGGAGAAGATAGTCTCACATCAACTAGGCGTATCAACAGGCTATGGAGATGCCCATCAATAGATATCAATGTGAGTGAGTAAGGATTGCCATGCAACGGATGCACTAGAGCTATAAATATATGAAAGCTCAACAAAAAGAAACTAAGTGGGTGTGCATCCAACTTGCTTGCTCACGAAGACCTAGGGCATTTTGAGGAAGCCCATCATTGGAATATACAAGCCAAGTTCTATAATGAAAAATTCCCACTAGTATATGAAAGTGACAACATATGAGACTCTCTATCATGAAGATCATGGTGCTACCTTGAAGCACAAGTGTGGAAAAAGAGATAGTAGCATTGTCCCTTCTCTCTTTTTCTCTCATTTTTTTCTTTTTCTTCTTTTTTTTTTCTTTTTCTTTCTTTCTCCTTTTTTTTCTTTTTCTCTTTTTTCTTTCTTTTTGATGGGCTTCTTTGGCCTCTTTTATTTTTATAAAGTTCGAAGTCTTATCCCGACTTGTGGGGGAATCATAGTCTTCATCATTCTTTCCTCACTGGGACAATGCTCTAATAATGAAGATCATCACACTTTTATGGATTTACAACTCAAAGCTAGGACAAAATATGACTCTATATGAATGCCTCCGGCGGTGTATCGGGATATGCAATGAATCAAGAGCGACATGTATGAAAATTATGAAGGTGGCCTTGCCACAAATACGATGTCAACTACATGATCATGCAAAGAGCAATATGACAATGATGATACGCGTCATAATAAACGGAATGGTGGAAAGTTGCATGGCAATATATCTCGGAATGGCTATGGAAATGCCATAATAGGTAGGTATGGTGGCTGTTTTGAGGAAGGTAAATAATGGGTTCAATACCGGCGAAAGTTGCGTGGTAATAAGAGAGGCTAGCAAAGTGGAAGGATGAGGGTGCGTATATCCATGGACTCACATTAGTGATAAAGAACTCATATACTTATTGCAAAAGTCTACTTAGCCCTCGAAGCAAAGTACTACTACGCATGCCCCAAGAGGGATAGATTGGTAGGAAAAGACCATCGCTCGTCCCCGACTGCCACTCATAAGGAAGACAATCAAAAGAGCACCTCATGCAACAAATTTGTCACACAACTTTTACCATACGTTCATGATACGGGACTTGCCAACTTCAACAAAAGTATTTCTCAATTTCATAATTACCCACTAGCATGACTCTAACATTACTACCATTATATCTCAAAACAATTATCAAGGAACATATTGACCATAGCATCCAATTCACTTCCTATGATAGTTTTCATTCAAATTACCTTGCTGTTTAAGACTCTCAAAATAATATAAGTGAAGCATGAGAGTTCATTAATTTCTACAAAATAAAACCACCGCCGTGCTCTAAAATATATAAGTGAAGCACTAGAGCAAACAACAAACTACTCCAACAAGATATAAGTGAAGATCAATGAGTAGCTAAATAATTATGCAACTATGCAAAGACTCTCTCTCATTAAAGAATTTCAGATCTTGGTAACTTATTCAAACAGCAAGCAAAGCAAAATAAAAGACATTGCAAGGATAGCACAACTCATGTGAAGAAGCAAAAATTAGGCTCAACCGATACTAACCGATGATTGTTGAAGAAGAAAGGTGGGATGCCTAACGGGGCATCCCCAAGCTTAGATGCTTGAGACTTCTTGAAATATTATCTTGGGGTGCCTTGGGAATCCCCAAGCTTGAACTTTTATGTCTCCTTAATTCCTCTCGTATCATGGTTTCTCTTTTTTTTTTCAAACGCTTCATTCACAACTGACTCAACAAGAACTTGTGAGGTAGGTTAGTATAAACAAATGCAAAACCATATCATCTTCTACTGTAACAAATCACTAAAATAAATATTCAATATTGCATACTAAATGCCTCTTCATATTTAATACTCCAATCCTCAAATAGAATCATTAAACAAGAAAACATACGCAAACAATGCAAACATAACAGCAATCTGCCAAAACAGTACAGTCTGTAAAGAATGCAAGAGTAACAATACTTCCCTGACTCCAAAAATTATGAACTAAAATTCCCACTGTAAAATATTTATCATAGCTTAATATTCAAAAATATTCAACGTTATACCATTCTCTGACTTTTCTAGGGAATTTTTGCAACAGCGGTAAACTTTCTGTTTCCAAACAGCAACATGTATACTAGCAAAATAAGCATGGCAAAGGCTATCCTTGACATTTTTATTGAAAATAAAGATGCAAAACATTAATATAAATAACAGCAAGCAAAAACTAACAAAATAAAATGACTCTCCAAGCAAAACACATATCATGTGGCGAATAAAAATATAGCTCCAAGTAAAGTTACCGATGAACGAAGACGAAAGAGAGGATGCCATCCGGGGCATCCCCAAGCTTAGGCTCTTGGTTGTCCTTGAATATTACCTTGGGTTTACTTGGTCATCCCCAAGATTAGTCTATTTCCACTTCTTATTCCATAGTCCATCGAATCTTGACCCAAAACTTGAAAACTTCAACCACAGAAAACTCAACACAAAACTCGTAAGCTCCGTTAGTATAAGAAAATAAAACCACTACTTAGGTACTGTAATGAACTCATTCTAAATTCATGTTGGTGTTAAAACTACTGTATTCCAACTTATCTATGGTTCATACCACTTAACACTAGCCATAGATGCATCAAAATAAGCATACAACACAATGAAAACAGAATCTGTCAAAAACAGAACAG
Organism: Triticum dicoccoides; assembly: GCF_002162155.2. Taxonomy (NCBI): domain Eukaryota; kingdom Viridiplantae; phylum Streptophyta; class Magnoliopsida; order Poales; family Poaceae; genus Triticum; species Triticum dicoccoides. The sequence continues at coordinate 601,228,042 of NC_041387.1, read as the reverse complement.
TCTGTAGTAATCTGTATCAAACGTATACTTATGGAACCCAAACAATTATGAAATAAATTTCTGGACATGAGTAATTTGTCTATTAATCATCTCGAAAAAGAATCAACCTAAAATCGCTCTCCAGTAAAAAATGGCAGCTATTCTCGTGAGCGCTAAAGTTTCTGTTTTCTACAGAAAGATCACATAAACTTCACCCAAGTCTTCCCAAAGGTCCTACTTGGCACTTTATTGAAACAAAAGCTATAAAACATGATTACTACAGCAGCATAATCATGTGGACACACAAAAACAGTAAGGATAAATATTGGGTTGTCTCCCAGCAAGAGCTTTTCTTTAATGCCTTTTTAGCTAGGCATGATGACGGCAATGATGCTCACATAAAAGATAAGAATTGAAACATAACGGGAGCATCATGAAGCATATGACTGGCACATTTAAGCCTAACCCACTTCTTATGCATAGGGATTTTGTGAGAAAACAACTTATGGGAACAATAATCAACTAGCATAGGATGGCACAACAAGCATAACTTCAAGATTTTCATAACACACGGAGGAAATTTGACATTATTGCAATTCCTACAAGCATATATTCCTCCCTCATAATATTTTTCAGTAGCATCATGAATGAATTCAACAATATAACCAGCACCTAAAAAATTATTTTCATGATCTACAAGCATAGAAAATTTATTACTCTCCACATAAGCAAAATTTTTCTCATTCGGAATAGTGGGAGTATCATAAGAGACTTGAACACTAAAAATTGTTTCCACATTAAAAGAGTAATGTTCAGAAAAAGGGTAATCATAATCATGACAAGATTTGTAAATATAATCATCACTACTTTTTATAGCATAAGTTTTATCACAATAATCATCATAAGTAGCAACTTCGTTCTCATCATAATCGATTGAAACCTCTCCCAAGATAGTGGAATCACTAAATAAAGTTAAAACTCTTCCAAATCCACTTTCATATTCATCACAATAAAATTCAACATCCTCCAAAATAGTGGGATCACTACTTCCTAAAGTTGACACTCTTCCGAACCCACTTTCATCAATATAATCATCATAAGTAGGAGGCATGCTATCATCATAACAACTTTGCATATCAAAACTTGGGATGCTAAAAATATCATCTTCATTAAGAATAGCATCCCCAAGCTTGGGACAAACATTAATTTCAGCAAATATATTCTCAAATATTTCATACTCATCAAACATAGCTTCCCAAGCTTGGGCCCTTTCATATCATAAGCATAATCACTCTCATCATTAAAAATATGGATAGCACCAATAGTAAGCAATTATCATCATCACAATGAGTAGTAGGAGCAACATCATTTGGGAGGGATACCTTTCTACCTTTATTGCTCCTTCTTTTCTTTTTCTTCTTCACATTATCTGTAGGTTCAACCTTCCTCTTTGAGCTCCTTATTGATGAGATTTGTTGAATAGAAAGCTCCTCCTCGTTACCTAATTCATCATGAGAAATATTAGAAGGATATTGGGAAGTCTCTTAACTTTCATTAGTATTTTCATCATCTTCTATTTGCTTTATTTTCTTTAGGTAATTGGCAACATAACGATTTTCAATGCAATTTTCTGCACAAAACATATAAATCTTTTCTAGATCAATATTAAGGAATTTCTTATGGGCAAATTCTGGCAGATCCTTAAGTAAACGTTTCAATTCTTCATAACCCAAAAGTAAACTAAGTTCATTGTAATGTGGAGGGGAGATCAAATCATCACAATTTTTGGACACGATTCGATCATGAAACAATTTGCATTTGAGATGTAAATGACCATGTTCATTGCAAAGTTCACAAGTACGGCAAAGGAATTTTAATTTTCAGCACTCATATCTAGCCTTTCTTGCAACCATTTAGTTTCTAAATGCTTATGCTTCTTGCAATATATATCTTCTCTATTTGGTGTGTTCATGCAAACATGCACTCCACAAAAGTTGACATGCTCATAAGAGATATTTTCATCATGACTAGAGCAACCATCATTAATACTATGGATATTCAAGGAGTTCATACTAACAACATTGCAATCATGCTCATCATTCAAAGATTTAGTATCAAGCATTCTAATGCATTCTTCTTCTAGCACTTGAGCACAATTTTCCTTTCCATTAAACTCGCAAAAGATATTAAAAAGATGAAGCGTATGAGACAAACTTAACTCCATTTTTTTGGTAGTTTTCTTTTATAAACTAAACTAGTGATAACAAGAAACAAAAAGACTCAATTGCAAGATCTAAAGATATACCTTCAAGCACTCACCTCCCCGACAACGGCGCCGGAAATGAGCTTGATGTCTACTACACAACCTTCTTCTTATAGACGTTGTTGGGCCTGCAAGTGCACAGGTTTGTAGGACAGTAGCAAATTTCTCTCAAGTGGATGACCTAAGGTTTATCAATCGATAGGAGGCGTAGGATGAAGATGGTCGCTCTCAAGCAACCCTGCAACCAAATAACAAAGAGTCTCTTGTGTCCCCAACACACCCAATACAATGGTAATTTGTATAGGTGCACTAGTTCAGCGAAGAGATGGTGATACAAGTGCAAAATAGATAGTAGATAAAGGTAATTGTAATCTGAAATAATAAAAACAGCAAGGTAACGAGCGATAAAAGTGAGCATAAACGATATTGCAATGCTAGGAAACAAGGCCTAGGGTTCATACTTTCACTAGTGCAAGTTCTCTCAACAATAATAACATAGATAGATCATATAACAAGCCCTCAACATGCAACAAAGAGTCACTCCAAAGCCACTAATAGCGGAGAACAAACATAGAGATTATGGTAGGGTACGAAACCACCTCAAAGTTATTCTTTCGGATCGATCTATAAAAGAGTTTGTACTAGAATAACACCTTAAGACACAAATCAACCAAAACCCTAATGTCACCTAGATACTCCATTATCACCTCAAGTATCCGTGGGCATGATTATACGATATGCATCACACAATCTTAGATTCACCTATTCAACCAACACAAAGTACTTCAAAGAGTGCCCCAAAGTCACTACCGGAGAGTCAAGAACGTGTGACAACCCCAATGCATAGGTTCATGGGCGGAACCCACAAGTTGGTCACCAAAACATACATCAAGAGACACATGATATCCCATTGTCACCACAGATAAACACGGCAAGACATACATCAAGTGTTCTCATAAAAGACTCAATCCGATAAGATAACTTCAAAGGGGAAACTCAATTCATCACAAGAGAGTAGAGGGGGAGAAACATCATAAGATCCAACTACAATAGCAAAGCTCGGGATACATCAAGATCCTGCCATAGAGGGAACACGAGAGAGAACACCAGAGAGAGAGAGAGATCAAACACATAGCTACTGGTACATACCCTCAGCCCCGAGGGTGAACAACTCCCTCCTCGTCATGGAGAGCACCGGGATGATGAAGATGGCCACCGGTGAAGGATCCCCCCTCCGGTAGGGTGCCGGGAAGGGCTCCCGAGAGGTTTTTGGTGGCTATAGAGGCTTGCGGCGGCGGAACTCCCGATCTATCTTCTCCCTGGGTGTTTTTAGGGTACGTGGGACTATATAGGCGAAAGAAGTCGGTCGGGAGGTGCTCGAGGGGCCCACGAGACAGGGGGTGCCCCCCCCCTTAGGGGTGCGCCCTCCTATCTCATGGAGTCCTCGAGTATCTTTTGACTTGAACTCCATGTCTCCAGGATGATATTCTTCCAAAAAATCACGTTGTCGAAGGTTTCATTCCGTTTGGACTCCGTTTGATATTCCTTTTCTTCGAAATATTGAAACAGTCAATAAAACAACAATATGGGCTGGGCCTCCGGTTAATAGGTTAGTCCCAAAAGTAATATAAAAGTGTATAATAAAGCCCATAATCATTCAAAACAAGTAATATAATAGCATGGAACAATCAAAAATTATAGATACGTTGGAGACGTATCAAGGTGCAATTTCAAGTTATCAGTCATGGCACGACGCTCACACAACCAACTCTGGACATCGGGACTAGGCGGCTCCTCTGTATAACTTCAATGACCCACAACCTTTGTTCATATCCATAAAGCATTTTGAGAATGTATAAAATCCAGCAAACAAAGGATATGTAGTGCTCAATGCTCTGCCAAGGAAGTCATTTAGACCATTTATGCGGGAAAGAATGCAAAAAACAATGCAAGAAAATATCAAGCAAGGCATTGATTCACTCCTTCTGTTTTGACCTTCTGTCTAAGGGTTCTTTACTTGGTTGGGTCTTTTGTTTGAGACGAATGATTTGGGTTGTTCTTGGCCTAGAGGAGAAGAATAGCCTGTAGTTAGGTACACTAGATCGGAAGGAGACGGAGTACCTTCGGATCTGAGACATCTTTCACTTAAACAAAGAAGATGTCGCTGCTTTTGAGCTCTTGCTCTATCCAATGCAGACCGAATGCACCAGGGCAAAGGTCGACTAAAAGGTTAATCGAGGAGTGAGTTATATGCTGACTTGTGGGGAAATCTCTCGTTAACCCACTCTATCCAAAACCCATAGGTTCGCATGAAGTTCCATCAATAGTTTAGGTCGAGATGGGGAATAGGGCTGGATATGCTGAAGTGAATCATCACCGGCGTCTTCCCAACCATGCAAAGCCGTAAATAAAAGGCTCATGTTGTCTTTCCCTCAACATCCACCTAGAGGATGGTACTCACTCTAGAAACCATTTTTGTCTACTTAAGACAATACATACAACAAATTCAATGCATTGCTTCGTATCCTAGATAAGTAATCTGCTAAAGTTAAATAACACAACTTTTTAGGCCCATTCACTCTACTTAATACTTCGCACCTTGGTCGTTTAGATCGTTCCTCGGGAGCTCCAAGGTGATCGATCGCAACAACAATGTTGAATATGATGATGTTCCTATGGAAATAACATGACGGGGGGGGGGGGCAAATGAGATAATGTATGTGGTATTATCGGTTTGTAGCGGGAATATTATGAGCCGATATAACCAGGCGAATCAACGTTTTTAAGAGCAGGCATCCCCAGTAAGGAGAATTTGAGACGAGACCGGCATCCCCAGTAAGGCTAAAGCTTCAAGAGCGCCGCGTCACTAGACCAACATAAACATAACTTATCCGAGACTTGACACAAAAAGAGCAACTATGTGGATAAGTATACTTGAGTTGAAAAGATGTCTTTGTACTGACTTCCTTCACATCTATCCCTTTTTGGAACCAAAGTGAAATTAGAAGCAGGACCCAGCGAGCCCACACCTAGATACATAGTAAGACATCGTACCCATGCCTATATTAATATCAGTGCTTACACCCAAAACGGCTGTTAAAGGTATGGTTAAAAAACTAAAATTTAATTCGACAACAATAACTTGTCTGACTCTCTGTCATAGTGCACATCCTATCATGGGTTCAATAACCCAGGGTCACTCCTTAGGGAAAAGGTACATGCACCTTCTGCTATCCAAACTGAATCTCAAAGGGCATCAGGCCACCCCGGTGTATTATACCGTCAGACAAGTCATTTGACTGGAATCAGGTCACCTTCATGAACTCGCAGCTTCGCCAGAAGCGACTAGTCACCTCCTTTCCTCCACCGAAAGATGCTTACACTGAAGTGACGAAGGAGGGGAGCCGGGGAAGGTCGGCGATGGCAGTGAAGGGGGAGCTATCCTAGAAGCTTTGCCCCTTTGCTTTACATAAATTGGAACGAACTTACTACATGCCCTTATTTATTCTCCCAGAACGCTAGCAAATTTAATACTTCCACTTGCTCTTCTTAACTTAATAACGAAGGACACCATCCTTCTTATTCAGGAACCCTTTATTTGAGGAGAGCGTATCCCTGAAAGGGGAGAGTGGCTGAGCGGTTAAAAGTGACATACTATAAAGTTGTTGGGGCGTGTTTGGTAGCCCTGATGGTGGTAGGTAGACTGCATATAGAAGAAATATTTTGTTTTGCATCGTGTTTTCTTGCTCGGGTTGCATCTGATTCATGTAACACACATTGTTTAAAGCCCCATCAGGCCTTACTGAGAAGGAACAACCGATTCGTTAGTTTCCACTCATCAAGACTTACACGGATCACGGGAAAGAAATATTCTCTACTTTTTCATGAGGATGCATCCTCCTCTCACAGCGCATGCAAGAAGCAGATAAAAACAAACAATGCATCCTACCAACCCCATCAACCACCATGGAGGAGACCAAACTACATGGGTACATTGTTTTTTTCTCAACCAGGGCCCAATTAACCTGGCTCGTTTGACTCATGCAGCATGTCCCAATTGCTGCAGTGTACCTAACAAGTCCTTGGAGGTTTCTCGATCTATATTTTGGGATGAAAACATATATTATTGTCAAAAGAAAATATACAGGACTTTTTTTAGAACTAAGGGACTGTTCGTTAGCCCTCCATGGCCACCAACTCCTCAACTCCATCGCCAAGATCCTCTCGCCAGCTTCTCCCGAGCGAGCTAGGAGTGAGCAAAACGTTCGGAGACGGCTTCTTGCTCGTACCAGGATTCAGTCCAAAGCCCATGAAATTGTCCCAATCTGGCCCATTCAACTCAAAATTTGTAGCAGGATCATAGCCCAATTTGCTACCAGTTCCTTTTTGTTTGTGGTGGGATTGGTCGGTCAAGGGGGTTGTGGGATTAGAAGCTCGAACCGGTATGCTCAGACTTAGAGTAACTCCAGCTGCGCCCCCAACAGGCCCCCAGGCAACTTTTTATGCGTCAGCGCTGAAAAAACAACCCAGTCGGGCCCCCAAGATGCCGAATTCCATCGGCTCAGCCCATTTTTTGGCCAGGCGATCGCAGGTCGAACTTGGCACACTGGGGGGCGCTCGGGGGCTCCGGCGCAAGGGAAAAGCACACCTGGGCCACACTGCCAGGCAAAAAGTCAAG
>NC_041387.1:601162521-601220850 GCF_002162155.2 Triticum dicoccoides | reverse complement strand
ATGCCATTCCCTGTCGGAAAAGAGAAGAGGTTTCGTTGCGGCAGCTTCTCCACCACCGTCCGGGTGATTTTTCTGGCGTTCCGGCCATGCAGGGGCAGTGTACCGGCAAGTGTGTGTTGGGAAACATAACATGCAATTTCAAGAAAAGATCCTATGCTCACGCAAGATCTATCTAGGAGATGCATAGCAACGAGAGGGTGAGAGTGTGTCCACGTACCCTTATAGACCAAAACTGGAAGGGTTAACTTAACACAGTTGATGAAGTCGAACGTCTTCTCGAATCAACCAATCAAGTACCGAATGTGCAGCACCTCCGAGTTCTGCACACGTTCATCTTGATGACGTCCCTCGAACTCTTGATCCAGTAGAGGAACGAAGGAATCGATGAGTTCCGTCAGCACGACGGCGTGATGACGATGTTGGTGAAGTGATCCGTGTAGCGCTTCGCCTAAGCACTACGACAATATGATCGGAGGAGTAAACGATGGAGGGGGGAACCGCACACGGCTAAGACAATTGATGTGTCTTTGGGGTTCCCGCTCCCTTGTATATAAAGGAGGAGAGGGGAGGCCAGCCAGCCCTAGGGGCGTGCCAAGTGGGGGGTGAGGGAGTCCTGGATAAGGGGGTATCCGGACAGCTGGACTATATACTTTGGTCGGGCTGTTGGACTATGAAGATACAAGATTGAAGACTTCATCTCGTGTCCGGATGGGACTCTCCTTTGCGTGGAAGGCAAGCTTGGCGATTCGGATGTTAGATCTCCTTCTTTGTAAATGACTCTGTGTAACCTTAGCCCCCTCCGGTGTCTATATAAACCAGAGGGTTTAGTCCGTAGGACAGGAACAATCATAATCATAGGCTAGCTTCTAGGGTTTAGCCTCTACGATCTCGTGGTAGATCAACTCTTGTAATACTCCTATCATCAAGATCAATCAAGCAGGAAGTAGGGTATTACCTCCATCGAGAGGGCCCGAACCTGGGTAAAACATCGTGTCCCCTGCCTCATGTTACCATTAGCCTTAGACGCACAGTTGGGGACCCCCTACCCAAGATCCGCCGGTTTTGACACCGACATTGGTGCTTTCATTGAGAGTTCCTCTGTGTCATCACTATAAGGCTCGATGGCTCCTTCAATCATCAACAACAACACGGTCCGAGGTGAGACCTCTCCCCCCGGACAGATCTTCGTGTTCGGCGGCTTCTCACTACGGGCCAACTCGTTTGGCCATCTGGAGCAGATCGACAGCTACGCCCCTGGCCATCAGGTCAGGTTCGGAAACTTGAGTTACACGGCCGATGTCCACGGAGACTTGATCTTCAAAGGATTCGGGCCTACGCCAGGAGCGCCGAACAATCACGACGAGCATGACTTAGATCTGTTGTCGGACAGTATTCGGGATATTGCACCTGCATCCGCTCCGGACCTGGATCCGGGGCAGATTGCGTCGTCCGAGGACGGGTGGATGGACCCCGCCACGAAGGCCGCACACCATTCAGCGGTAGAGCCAAACACAGACTCCACCTCTAAGGAAAATTGTGTCGCCGGACCCCTGGACTTGTTTCCGGCCGCGGGTCCCAGACTGCGCGCATCCGTGCCCATTGAAGCCGATTGGGCACCAATCATGGAATTCACTGCCGCGGATATCTTTCAGCGCTCTCCCTTTGGCAATGTGCTAAACTCTTTAAGGTCTCTCTCTTTATCAGAAGACTCTTGGCCGAACTATGCCCGGCTCGAGTGGGATACGGACGACCAGGAAAATCCCAACCCACCCACCACCCACTTCATAGCCATTGTTGATGATACAATAGACATGCTTGACTTGGACTTCGACGACATCGACGGTATGGACGTCGATGTAGGGGACGATCTGGAACCACCGCCCATGGGGCGCTGGACTGCCACATCATCATATGACATATATATGGTGGACACGCCTAAGGAGGACAATGGCGACAAAAAGGACACAATGGAGGATGAACCCCCCGGACAAAAGCCAAAACAACGGCGCAGGCGCCGCTCTAAGTCCAGTCACAGTAAAAATAGCAATAACAGCAAAAGAAAAGTTGACACTCCGGTCGACTCCAACGGCAACAATGACCATATGGACCCAACGATGGAGCAGGATGAGCCAGGCCACGCCGAACACAACCCGAAGCAGACGCCCGATCACAGCAATCTCAAGCGCCGAACTCATCAACCTGCCTCTGGAGAGGAGGATAGTCCGGTCGACGATGCATTCATCATCGCGGAAAAACGCCTGGAACAAGATAACCTTCGTAGAATGTTGATGGCCACTGCGAGGAGCCTAAAGAAATAGAAGCAAAGGCTTAAGGCCACACAGGCTACGCTCAACCGCATGTGGAAAAAAGTGCTAGACACAAAATAAAAATACGGCGATGATTGCCATACAAAGAGCTACCCAAAGCGCAAGCTGCTGCCCGAATTTGACGATGAAGCCATAGAGCCCATTTCGCCGAAGAACAATACGACCAATCGGCCGGACCAACCACTTCATGGCCGCGATAGAGCAGCTACCGACGATGCACACGATTTACATGAGCTCTTGAACAAAAAGCCCGGCGCGACCAGGTCCATCTATGGATCTAGAGGACATGCTCCGGCATGGAATTATGGTCGCGAAGACGATCACACTGATCGTGCACCAGTCTGGAATCAACACTGGACACACATCAGTCGACAGCATGCCATGACATGTCCAGATACACAGGGCGGTGCACCCTCTGTGCTTCACCGACGAGGTACTGGACCACGAATTTCCACAGGGATTCAAACCCGTGAACATAGAGGCATACGACGGAACGACAAACCCTGGGGTCTGGATTGAGGATTTTATCCTCCATATCCACGTGGCTCGTGGGGATGACCTCCATGCCATCAAATATCTACCACTCAAGTTGAAAGGGCCAGCTCGGCACTGGTTGAAAAGCCTCCCGAAAATTCAATTGGAAGTTGGGAGGAACTGGAGGACGCTTTCAGGGCCAATTTTCAAGGGACCTATGTCCAACCTCCGGACGCAGACGATTTAAGCCACATAATACAACAACCTGGAGAGTCAGCCCGTAAGCTTTGGAACAGATTTCTCACCAAGATGAATAATTGTCGATTGTCCGGATGCCGAAGCCCTAGCGGCCTTCAAGCACAGTATCCGAGATGAGTGGCTCGCCAGGCACCTCGGCCAAGAAAAGCCGAGGACAATGGCGGCCTTAACAAGCCTTATGACCCGCTTCTGCGCGGGTGAGGACAGCTGGTTGGCCCGTAGAGGCACCAGTGACCCTGGCACATCCGAAATTAGGGATGGCAATGGGAATCCACGGCGCAATAAAAACAAGTGTCAAAACAAGGAAGGCAGTCCGGACAACATGGCGGTCAACACCGGATTCAGGGACTCTCGACCCGGTCAACGAAAGAAGCCATTTAAAGGTAGCAAAGAAAGACCGTCCGGCCTGAACAAAGTCCTTGACAGATTGTGCCAAATTCATGGCACCCCCGAAAATCCTGCAAATCATACTCACAGAGAGTGTTGGGTCTTCAAGCAGGCCAACAAGTTAAATGCCGAACACACGGGAAGAGAAACACCAAGTGAAGACGAGGATGAGCCTCGCCAACCGAACACCGGGGGACAGAAAAAATTCCCACCAGAAGTCAAAACAGTAAACATGATCTATGCGACTCACATACCAAAGAGAAGGCACAAACGCGCGCTCACAGACGTATACGCTGCAGAACCCGTCGCCCCCAAATTCAACCCCTGGTCCGCCTGCCCGATCACCTTCGATCACAGGGACCACCCGACTAGTATCCAACACAGAGGATCGGCTGCCTTGGTGCTCGACCCAATAATCGATGGATACCATCTCACTCGCGTCACCATGGACGGCGGCAGTCGTCTTAATCTGATATATCAGGACACTATCCGCATGATGGGGATAGACCCATCCAGAATCAGCCAAAGTAACACCACCTTTAAAGGAGTGATACTAGGCGTCGAGGCCCGCTGCAGGGGCTCCCTCATATTAGAGGTGACATTCGGTTCTCCCGACAAGTTCAGAAGCGAAGAATTACTCTTCTAGATCCCTCCCTTTCGAAGCGGTTATCATGCATTACTCAGAAGAACGGCCTTTGCTCGCTTCAACGCAGTGCCGCACTATGCCTACCTTAAACTCAAGATGCCCGGTCCACATGACGTCATCACTATTAGTGGAAACCCAGAGCGTTCCCTACGTGCGGAAGAGTATGTGGTGGCTCTAGCATCCAGACACTAAGCGGCCTCTCCTATCAGATTGCATGATCGGTCATTAAGACCACGGACATGGTTAGACGAGTCCGGCGCACAACCACCTGTAACATCCCAGATAAACCTGAGCGGGGTGCTATGCATATTCCCCCCATAGATGGAACCAGGGGCTGCAAACATGTAATAAAGCCCATAATTTGGCTTGACCTTATTAAACATGCCAATATAACACATTTCTACTATCCATTGTGAATAAACCAACTGTTCGCACGCTTACACCATACTCTTTTGCATGAGTTTTCCTTTTTGCAGGGACCATTCGTGCGACACCCTTCCAGGACACGGCACAACGGAGACAAAGGCGCAGACGTGCAACATGGCCCCGCCCAAAGGTTTCTCTTTAGATTAAGCCCCTGCGTAAACCTTTTTTACTGTCTCTTGTTGACATCCCATGGGTATTCAATACACCCACAGGGGATACTGGCGTTATTGGCATTTCACCACGACCGGTTAATGCACGTACCTGGAAATACAGGGTTCATAACCAAGGGCGCTACCCAGCCCAGTATATGTTATAAAGTCCGAATACCTTCGGGAGTGTTTGGCGTCACGAGTTTGGCCTTATATGCATCAGCTCTGAATCATGTCTTTGGTCAAATGTTGGGTTTGCCCGGCTCCCGGGTTTGCTGCCTTACGTTCCACTATATCGGCTAAGGCGGCCAAAGGAGAACTACTGCGATTGTGCCCTGGTTATTCCGGATGAGCACCTCAATAGAGAAAGCCGAAAACTGACTATCATGATACAGCGAGAGACTGGTCAACCACTCGAGGACTAATTGGAATCTTCGGGATTCCTCCACACTAACGAAGGACCGTTTCGCGGTCATGTACATACGCTCCCATATCCGGATGCACGCGAAGGTACCAGGGGTTATATAGTAGCCCCACCGTCAAACTCCTATGGCTAAGTGAAAGTGTTAAAGCTATATAGTCCGGTTGCCTATTTCGACGTGCGATCACCTCCTTAATGGACCAAGATGTTGGATCAAGTGTTATTACGTACATTTTTGCGAACACCCCCGCATCATATGCATGGGGGCTGAAGCCAACGACTGCTAACTTTCAGGATATATACATATTGAAAAACGGCCGCACATGAGGCACTATAAAACTTTCGGGTGAAAGTATAAACATGGCCTTTATAATCAAAATAGAATTGTTTTTACAATTGAACAACTTGTCATTCGAACATGACATTCTTCGAGCACTGAGCCTCTATTAAACGGGCACCTTCTGTGACCTGCTCAAAATAGTGCCCGGCTGGGTCCTGGCTCCCTGCCGGACTCTGGGTTGCAACGCTGGTGGCCTCCATACCTGCCCAATATGTCTTAACACGGGCAAGAGCCATCCGTGCACCCTCTATGCACGCCGACCTTTTCACGGCATGGATTCACGATCCGGCGCCAAATAATTGTTGCACTAAACCAAAGTAACTGTTCGGCCTCGGTCCCTTCGGCCATAGATGGTCTATTACAGACCTCATTGCAAGACCGGACAACCTATGGAGCTCGGCCATAGTGGACATCCTCTCACTCAATGGCAACGAGCGCGTTGGAGCACTGAATTGCGACCAGAACAACCTTTGTATTTCATTATCTTCATGATCCTTGAATAACTTGGTCGCATCAGCCGTACTTTTTGCCAAATCCGCATACTCATCTGCAGCGCTCCAAAGCCGATCCATAGGGCATACTTTGGATCTAAGAACTTCATCCGTAACAAATAGGGGCTTCCAGCTACGATTTCTCCGGCTTGTCGAAGCTCCTCCCGCGCGTCTCTAATTTCAGAGCATGTCTCCTTGGCCGCATCGAGGGCCTTCTTTAGGTCAGCCGATTTAGCCTGATTCTCCTTTTCAAGGAACTCATACCGGCCGGCGGCGTTCTTCAGCTCTACAGCCATCTCGGCTATTTTATCTTCGCTTCGGCGATGAGCAGCCTATTCGGCTCTCAAATCTTCGGCCGCCTTTAGGGCAGCCGCATTGCTAGCCCGGGCTTGTTCCTTGGCTAGGGCAAGTTCCGCCCTCAGGGCCTCCAGGCAGTAGCTCCGCCTATAGCCCAAATCATATCACATTAATATTATGATTCTCTTAATATTTCCTATAACATATGAAAAAAGAGCACATGCTCTGTGACTCGTCAAGCCGTTCGTTCACAAGCATAAGGTCGGCGTCCACCACATCAATCTGTCACCTCAATTCGGCAAATTCAGCGGTCCGGTCTATCGCCGGACCCTTAGCCACCTGCGCATGAATATAGCACGATCATTACTGGAGAGTGTGATCCTCTGTTTGCCGCCTAGGGCTCGCAACCAGAGTCTCAGGGGCTACTATCTATATGGAGCACACCTAGCGCGTGCGGTACAACCGAAAAATTACGTGCGTGCCTCAAAGCCCTTGAGCAGGCTTGTAAAAGCTTCATTCAACCCGCTTGTGGCGGATGAAATCTTCTCCAACACCATACACATCAACGTACGATGATCCTCTGAGAGAGCAGCTCACTCCAGAAGGCCCGTCAGTGTGTCCGGCTGGGCGCTGGACTGTCCCGGACCCTTCCTATTGCCCTCTATGGGAGCCGAACACGCCAGGCTCGGGGTGGCCGAAGTGTTAGCTTCCGGCCTCGGCGGATCTGGACTCCTCCGTGACGACACCTCAGGGTCGCCCATCCCATGGGGCGGAGAGGCGGGTGGGGTTTCACTCTCCATCATCTCCGAAAGAAGATCCCCGAAAGACGAACTCTATTGAGAAGAGCTACTAGACGGTCTGCAACAAAATAGATCCTGGTTATTGTTCTCGGAAGAAGGAGCAATATCTTTTTATTCACGATTAACTTACAGCTCGGTGGAGGGCTAGCCTGTTTGCGGGCGTGATGCGGTGAGGACGCCCTCCGGGGTAGGGCCCCCTAGGGAAGCTTTCTTCCCTTGTTTAGGCACCTCCATTTCCAAGTCTTCGGAGGCAGCCCTTTTCTTCCCGCGAGGGAGGAAACCTTGGATTCACCTGCCCGATTATCCTCCTTCATGGAGACAGTAATTCCCCCGGTTTGTATGTGCAATGTGTAATGCTCGGCTTCTCTATTCTTCTCTTCTCCTTCCCCCGAAGGCACTTGACTTAGCGCATGTCTAAGCATCCTGGCTATTGCAAGACTAGGCGAACCTTCGGGAAGTGGGGCCGGACACCTGATCCTCTCCGCCTTGCTGAGCCAATCCTGGCCGCGGACAGTTTTCAGAATAGTGTTGTGATAAATATACACGAAGTGTTCAGATTCAGGGTTACTTACTTGGGTATCTGGGCGGTTGCAGCTCAGGCCCACATCCTCGGTGGTGTCCGGATACTTTACTCGTGGTCCAAAGAATAACTTATATAACCCTTTGTGCGTCATGCCGAAGAAGTTTTGAATGGTTCGCGGACCTTCTAGATTGAACTCCCACATCTGGAGAGGTCAATGTTTGCACGGCAGGGCCCGTCGAACTAGCATTACCTGAATGATTCTGACAAGATTAATATCCCCCTTGAGTAGCTCCCGAAGGCAGCTCTACAGTGTTGGTACATCATTAGAAGGCCCCCAGTCCAGTCCCATGTTGGTCCACGATGCCAGTTGAGGTGGAGGGCCTGAGCGGAAGGCGGGGGCAGCCGCCCAATTCATGCCTCGGGGAGCTGTGACGTAGAACCACCTCCGCTGCCATAGATCGGACACCTCCGGGAAAAAGCCCTCTGGCCATGGGGCATTGGCGTTCCTGCTTATTGCAGCGCCTCCACACTCCGCGTGTTGCCCCTCGATCACCTTCGGCTTTACATTGAAGGTCTTGAGCCATAAGCCGAAATGTGGGGTGATATGGAGGAAGGCTTCACACACGATGATAAACGACGAGATGTGCAGGATGGAATCCGGAGCCAGATCATGAAAATCTAGCCCGTAATAGAACATGAGCCCTCTCACGAAGGGATCGAGGGTAATGCCTAAGCCTCGGAGGAAGTGAGAAACGAATACGACGCTCTCATTGGGTTCGGGAGTGGGGA
The DNA here is from genome assembly GCF_002162155.2 of Triticum dicoccoides. Lineage (NCBI taxonomy): Eukaryota > Viridiplantae > Streptophyta > Magnoliopsida > Poales > Poaceae > Triticum > Triticum dicoccoides. The sequence continues at coordinate 601,212,522 of NC_041387.1, read as the reverse complement.
TGACCTGCCTTGGAGCAGGAAGCATGTGCTTGACATCGGCGGTCAGATATCTGGCCTCCCTGAGCTTCTCAATGTCCACCTTTGTGACAGAGGAGGCCATCCATCGACCTTGAAGGTTGGATCCGGACATGATTGGAGATTCTAAGTGCCTAAGCTTGAGCTTCGGGTGTTGGAACTCGAGATGCGGTGAGGCGCAAGCGTGGTAAGAAAGGGATAGGCATCGGCCCCTCTATAAAGGGGTGAATATCAAGCGTCCTCGGCGTGACCGTTTGGGACTTGCCTAAAATTGAGGAATCATACCAACAGGCGTAGTTGGGTTACCCACACACGTATTGATGAGAATCTCGCCATAAGGGGAACACGATCTCTGCTTCGACAAGACATGCCAATAAAATCGCCTCGCAACACGTGTAGTGGCAGGCCGGGAGAAACGATTCATAGTAACCGGACAATGGCGTGATGTCACGCTAGGAAAAACTGTCAGCAGATTGGATTTATGGAATATTATGCTCTCTACGGTGGTATATGGAATTTATTTTGCACAGCCGGACAAGATTCATATGTTCGAAGCTTATCTTGGAGTATTCGGACATGGAACCCGCCTTGCAATGCCGAAGACTCTGCGCGCCGGACTCATCGTCATTGAAGCCTGGTTCAGGGGCTACTGAGGGAGTCCTAGATAAGGGGGTACCCGGACAGCCGGACTATATACTTTGGCCGAACTGTTGGACTATGAAGATACAAGATTGAAGACTTCGTCTCGTGTCCGGATGGGACTCTCCTTTGCGTGGAAGGCAAGCTTGGCGATTCGGATGTTAGATCTCCTTCTCTGTAACCGACTCTGTGTAACCCTAGCCCCCTCTAGTGTCTATATAAATAGGATCGTTTAGTCCGTAGGACAGGAACAATCATAATCATAGGCTAGCTTCTAGCGTTTAGCCTCTACGATCTCATGGTAGACCAACTCTTGTAATACTCCTATAATCAAGATCAATCAAGTAGGAAGTAGGGTATTAGCTCCACCAAGAGGGCCCGAACCTGGGTAAAACATCGTGTCCCCTGCCTCCTGTTACCATTCGCCTTAGATGCACAGTTCGGAACCCCCTACCCGAGATCCACCGGTTTTGACACCGACAGAGGGTCCCACTAGACCTCCTAGTCCTAGTCGGCTCCCCCCTTTCCTTCCAACAGAGACGGGAAAGGGGAAAGAGGGGGAGAGGGAGAAGGAAAGGGGGGCAGCGTGCCCCAACCCCTTATCCAATTTGGACTACCATGGGGGGGGGGCCACCTCTTGTGGCATGCCTCCTCCTCTCCACTATGGCCCATGAGGCCCATTAACTTTCCCGGGGGGTTCCGGTAACCTCCCGGTACTCCTAAAAATTCTTGAATCTTTCCGGAACCATTCCGGTGTCCGTATATAACCTTCCAATATATCAATCTTTACCTCTCAACCATTTCGAGACTCCTCATCATGTCCGTGATCTCATTCGGGGACTCCAAACAACCTCCGGCCACCAAAACACATAATTCACATAATACATATCTGATGTGTACTATGCAACTTTATTCTTGTAGACTCGTGTTGGGCCTCCAAGCCTAGTGTTTTGTAGGACAGTAGCAATTTTCCCTCAAGTGGATGACCTACGGTTTATCAATCCATGGGAGGTGCAGGATGAAGATGGTCTCTCTCAAGCAACCCTGCAACCAAATAACAAAAAGTCTCATGTGTCCCCAACACACCCAATACAATGGAAAATTGTATAGGTGCACTACTTCGGCGAAGAGATGATGATAAAAGTGTAATATTAATGGTAGAAATATATTTTTATAATCTGAATAAATAAAAACAGCAAGTTAGCAAATAGTAAATGGGCACAAAAACGGTGTTGCAATGCTTAAAATGAGGCCTAGGGCCTATACTTTCACTAGTGCAACCTCTCAACAATGCTAACCTAGTTGGATCATATGATTATCCCTCAAAGTGCAATAAAGAATCACTCCCAAGTTCCTATTAGCGGAGAACAAAAGATAGGAATTGTTTGTAGGTCACGAAACTACCTCAAAGCTAGTCTTTCCGTTCGATCTATTCAAGAGTTCATACTAAAATAACACAAATCTATTTTTTCCATTCGATCTATCCTAGATTTCGTACTAGAATAACACCAAAGCAAATTCATATTCATAATACTTAATCCACACAAAGAACTATAAAGAGACCCCAAATTTTCCGTTGGAGAAAAACATGCATCAACCCCTATGCATAGAATTACCCCAATATCACCGCGGGAATCTGCGAGTTGAATGCCATAACACATATCAAGTGAATAAATAAGATACCTCATTGTCACCTCAAGTATTCATATTGCAAGACATATATCATGTGTTCTCATCTCTGAATATTCAATCCGACAAGACAAAACTTTGAAGGCTAAAGATTCAATACATCATAACAAGAGTATAGAGGGGAGAAACATCATATGATCTGACTATATTAACAAAGCCCATGATATAGATCACGAGAGAGAGATCAAACACATAGCTACAAGTACAAACCCTCATCCCCGAGGGTGGACTACTCCCTCCTCATCGTGGTGGCCGCCGGGATGATGAAGATGGCCACCGGAGATGATTCCCCTCTCCGGCAGGGTGCTGGAACATGGTCTAGATCGGATCTCGTGGATACAGAGGCCTTGAAGCGGCAGAACTTCTGATCTAGTGCTACCCTGAAGGGTTTCGAAATATTAGGGAATTTATAGTGCAAAGAGGGGGTACGGGAGGCCACCAAGGTGGGCACAACCCACCTGGGCGCGCCCTGCTGGGTTGTGCCCCCTCGGGGCACCCCCGAGGTGTAGCTCAGGCCCATTGGGTTCCTTATGGTCCAAAAAAATCTCCAAAAAGTTACGTGGTGTTTGGACTCCGTTTGATATTGATTTCTTGCGATGTAAAAAACAAGCAAAAAGCAGCAACTGGCACTAGGCACTGGGTCGATAGGTTAGTCCCAAAAAATGATATAAAGTTGCTATAAAATGATTGTAAAACACCCAAGAATGATAAAATAACAGTATGAATAATTCATAAATTATAGATACGTTGGAGACGTATCAATATTGACATCAAATGTTAAGCGTGCAGACCCTACGGGTTCGAGACCTATGTAGACATGACCGAGACACCTCTTTGGTCAATAACCAATAGCGGTACCTGGATGCTCATATTGGTTCCCACATATTCTACGAAGATATTTATCGGTTGAACCGCAATGTCAACATATGTGTAAGTGCATCTAGTGCCCCTTAGTGATGTTGGTGTATTGAAGACTTATAGGTTAAGAGACTGATGCGTTTGTGAGTGTATACAGGTCTATAAGTCTATGAGGAGTTTGATATTTACAGAGAAAGTCGACCCCTAAAAATGAAGTTCTTCGACTGAAGACTTTGGATTTCTGAAGACTTTCTGAAGACTTTGAAAGTGAAGAAATTGGTGTGACCTTGAAGACTTGGAAATCATTCAAGGAACATGAAGCATGAAGACTTTGTTTTTTGTTGTTTCATTTTCTCTTTCTTGATTCATAGGAAACACCGTACTGTTAAAGGTGGTCGAGGAAATACTAAGGAAAAATTTCCATGTGATGCTCAACTCAAAATCCTACACCTACCAATCCCTTCGAGTGAAGCCATTGGAAATCTCATACAGTTCAGTCAATTTCTTCAGTGACAGAGACGAAGTTCTTCTGGTCGCTAAGGAATTTGTTCTGACTGAGGAGTTAGGAATTCGCCAGTGCAGATTGCCTACATAGTGAGGAACATGATAGCCCTGAGGAATTTGAGAGTCATAATTCCGACAGTTGCTGTGCTACGCGCCAGCTGTCCCAAAATATCAACCCACCTAACGGTCATATTATTGAAGGGCATTTATGTCTTATCATGTCAGGCTACTCCCTAGGCTATAAATAGCCGCCCCCTACAACCACTAGCTGGTTGGCTGCTCTGGGAGAAACTGACACTTGTCATTTGAGAGCAACCCATCCTCCGAGGACTTTGAGCGAAAATCATCAAGTGAGGAAAACCCAAACCCAAACACCTTCAAACCCAAAGTGATTGAGCATCACTGAAGAGATTGATCCTTCCTGGATTCGATGCTTGTTTCCTTTGAATACTGTGCTTCTTCTAGACGGTTAGGCGTCAAGGTCTAGAGCATCCAAGAGGAATTGTGGATCGCCGAGTAACCGAGTTTGTGAAGGTTCGGAAGGCACCTGAAGACTTACCACGAGTGATTGGGCGAGGTCTGTGTGACTTTAGCTCAAGGAGAATCTGGTGAGGACTGTGTGTCCGGGACTATGTGTCCTTTGGTTTAGATCCCTAGTCGCTCCAACCAGATGTACAACTGAGACAGCAGTTGGAACTGGTCTACCAAATCATTGTCTTCACCAAGCTTACTGGTTCTAATTCCTTAACTCTTTCAATTCTTCATTTCACCTATTGTGTGCTTGTTCATATCTGTTTGAAGACTTTGACTGATGACTTTCTCAATTTCCCCAGTTCAATTTCTTCAGTCTATTTGTCTTCATCTTGTGTTATCCTGTGTTTACGCTTTCTGTACTCTGTGCTTGTCTTCATTTCATCATGATGACTATGCTTGTGTTCTACCATGTTTACTTTTGAGTACTTATTCCACTGCAAGTAGTTCTTCGCTTAGGAATTTCCTCACCCTAAAATTCCTCAATGAAGAATTCATAAAAATCGCCTATTCACCCCCCTCTAGTCGATATAACGCACTTTCAATTGGTATCAGAGCAAGGTACTCCCTTGTTCTGTGTGATTTTGGTTTAACCACCTAGAGTTTTAGTTATGTCGACCACATGTATGATCAAGGTCTCTGCTGGGTGTCCTACCTTCGATGGGACGGACTACCCCTACTGGAAGAATAAGATGCGAATGCATCTTGAGGCAATTGATAACGATCTCTGGTATGTTGTGGAAAATGGTGTTCCCTCAGTCACACCTTCTCTGAACGCTACTGATGTGAAGAGATTCAAGCAACTCGATTCTCAAGCGAAGAACATCATATGTGGCCATCTGAGAAAAGGGCAGTATGGAAGAGTGAGTGCTTTGGAAACTGCTAAGCTTATCTGGGATAGGCTGTCCAAAGTAAATGAAGGAGTCTCAACTCAACGTGACTCTCGTGTTGGCGTTCTTCACAATCTCTTCAACCACTTCAAAAGACTCGACAATGAAAATGTTCAGCAAACCTTCGATCGCCTCACTGACATCTCAAATGAGCTTCAAGCACTTGGCGCCACTGACATCACCGACCATGAGGTGGTGAAGAAATTGCTGAGATCACTTGATTCTTCATTTGATAATCTGGCACTGATGATTCAAGAGTGTGCTGATTACAAGTCACTTGATCCTGCTGATATCCTCGAGAGGCTAAACACTCATGAGTTCCAGCTTGCTGAGAAGAGAGATCTCTATGGTTTGAGCTATGGAAAACCACGTGCTCTGAAGGCCAAGGCAGTCTCTGAGTCTGAAGATGAAGACTCTGGTAGCAGCCTTGGTGATCCTGATGAACTAAGCCAGGAACTAGCACTGCTCGTGAAGAAATTTCAGAAGTTCTCAAGACGTGGTCGCTTTGAAAAATCCTCAAGGAGCAATGATTCCTCATCCAGTGACTACAAGAAGAGGCTATGCCACAAATGCAAGAAGCTTGGTCACTACATTCAAGATTGTCCTCAGTGGGATAAGGAATTAAAGAAGAAGAAGTACAAGGATGACAGTTCTTATGATGCCAAGAAGAAGAAGAAATCTTCAAAGTCTTCATCATCAAAATCCTCAAAATCTTCATCTCATAAGAAGAGCAGCTCCAAGAAGCCTCGGGTATTCATTGGCAAGGAAATGGACTCTGAGGCTGAATCTGAGGAACATGAGGAAGAGGAGGCATCCGAGGAGTCCGAGTCTGGTGTGGCAAGCCTAGCTCTTGCTACTGCATTTGTCAGCAAGTCTATCTTCAACTCTAAAGAAAATGGCAACACCAACAATGCTGATGAAGGCAATGATGACTATGCTCCCACCTATTGCTTCATGGCAAAGGGTGCCAAGGATGATCAACCCAAAGCCAATGAGTGGGTCCTCGATAGTGGATGTACGAATCACATGACTGGTGACAAGAATCTATTTATGGCTGCTCCCTTATCATCGTCGCATCTGAAGCATGTCATCTTCGTTGACAAAGGCAAAAGTTGGGTATTGGGTCTAGGTAAGGTTGCGATGTCAAAGGATAGACACATGGACAAAGTCATGCTTGTTGAATCCTTAGGATACAACCTCATGTCTATCTCAATGCTTTGTGATCTCGATATGGTTTTTGTCTTTGGCAAATACCGTTGTGTTGTGATCTTGGAAGCTGACAATACCAAAGTCTTCGAAGGCTTTAGGAGAGGAGACTTGTACATTGTTGATTTCTCTACAGGACCACAACCGGCCGTATGCCTACTTGCAAAAGCTTTAGAAGGCTGGCTATGGCATCGACGACTTGGTCATGCTGGCATGAGGAATTTGCACACACTTGCAAAGAAGAAGCATGTCATTGGCATTGAGAATGTCAAATTCTTCAAGGATCATTTATGCAGAGCCTGTGAAGCCTGAAAGATGACAAAGGCCAAGCATCCAGCTAAGACTATCATGACTACCGTACCACTCGACCATTTGAATTGCTTCACATGGATCTCTTTGGTCCTAATCATTATTCTGCAATTTTAAATGATGCAACTCAATATGGCTTTGTTATTGTTGATGATTATTCTCGTTACATATGGGTGCACATTGTCACTTACAAACATGAGGTGCAGGAAGTCTTCAAACGATTTTCCTCGAGGGCTTCAACCAACTTTGGTGTGAAGATCAAGCACATCAGTAGCAACAATGGAACTGAGTTCAAGAATTCCGGTCTTGATGGCTATGTTGATGAACTTGGTATTACTCATGAGTTATCTGCTCCTTATACTCCTCAGCAGAATGGCATCGTGGATCAAAAGAACAGAACTCTTGCTGAGATGGCTTGCACTATGCTTGATGAATACAAAATGCCTCGTCATTTCTGGATTGATGCAATTGATACTGCGTGCCACAACATCAACAGAGTATTTCTTCACAAATTCTTCAAGAAGACTGCTTATGGACTCCTCACTAACAAAAACCCCAATGTGAGTTATTTCAAAGTCTTCGGTGCTAAATGTTGGATTAGAGATCCTCATCACACTTCCAAATTTTCATCGAAAGCACATGAGGGTTTTATGCTTGGTTACAGAAAGGACTCGCACACCTACAAAGTCTTCAACAGCGTTCTTCACAAAGTTGTTGAAACTGTAGATGTGTGGTTCGATGAAACTAATGGCTCGCAAAGAGACCCCCATCTTCTGTGATAGATGAACCAGCACCTGAGGAATCTATCAAGTTCAAGGCTACTGAGGATATCATTCCTACCGAAGAATCTGCTGAAGAATTCACTCCAGAACGTGAAGAACATCGAGCTGGAGCACCTGAAGAAAATGGTGCTAAGGAAAATGGTCCTGAAGAAAATGCGGATCAAATTCCTCGATGACAACCAGCTCATCCTCGCATTGCAAACGAAGTGCATGTCGAGAAAATCATCGATGACATTGAAGCACCAGGTCCTCTCACACGCTGAAAAGCTTCACATTTGTCTAACTTTTGTGGGCACTTTGCTTTTGTCTCTATCATAGAGCCCACTATGGTAGATGAAGCATTTATGGAGCCTGAGTGGATTCAAGCTATGCAAGAAGAATTACATCAGTTCGAGCTCAATAACATTTGGGAACTGGTCAATCGTCCAGATCCTCGCAAGCACAACGTCATTGGCACAAAGTGGATCTACCGCAACAAGCAAGACGAAAACGGCCTTGTGGTGAGGAATAAGGCACGACTTGTAGCTCAAGGCTACACATAGGTTGAAGGAATTGATTTCGATGGAACTTTTGGACCTATTGCTGGACTTGAGGCTATTCGCATATTACTCGCTTATGCTAACCATCATAATATCACTTTATATCAAATGGATGTGAAAAGTGCATTCCTCAATGGTAAGCTTGAGGAAGAAGTATATGTTGCTCAACCCCCAGGTTTTGAAGATCCAAAGCATCCTGACAAAGTCTTCAGACTCAACAAGGCCCTGTATGGCCTCAAGCAAGCCCCTCGGGCATGGGATGATACTTTGAAGGAATTCCTCATGAAGAAAGGCTTCAAACCCGGTTCACTCGACCCAACTCTTTTCACTAAATCTTACGATGATGAATTGTTTGTGTGCCAAATATATGTTGATGATATTATCTTTGGCTGTACTGACCAACATTATAGTGATGAATTTGCCTATATGATGAGTGAAGAATATCAAATGTCTATGATGGGACAATTGAAATTCTTTTTAGGTCTTCAAATTCGTCAACAGCGCAATGGCATGTTCATATCTCAGGAGAAATACCTCAAGGATGTATTGAGGAAATTCGGCATGCAAGACTGCAAAGGGGTCAAAATTCCTATGCCCACAAGTGTCCATCTATGCACTGATGATAATGGTATCGACTTTGATAAAAAGGTATACCGCTCCATGATTGGATCTTTATTGTACCTATGCGCATCTAGGCCAGATATTATGCTTATTGTTTGCATGTGTGCCCGATTTCAAGCTACACCGAAGGAATCACACCATAAGGCTGTGAAGCATATTCTTCGATATCTAGCTCACACACCAACACTTGGATTATGGTACCCCCAAGGGCTCGGCTTTTGATCTTGTTGGATATTCAGACTCTGACTATGCTGGTGACCGTGTGGACTGCAAGTCAACATCTAGCACATGTCATTTCCTCGAACGATCTTTGGTCTGTTGGTCCTCGAAGAACAGAACTACGTACCGCTCCCCACTGCAGAAGCTGAGTACATAGCTGCTGGATCGTGCTGTGCTCAATTACTATGGATGAAGCAAACACTCAAGGACTACGGCGTCAACACTCAAGGACATTTTTCTGGACCATTTTGCCCCTCCTTACGTGTTGGCTCTGACCAGTGAAATAGGGCAACTGGATCAGTGGGTCCACCTATCATAGAGTGAAAAAGGCCTCTATCCCAGCCCCAATCCCTCGCTCCCTCCTAGATAGCGCCGCCGCCAGAAGAGGATGCGCGCCGTGCCAGCCGATCCGGCGCCTACCCAGGCCACTGCACCACTGGATCACCGCCGGCGACGACAGCAGGACCCCGCCGCCCTTCTCCTTTCTTTTCCCCCTCTATTTGTTCTCGTCTGAGCGCCCCGCCGTTCTCCCGCAGGTTCAAGGCACCATGGCCATGGCGCTCTGAGCCCCAGGACGAAAACAATTGCCCATCTGCCGTGCCGCCGGTCGCGAGCACCTCCCCGGCCTCCGTCCCGGTCGGATCCGATCCATCCCGAGCCTCGGCCGGATCCACCCTTCTCTCCACCGCGCCCGCATGCCCCATGCCGATCCGGGCCTCCCCTGCATCTATCGCTGCCGGTAGCGAGCACCTGCCCGACCTCCGTCCCGGCCGGATCCGGTCCATCCCGAGCCTCCCGCGGCCGGATCCACCCTTCTCTCCACCGCGTCCGCATGCCCGATGCATATTCCGGCCTCCCCTGCATCTGTCGCTGCCCCTTGTAGTTGACCTTGCCCGACGCCGCCTCGTGCCCTCCGGCCGAGCTCGCCAACTCGCCGGCCTGCCCCGACTTTTCGACGGCAATTGCTCACCGTCGCTGCTATTGTTTTCCCGGCGGCAGAGAGAGGAGAGGGGATAGGAGAGAGAGACTAATTTTCCTATTTGGCTTTTTTTCTTTTCTATGTGGCTGGGACCCACTTGTAAGCGTCATGTTTTTTCTCTTTATCTTTTCATTGGACTTGTAAGGAGGGGCAAACTGGTCCAGAGAAATATCTCTCTAACGGTCAAACGCCTTTGACCAAACGGAATTGGGACGGAAGGGAAAAAAGCATAAGAGAACCAAACGCACATGGGCTAGACCAAGGGTTTTTGAAAACTAGGGGCAAAACTGCCGAGTGTGACCCAACTAGGGGTATAAAATCAAGTATCCCTTTATTAAAAGATGATCATGGATCATTTTTGGATATCGAAATGATGCAAATGATATGGCATTGGAAAGGTACTGAAATTCACATCTTTTTCGTGTATTAATGTTTTTTTACATAATTTTTGAGCATTTTTGAAAATACTGAGATTCATTCAAAATAGACGAACATTAATTATATATTAATTTTTTGACCACTTCTTGGAATAGCGCAAATGATATACCGTTGGAAAGCTACTGAAATTTACAAACATTTTTTTACTGCACGACAATAAAGAAGTTTCTGTACTTCTCAAAGTGATTAAATTGTACTGGCCATAATTTTTTTCCAGAGAACTCAAATTCCCTACACATGTACCTCTGTACTTCTGTGGAATATGAGTTTCTTACTGCCCGATAATAATAATAATAATAATTGTACTCCTCAAAATGAATAAGTTGTACTGCTCGGATTTATTTTAAAAGAACACAATTTTGCCTTGTACTTCTGTGGAATACGAGTTTCGTACTGCTCTGCAATATTTTTTTTGTATTACTCAAAATGATTAAATTGTATTGCTCGTAAATTATTTTACATAAGTCAGTTTCCTTAGACATGTATCTTGTACTTCTTGGGAATATCAGTTTCATACTTCTTGATCTTATAGGGTTTGTACTTCTCAATTACACAATTTTTATTAAGGCTAGTTTTGCATTTTTATCTGCACTGCTGCTTCAAGATATTCTGTACTGCTACTCTTCACTACAGAGAACCTTTTTGCACTTCCCTAAGCTTGCTAATTCCACAGCTCCAGGCAGCAGCTGCAAAAGGTGAGTACCAAATTAGCATAAAGGACACCCTGTATTGCTACTTCAAACTACTCGGTACTTCTCTCCGTGTAACTATGGTACTGCCTCCCTAGCAGGAATAATTCTCAGCAGGTACTTCCTCGCTCGCATGCTGTACTGCTCTGTACTTCTACCTAAATATTGTATGTACTTCCCATTACTGCTACCTTTGTACTTCCCGTAATTCTCCACTCAGGAGGTCAAAATTTCATTCAATCTCCTCGTCGCCCGTCGGAGTAAAAAGAATGCCACAGAATGCCTCGATGAAGAGAAGTACATTTTTACCCTCGCACCTCTCGCTGGAGAAGGAGCTCGTGCTTGTGCTCGACGTTGGAACCCATAATATCCCCGCACCCGTAGAATACGAGTTTCGTACTGCTCTGCAATAATTTTTTTTGTATTACTCAAAATGATTAAATTGTATTGCTCGTAAATTATTTTACATAAGTCAGTTTCCTTCGACATGTATCTTGTACTTCTTGGGAATATCAGTTTCGTACTTCTTGATCTTATAGGGTTTGTACTTCTCAATTACACAATTTTTATTAAGGCTAGTTTTGCATTTTTTATCTACACTGCTGCTTCAAGATATTCTGTACTGCTACTCTTCACTACAGAGAACCTTTTTTGCACTTCTCTAAGCTTGCTAATTCCACATCTCCAAGTAGCAGCTGCAAAAGATGAGTACCAAATTAGCATAAAGGCCACCATGTACTGCTACTTCAAACTACTCGGTACTTCTCTCAGTGTAACTATGGTACTGCCCCCCTAGCAGGAATAATTCCCAACAGGTACTTCCTCGCTCGCATGTTGTACTGCTCTGTACTACTACCTAATTATTGTATGTACTTCCAATTACTGCTACCTTTGTACTTCCCGTCGAACACCTCGATGGTAGGGATACACAGGCTACTACAAGTCTATTTCGCCGCCGCTCGAGCTAATCCGCTATGCTGGGGCGCGCCTTCGCCCGACGCCCTATACCGCCGCCATCCATGGAGATCTCCCTGGACGCGCTGCTGGGTGTACAGAGGCACGGGCAGGACCTAGCCTACCACCTCGCACAGGGCGTCTCGGGGCTGCTCCTCCACCTCCATGTGCAGACGCCGCAGCTCCCGTGGCCTGCTCCGCCGCTCAATCTCCTCCCCTTTGACATCGAGCTCCCCACCGCCCCCTTCGCGGTCGGCGTCGACCTCCTGGCCGTGGCCATCGCGTCCTTCATGGTGTTGATGTCCTCTACAACATTCACTTATTGCTATTTCTTCAAGTTGATCTTCTCTGCTAAGTGAATGTGATCGGACCCTTCCCCCTCTATGCTAAACTCAATCTACTCTTTTCACAAATTCTTCATGTGCGTTCTGTTTGAAACTCGTTCAAAATCTTCACTGCGTCCTTGTCAGCTGAAGAAATTGTGAACGGAACTTTTAACTTATCTTATCTAAATTTTTGGTTTTGCCGCTCAAACTATTTCGCATTCCACGATAATACTTATCTATTCACCCACGATCTCACGATCTCCACCTCACAGTACGTGGGTGACACTATAAATACCCCAGCCTCTTCCTCACTTCGTTTTTCCTCCGCTCGTTCTCACTCCCGCTCGAGCTTCTCAAACCCTATCGTCGCCGCTACTTCATCGTTGCCGGTGAGGAAGAGCTTCACTACCTCGACCTCGTCGCCGTCGTACTCATGCCGGTTGTGGATTTCTTCACTCCGCAGCCGTCGTAGCTGTCTTCCTGTGCCGAGTTAGGGCGTGGAAGATCTGAACTGACAAACTTCATGAGGGGGTCCCGGATTAGGGGGTGTCTGGATGACCGGACTATAACCTTTGGCCGGACTCCTGGACTATGAAGATACAAGATTGAAGCCTTCGTCCCGTGTCCGGATGGGACTTTCCTTGGCGTGGAAGGCAAGCTTGGCGATACGGATATGTAGATCTCCTCCCATTGTAACCGACTCTGTGTAACCCTAGCCCTCTCCGTTGTCTATATAAACCGGAGGGTTTTCGTCCGTACGACGAACAACAATCATACCATAGGCTAGCTTCTAGGGTTTAGCCTCTCTGATCTCGTGGTAGATCTACTCTTGTACTACCCATATCATCAATATTAATCAAGAAGGAGTAGGGTTTTACCTCCATCGAGAGGGTCCGAACCTGGGTAAAAACACCGTGTCCCTTGTCTCCTGTTACCATCCGCCTAGACGCACAGTTCGGGACCCCCTACCCGAGATCCGCCGGTTTTGACACCGACATTGGTGCTTTCATTGAGAGTTCCTATGTGTCATCATCTTTAGGCCCGATGGCTCCTCCGATCATCAACAATGACAAGGTCTAGGGTGAGACTTCTCTCCCCGGACAGATCTTCGTATTTGGCGACTTTGCACTGCGGGCCAACTCGCTTGGCCATCTGGAGCAGATCGAAAGCTACGCCCCTGGCCATCAGGTCAGATTTGGAAGTTTGAACTACACGACTGACATCCGCGGAGACTTGATCTTCGACGGTTTCGAGCCACAGCCGTGCGCGCTGCACTGTCACGGTGGGCATGATCTAGCTCTGCCGCCGAACAGTGCCCAGGAGGCCGCCCCAGTGTCCGCTCTGACCCTTAGCTCGGAGCTGACTGCGCCAATCGAGGGCGGGTGGCTGGACACCGCCTCGAGGGCTGCAATCTCTACGACGATCGAGCCGAACACCGGCCTTGTCCTTTCCGGAATCCTTTCCGGACTCCGAACCTTCCGCACCCCTACTGATCGAACCCGATTGGGCGCCGATCATGGAGTTCGCCGCCGCGGACATCTTTCGGCACCCGCCCTTCGGCGACATTCTGAATTCACTAAAGTCTCTCTCTTTATCAGGAGAGCCCTGGCTGGAATATGGTTAGCGGGGTTGGGATGCGGACGACGAAGAAACTCAAAGCCCACCCACCACCCACTTCGTAGCCACTGTCAATGATTTAACCGACATGCTTGACTTCGACTCCGAAGACATCGACGGTATGGACGACGATGTAGGAGACGAACAGGAACCAGCGCCTATAGGGCACTGGACAACCACCTCATCTCACGATGTATACATGGTGGACACACCTAAAAGAAAAGACGACGAGGAGCAAAGGGACGCAACAAGGGATTGTTCCCTCGAAAAGCGGTCAAAGTGGCGGCGTAAGCGCCGCCCCAAACCCCACCTCGACAGAAACAACAGCCATACAGACCCAGCCACAGAGCAGGACGAACCGGCGGACGACGAACATGCCATTGAGCAACCGTCCGAACAGGGCAACTTGGGTAAACGAACCAAACAACCCATCACTGGCGAAGATAATAGTCCGGACGACCTCACGCCGGACAAGTTGCTGGAGCAGAAGAACCTCCACAAAAGGCTCGTCGCCACTATGCACAGCCTGAAAAAGAAGAAGCGGAAGCTCAAAACAGCGGAAGATGCACTCAGAATCAGATGGGGCAAAGTACTCAACACCGCAGACAAATACGGCGACAGTCGCCACACAAAGAGCTATCCATAGCGAAAATTACTGCAGGAATTTGATGAGGAGGCCTTAGAGACCCCGCAATCAAAAAATATGGAAGCCACCCGGTCGGATAAACAACCCCATGGCCAACATAGAGCGGCAAATGGCGCCGCACACAAGCCGGCACGCGGTCCGCACGAGGATTCGCATCAAAAAGACGGCCCAGCTAGATCTATCTACAGGCCGAGAAAGCAAGCTCTAGTAAGCAATGCAACGCAACAAGTATCCGAACATCACGGCACACCCAAATATAGGGGTGCCACACACCCCCTATGTTTCACCGATGAGGTGCTGGACCATGAATTTCCAGCGGGATTCAAGCCCGTAAACATAGAGGCATATGACGGAACAACAGACCCTAGAGTCTGGATTGAGGATTATATCCTCCACATACACATGGCTAGAGGAGATGACCTCCACGCCATAAAATACTTACCTCTCAAGCTCAAAGGGCCAGCCCGGCATTGGCTTAAAAGCCTTCCCGAAAACACCATCGGAAGTTGAGAAGAGCTCGAGGATGCTTTTCGGGCAAATTTTCAAGGGACCTATGTCCGACCTCTGGATGCAGACGATCTAAGTCATATAACTCAACAACCCGGAGAGTCAGCCCGGAAACTCTGGAATAGATTTCTTACTAAAAAGAATCAGATAGTCGACTGTCCGGACGCCGAAGCCTAAGCAGCTTTCTAACACAGCGTTTGAGACGAATGGCTTGCCAGACACCTCGGCCAAGAAAAGCCAAGAACAATGGCCGCATTAACAAGCCTCATGACCCGATTTTGCGCAGGAGAGGATAGCTGGTTGGCAAGAAGCAGTACCAGCAACCCAAGTACATCCAAAGTCAGGGATGGAAACGGGATACAGCGACGTAGCAAGGACCAGCGCCGAACCAAGGGAAACAGCCCGAAGAGCGCGGCAGTCAATGCCAGATTCAAAAGCTCTCGGCAGAATCAGAAAAAGCTGCCCTTCAAGGATAACAGGGACGAGCTATCCAACCTAAACAAAATCTTGGACAAAACATGCCAAATCCATAGTACTCTCGGGAAGCCTGCAAACCATACCCACAGAGATTGTTGGGTCTTCAAGCAATCCGGCAAACTTAACGCCGAACACAAGGGGCTCGACACACCAAGCGAGGACGATGATGAACCCCACAAGCAGAGCACCGGAGAACAAAAGAAGTTCCCACAATAAGTCAAAATAGTAAACTCACTTCACGTGACAAAAGGGAAAAACAAAGTGGCGCCTATAGAGACACGCGCCATGCGGCCTGTCCAAGAGGAGTCCCGCCACTGGTTGTTCAAACCAATCACCTTCGACCATCAGGATTACTCTAGAAATATCCGGAATGCAGGCTCGACAGCCTTGATATTAGATCCGATAATTGACGGACTCCACTTTACAAAAGTCCTAACGGACGGCGGCAGTTGTCTAAACCTGCTATATCGGGACACAATCCGCAAAATGGGGATAAACCCAACAATAATTTGCCATGACAACACTTCCTTTCAAGGTGTAACGCCAGGCCCAGATACCCATTGTACGGGTTCTCTCCTGTTGGAAGTTATGTTCGGCTCCCCTGACAACTTCCGTCGCGAAAAACTAACCTTCCACATCGCCCCATTTACAAGTAGCTATCAAGCACTACTGGGACGCGAAGCTTTCGCCCACTTTAACGCAATACCACATTATGCATCCCTTACGCTTAAAATGCCCGGTCCACGAGGCATCATCTCATTAAAAGGAAATATCGAGTGTTCCTCGAGCGCAGAAGACTGTGCGGCTGCCTTGACAGCCACACATTAAACTGGCCTCACTAATCAAAGCACCTAAACAGGTCGTTCATACCCCGGACATGGCTAGACGAGTCCGACATAAACATACAAGGGGCTCCGCGCGTGTACAACAAGAGACAATAAAGCTCAATTCTACCCATTTTCTAAATTATACTTTGTTTATTTAATATAACATAGATTTTCGCACGATCTTTTTCAACTAAGTTCCTCTCTTTTACAGATGAACACCGTGCTACACCCGTCCAGGATACGGCACAACGGAGACACAGGTGCAGACGTGCAGTAGGGACCCGTTCCAAGGATTCTTTTCAGATTAAGACCCTGCGTAAACCTTTCTCACTATCTCTTGTTGATACACATCCCCCGGTTTCTTGTTATAACCGAGGAGGAGGCTGGCGTCTTGGCATGTGGCCACGTCAGAATTTTGCGCGTACCTGGACACCAGGGGCTTCTTACCAAGGGTGTTGTTCAGCCCGTTTCCATAAAGACCGAATACCTTAGGGAGTGTTCGGCGTCGCGAGTTTGGCCTTATATGCATCAGCTCCGAATCATGTCTTTGGTCAAATGTTGGGTTTGCCCGGCTCCTGCGTTTTGTTGCCTTATGTTCCGCTCTATCGGCTAAGGCGGCACCAGGAGAACTACTGCGATTGTGCCCCGGTTCGGCCAGGCGAGCACCTCAGTAGAGAAAGCCGAAAACTGATTGTCATGATATAGCGTGAGACTGGTCAACCACTCAATGACCCGCCGGAATCTTTAGGATTCCTCCGCATTAATGAAGGGCCGTTTCCCGGCCAGGCACACACGCGCCCCGAGCTCGAGTGAGCGCGGTGCCCCTAGGGGCTATATAGTAGCCCCACTTTCAAACTCCTATGGCTAAGTGAAAGTGATAAAGCATTATAGTTTGTTTGCCTAGTTCGCTGCGCTATCACCTCCTTTATAGGACCAAGACGTTGGATCAAGTGTGAAAGTGCGCCTTCTGCGAACACCCCCGCATTATATGTGTGGGGGCTGAAGCCAAAGACTGCCATCTTTCGGGTTATATACACATATACATTAACGGCCGCATAGGAGGTATTCCAATTCTTGAAACCACAAGTATAAAAAGCTTTTATATTCCATCGAAACATTTTTTTACAATAATACATGTTATTCGAACATAACATCCTTCGAGCACTGCATCTCTATTAAACGAGCGCCCTGCAGAACTTCCTGAAAATAGTGCTCGGCAGGTACTCGGCTTTCGTCCGAATCTTGGGATGTAACAGCACTAGCCTTCATCTCCGCCGAGTATGTCTTGACACGGGAAAGAGCCATCTATGCACCCTCTATGCACACCGACCTCTTCATTGCATTAATATATGGCACCGCACCGAGAAACGGCTGCACCAAGCTAAAATAACTCTCCGGCTCGGGCCTTTTCGGCCACAGATGACTCACGATATACTTCATGGCGAGTCCGGATAACCTATTCAGCTCCGCCCATGCGGCCAAACGATCGGTTAATGGAAGTGGGCGCTCTGGATTGTGGAACTGCGACCAAAAAAGCTTGTCCACTTCGTGGTCCTTCTGATCGCGGAAGTGTTCGGCCGCGTCCGCGGCACTCGCCGCCAAGTCCAGATAAGTGTTCGCCGCACTCCACTGCCGGTCCAACAGAGCGTATTTCGGATCCCCGAACTTCATTCGCAGCATAAAGGGCTTTCCAGTCGTGATATCTCCAGCCTGATGTAGCTCCTCCTTCATAGCTCTCATCGCAGAGCGAGTATCCTTGGCCTCGGTAGTGACCTTTTCTAGGTCCTTCTGTGCCACCCGATCTTCTTTTTCAAGAAGCTTGCAGCGGTCGGCGGTGTTCTTCAACTTTACGGCCATCTCGGCCATTTCCTTCTTGCTTTGGCAGTGAGCAGCCTATTCGGCTTTGAGCTCTTCAGCCGCCTTTAAGGCAGCCGCATCGCTTTTTCGGGCCTGCTCCTTGGCTCGGGCAAGTTCCGCCCGAAGGTTCTCCATGGCAGCGGCACCATCTGCATCAAGCACACATGTTGTGAAGTACGGGCATCAAGCTCCTCTTACCAGGTGTCTTCGGAGAAATTACGTACCTTGTGCCTCGTCCAGCCGCTTGTTGACAAGCGCGATGTCGGCATCTGCCACGTCAAGTTGCCACTTTAGTTCGGCAAATTCATCAGTCCGGCTAGCCACCGAACACTTCGCCACCTGCATAGGAAAGGCGACATATCATACCTGGGATTATGATCCACGGCGCGCCGTCATTTTTGACAACGCACCGAGTCTCAGGGGCTACTATCTATACAGGGCGCATATTATATGCGGATCTATCAAAAGGTACATCATTTTGCGTACCTCAAAACCTGTCAGTAAACTCTTGACAGCCTCGTACAACCCGCTCTCCACGGATGAAATCCTTCCAATCACCGTATCCATCAGCGCACGGTGTTCTTCTGAGATAGACGCTCGCCTGAGCAGATCCTTCAGCCCCTCCGACCGTGCACCGGACGGTGCCAGACTCGTCCGATGGCCTTTTTCGAAGGCCGGACACGGAGGGCCTTGGGGGGCCATACGACTGCCTTCCGGCCCTGCCGGATTCGGAAAAACCCTCCGTGACGACACCTCAGGGTCGCCCGCCTCGCAAGGAGGTACGGCAGGGGGAGGCGTTCCGCTCTCCATCATCTCCGGACGAAGATCCCCTAAAGATGAGCTCTGCTGAGAAGGGTTGAGATCCGAACTACAAGGTAAAATTTTGGTTGTCTTCCTCAGAGATAGAACAGGGATGTATCTCATTTTAAAACCTCCCTCTTTACTTACGACTCGGTGGAGAGCTGATCCCCAATGAATAAGGCGTGGGGGAAAGTCAAGTCAAGCACTAGTTAGTTGGGGTGGGACGCACCAAAGCAGCGTTCGTTGCACTAGCGCCTTATCTTTTGAAGCTAAACAGAGGCTCGAAAGACGGAGTACGTCCGAAGTCGTTGGCTGCCTTTTTGTAGTGTGCAAGTCAGAGTGAACTTCTTCTTCTGTTCTGCGAATCTACTAACGAGAACTGCCGTACAGTCCTATCTTTTTTTAAGAAAGATCGTAGATGAACATTTCGTTTCGTTACCTAAGTAGTTGAGCAATTCATTCCAAGGTAAACAAAGAGGTATTTCCTTTTCTCGGGGGCGCAATGCGACCGGGACACCCCCGGCGCCGGACCCTCTGACAAAGATTTCTTCCCCCACTTTGAGGCCGTGGCCTTCGGGTCTTCAAAGGCGGTCCTCTTCTTCCCCTGGTTAGAGGAATTCTCGACTCCTCCTTTCCTGACAGCCTCCTTCGGGGAGGCAGTAGCTTCCTTGTTCCCCTCTTTGCCTTCTTCCAAAGGCGCAACCTCCAGCATCGTGGTTAACACGGGATCCGGCGTGGTCTTAGGGAGGGGGGCGGACACCTGATTAGCTTTGCTTTCGCTATCCACTCCTGTTTAAGGGACAACTCTTTTAAGGGAGGTTTTATGATAAATATACGGATAGCGAGTCCGGGTACAGGGCTACTTATTTGAGTATCCAGATGATTGCAGCTCAGACCTGTGTCCTCGGATGAATCCGAACACATTGCTTGTGATCCGAAGAACAATTTGTACATCTCCATGGGTGTTGCGCCCACAAAATGTTGGAGGGCTCGTGGTCCTTCCGGATTAAACTCCCACAGGCGGAGGGGGCGACGTTTGCAGGGCAGGATGCGGCGAATCAACATAACCTGCGTCACTACGGCCAGATTGATATCTCTTTCTAGGAGATCTCGAATGCGGCCCTGCAACAAGGGCACGTCCTTGGACGGCCCCCCAGTTAATCCCTTTATTGACCCATGACGCCAGCTGTGGTGGGGAACCCGAGTGAAAGGCAGGTGGCGCCACCCATCTGGTGCCCCTAGGAGCTGTGATATAAAACCATTCTCGTTGCCATAAGTTGAACTCCTCTTGAAAAGAGCCCTCGAGCCATGGAGCGTCGGCATTCTTGCTTATAACAGCGCCTCCGCACTCTGCATGCTGCCCCTCGATCATCTTCAGCTCTACTTTGAAGGTCTTAAGCCACAACCCGAAGTGAGGAGTAATACGGAGGAAGGCCTCGGACACGACAATGAATGATGAGATAGGGAGGATGGACTCCAGAGCTAAGTCCTGAAATTCCATCCCGTAATAAAATATGAGCCCCCTCACGAAGGGGTCCGTCGGGAAGCCTAGCCCCCGAAGAAAGTGAGACGCGAACTCCATGCTCTCACCAGGCTTGGGAGTGGGAATAACCTGCCCTTGAGTAGGCAGCCTGTGCGAGATTTCGCCGGTTAGATACCTGGCATCTCTTAGCTTTCACACGTCTTCTTCCGTAACAGAGGAAGGCATCCACCGGCCTTGAAGGTCGGAGCCGGACATCATCGAAGGTCTGAAGCGCCTGAATCTGGAGCTTTGGGTGTTGGAACTCAAGGCGAGAGGCGGATTTGATTGAAGATTGAGAGAAAGGAGTCGAGCCTTGGTCTCTTTATACAGAGGTTGAATACCAAGAGCCCTCCCCGTGAGCGTTTGGGACTCGCCTTCGATTGAGGAGACATACCAACAGGCACGATTGGGTTACCTATGCCCGTATTGATGAGAATCCTGGAATAAGGGGACACGATCTCTGCTTTGACAAGACGTGCCAAGGAAACCGCCTCGCTAAACGCGCTGAGGTGGGACAGTAAAATGATTCGAATGAAGGCTTGGCCATGGCATGATGTCACGCTGCGGAATACGTCAGTAGATTAGATTTATACAAATATTATTCTCTCTATGGTGGTATGTGGAACTTATTTTGCAGAGCCGGACACTATCCTTGTGTTCAAAATCTTCTATGAAGTATTCAGAGGAGGAACCCGCCTTGCAATGCCGAAGACAATTTGCGCGCCGGACTCGTCGTCATTGAAGCCTGGTTCAGGGGCTACTGAGGGGGTCCCGGATTAGGGGGTGTCCGGATAACCGGACTATAACCTTTGGCCAGACTCCTAGACTATGAAGATACAAGATTGAAGACTTTGTCCCGTGTCCGGATGGGACTTTCCTTGGCGTGGAAGGCAAGCTTGGTGATACAGATATGTAGATCTCCTCCCATTGTAACCGACTGTGTGTAACCCTAGCCCTCTCCGGTGTCTATATAAACCGGAGGGTTTTAGTCCGTAGGACGAACAACAATCATACCATAGGCTAGCTTCTAGGGTTTAGCCTCTCTGATCTCGTGGTAGATCTACTCTTGTACTACCCATATCATCAATATTAATCAAGAAGGAGTAGGGTTTTACCTCCATCGAGAGGGCCCGAACCTGGCTAAAAACACCGTGCCCCTTGTCTCCTGTTACCATCCGCCTAGACGCATAGTTCGGGACCCCCTACCCGAGATCCGCCGGTTTTGACACCGACACTTCACATCTACACTTCCCAGTTCGTCGTGTTCTTCATCAAGGGGTATTTAAAAGTTACTTTTACTGCCCACTTTGATTCAAATGTTTTCTTGAAAATCTTCAAAAGTGTTTATTCTTCAAATCTTTACACACTGAACACCCCACATTTCATCTGCTCTTGATTCGTTTCTCTAAGCAATAAATTTTCTTCAAGATTCCTCAATTGTGTGGATTTTTTATCTATACAACTCTGGAACCTAAGACATAGAACGCTTAGTGAAATTCTTCAAGACTCATCTGGTCAAATTCCTCAAACTTGTTCCTTTTAAAAAAAACTTCTGAGAATGCATATGACCTCTCCAAATTCCTCGCAACTATACTCTGTTCATAGGTACACATGTCCGCTGCTGAATCACTAGGTTCTCATCAACTTAACTCATTTGCAGCGTTCCTCGAAGAAAAGTTGCATACTTCTTCAGAAAATTCCATTGTTCATATTCCTCAGCTGAAGAAAATGGCTGACGGTAAGAAGCCATAGAAGGGTGGAAAAAGGCCTGAGGTCAATACTGCTTTTGAAATCCCCGATGACATATACAAGGATTATTGCACTCCTGATGAGGCCAAATTTGGCAAGGAGGACAAAAATCAGTGCAAGGTGCGCATACAAAGGATAGAGAGGAGATGGGCACGGGAATGGAGGGAGTACAAATATGTTACTCCCAAGTATATGAAGAAATTCGCTCTCAACCCTCCATGCCCAAGACCTCCGTTGAGACCTGGCTAATTGGCAGACCCCACCAGCCTCAAGCACGGTGAGGATTATCCTGATGAATGGGCAAAGCGCCAGGCCAAACTGTCAAAACAAGCAAAGGAAGCAGTGAGGAAATTTAATGAAGACTCTGCTGCTGCTACTACTACTGCTGAGGCCTCTGCTAGCAAGCCGAAGAAGGCCATGGCTAAGAAGCCTGCTTTCAAGCCAAGTGCTTCAACCTCAATGCCCTCACGGCCAAGCTCCTCAGCAATGCCCTCACGGCCAGATTCTGCAATGCCCTCGCAGCCAATTCCTCAAACTGCTCCTCCTACAAAGTCTTCAGCTCCTCCATCAAAGTCCTCAGCTACTCCAACCAAATCCTTTGCACCTGTGCATCTCGCCACGTGTCAAAGGACTACAGGCTTCTCAATTGCCTCAGGAGCATCTGCAAGTTCCTCTGCTGCACCAAATTCTTCAACTGGCCCCTCTCTGCTGAAGAAAAAGGCAACTGCTGGACGAGGCCCTCAACCTAGTCCTCACAAGAAGCAGCTCGCCTTTCAAGTGCCATCTGATGATGATGAGGCTGATGATGAAGAACTTGCTGAAATCATCAGAGACAGGCAGGCTAGGGCCGCTAGAGCCAAAGGCAGCAATGTGCCAATGCTACTGGATCCAAAGTTGATCCTAGACTCCATTGATCTATGGCACAAGGACCCAAACACTCCTTTGCCGGAGATGAACCTCACTCCTGGTCAAAGTCATGTTTGGACTGCCTTCATTGAAGAAGAAAAGTGGAAATTTGAAGAAGGTAGAAGACTGAAGAAAGCGCAGTACAAGAAGCAGCGCTGCCTAAAGGACCATGTCCTCTCTCTTACCCCTGAACAACTTGTTGCCTTGCAAACTGAGATCAAGCAACTGAGTGATGAATTCAATCGCTACTATGCTGACTGGAAGGGTGCCAAGGTTCGATTCATCAACCTGATGAAGAAATTCACTTCAAGTGCTGCTGCTCCTGTGCACATTGAAGTCACTCCCGCTGAAGCATCTGCTCAGCCTACTAAAGAACATGCCAGCATCGCTGATGAAAATCAGGTTGCTGAAGAAAATGAAAGTACCAGGGCTGATGACTGCATTCCATCCACTGATGAAATTGCCATGGCATCCACTAGTGGTGCGCCTGAAGAAAATGAAGAAGTCAGAGCAACTGCATCAGTTGTGCCTGAAGAAAATGAACCAAATTCTTGTACTCCTCCTACGGCTACACCAACTCCGATCCTTCCATCTGCATCAGATGCAAGGAAGACCCAGGCTGCAGAGCGTGCAGCTGTGAAGAAAAGGAAGGCATCAACTTCATCAGATTCTTCAGCTCCGAAGAATATGAAGCCTTTGACAAGCTCAATTGACAACCCAATTGATTCCATTCCTGTCTCAGTCATGCCATCAAAGGACCTTGTTCCTTTTGATGAAGATTATGTGATTCCAAGTAAATCCAATGAAGAGAATCCTTCTGCTACTTCGTCAGAGCAGTTGGATGAAGAAATTGAAGTGGATGCAATCCCTTCAACACCTGTTGTCTCCTTGCCTATGCATCAGTTTACTGCTGAAGAGGCCGGCGTTGAAGAAATGGAAGATGAGGACGTGGACATTGGTTGTACCACACCTGTGCTAAATGATGACTTTTGGGAAAATCAGCACCCCAACTCTCCCATGTTCACTCCACTTCAAGCAATTCCTCAGTCCCCTACTGCTACTAAAGTACAAATGGGATCCGAAGAACCTCATGCAACCCCATCTGTCCATGAAGAAATTCCAGCCACTAGTGCTGAAGAAATTGTAAATGAAGAATTGAAGACCCAGGCTGCAACTGAAGAAGAGCCTGAAATTCCTCAGCCCGAGGAACCTAAGATTGTGATTCCTGAGGTGGTGATGCAATTGATCGATACTCCTCACCCCAAGCCAAAGGATCCCTTCTCAAAGAAGCAGAAATTCAAGGTTGATGATTTTTCGAAGAGCATGTGTTCTTCACTGAATTCAACCCATATGACTCTACTCGTCTTAGAAGGAAGCGCTTCTAGACTGCCAGCCAGACCAACTTCTATTCTTCACTGCTTTTTAACAAGGAAAAAGTCTCCGAACACGCGCATATTCCTCACGTGGATATGGAATCCATGCCTTGCTTCTCCCCAGTCCTCACAGTGATTCACGATGCAGGACTACCCAACTTTTGCACTGACATTGTTGATTGGAATGAAGAGCATATTCTTCAGTTCTACGCAACGCTGCACATCACAGGTGATGCTGGTGATATCAACACTTGGGTGTTGGACTGGATGACCGACAATACCCATTATAAGGCACCGGCCTCTGAATTACTTCATGCCCTGCCAATCAGTCCTCCACCTGAAGGTGCTTGTTGTCTGTACCAAGAACCTGAACTCACTGCTCATTACATGGAAGTGCTAATGAAGCCTTTGAAGCCCAGTCAAGCCCCAAGGACTGAATTTCTCGTGAAGGACTTGTTGTATTTGCCAAGAACAGTCTATCGCATTCTGACAAAGACTTTGAGTCCTATCAAAGGCCACAACTCATCTGATGAGGACATTGTTGGCATCATGAAGAATCTGCTATTCAACATCATGCATGGCATTCCTGTTAATTATCATGATTTCTTCATGAGGACTCTGGCAAATGTTGCACAATATCCGTTTGAGCTGAAGCCTTGTGCTCCTTGGATTATGAGATTCATCAGAACAAGGTCTTCACTCAACTACAAGGCTGACACTCTCAACCATGGCAGCTACTTGCCCCCTATTGAAGTCCTCAAGCGGACAGTTTCCTCGGCTGATGAAAAGGGAAAGGCCACTGCTATTGTTGATGAAGGCATTCGTCCATTAGATGGTAAGTTTCGCAAAGCTGCATCTTACTCCACCAATGATGACTCTGCCACTCACGATTCTGCTGCCAATGCACCCAAGTCGAATCCTCAAGCCACTGCTCCTCATGTGATGACTGACTGTGAACTGCTTCTTAGTCTTCACCAGAAGGTGGATCTAAACCACAAATGGGTTAAGCGTCAGTTTGGCTCTATTCTTCACAACATGACTTCTACACATAATGCAGTGAAGAAAAACCATTACTACCTCCATAAAGTCTTTGATCGCACCTGGGCTATTCTGTCACATCTCTATGGTGAAGAAGATCTGAACCAAATGGGTTTCAAGGAAGATTTTGACTGGTCTGCTCCTCCACCGAAGAGATTCAAGAAGGTCAAGGTTCCTCCCTTGGTCGCCATTTCATATTCTTCATCACACGACACGGACGAGTATGAAGACTTGGACGACACTGCGGCAGGCCCTACAACGACACAAGACCCGAACAACACTGGCACTCCTCCATCATCATGATATTCTTCAGGGGCGTTAGTCCTCATTTTCAACCCTTTTGGTCATTCGATGACAAAGGGGGAGAAATTTGAGTTAGTCTTCAAGCGGGTCTATCTTATATGGGCGTTTTTTTGCTAAGTTACAACTCTCGTTCTTCTAATGACTTTGCTAGATCGAGTTGTAATCTGAAACTCTATGGTGGCCTGATACTTTTGCAGAGTTCTTCTACATGCTTATTCCTCATTAATATCATTTCACGCATGCTGAATTACACCAGTCACCATATTTCATCATGCATTTCAAATTCCTCATATAATATGTGTCAAATGCGTGTATGAATTACAAGATATAGGGGGGAGATCTCCATGATCATACTCTTCAAGTGTGCATTACTTCAAAAGCAAATTCCTCACTATGCACATCCTCAGGGGGAGTTCTTCTATATCTTGCTATCAAATTCCTCAATATCAGTATTTACACTTCATATGCTTATCCCCGTTGAAAACTTAACCTATATTGTCATCAATCACCAAAAAGGAGGAGATTGTAAGTGCATCTAGAGCCCCTTAGTGATTTTGGTGTATCGAAGACTTATAGGTTAAGAGACTGATGCGTTTGTGAGTGTACACAGGTCTATAAGTCTATGAGGAGTTTGATATTTACAGAGAAAGTCGACCCCTAAAAATGAAGTTCTTCGACCGAAGACTTTGGATTTCTGAAGAATTTCTGAAGACTTTGAAAGTGAAGACAAGGAAATCATTCGAGGAACATGAAGCGTGAAGACTTTGTTTTTTGTTGTTTCATTTTCTCTTTCTTGAGTCATAGGAAACACCGTACTGTTAAAGGGGGTTGAGGAAATACTAAGGAAATTTTCCATGTGATGCTCAACTCAAAATCCTACACCTACCAATCCCTTCGAGTGAAGCCATTGGAAATCTCATACAGTTCAATCAATTTCTTCAGTGACAGAGACGAAGTTCTTCTGGTCGCTGAGGAATTTGTTCTGACTGAGGAGTTAGGAATTTGCCAGTGTGGATTGCCTACATAGTGAGGAACATGATAGCCTTGAGGAATTTGAGAGTGATAATTCCGACCGTTGTTGTGCTACGCGCCATCTATCCCAAAATATCTACCCACCTAATGGTCATATTATTGAAGGGCATTTATTTCTTATCATGTCGGGCTGCTCCCTAGGCTATAAATAGCCGCCCCCTACAACCACTAGCTGGTTGGCTGCTCCGAGAGAAACTGACACTTGTCATTTGAGAGCAACCCATCCTCCGAGGACTTGGAGTGAAAATCATCAAGTGAGGAAAACCCAAACCCAAACACCTTCAAACCCAAAGTGATTGAGCATCACTGAAGAGATTGATTCTGCGTGGATCCGACGCTTGTTTCCTTTGAAGACTGATCTTCTTCCAGACGGTTAGGCGTCAAGGTCTAGAGCATCCAAGAGGAATTGTGGATCATCGAGTGACCGAGTTTGTGAAGGTTCAGAAGTCACCTGAAGACTTACCACGAGTGATTGGACGAAGTCTGTGTGACTTTAGCTCAAGGAGAATACAGTGAGGACTGTGTGTCCGGGACGGTGTGTCCTTTGGTTTAAATACCTAGCCGCTCCAACCAGATTACAACTGAGACAGCAGTTGGAACTGGTCTACCAAATCATTGTCTTCACAAAGCTTACTGGTCCTATTTCCTCAACTCTTTCAATTCCTCATTTCACCTATTGTGTGCTTGTTCATATCTGTTTGAATACTTTGACTGAAGACTTTCTCAATTTCCTCAGTTCAATTTCTTCAGTCTGTTTGTCTTCATCTTGTGTTATGCTGTGTTTACACTTTCTGTACTCTGTGCTTGTCTTCATTTCATCATGATTACTATGCTTGTGTTCTACCATGTTTACTTTTGAGTACTTATTCCACTGCAAGTAGTTCTTTGCTTAGGAATTTCCTCACCCTGAAATTCCTCAGTGAAGAATTCATAAAAATCGCCTATTCACCCCCCTCTAGTCGATATAACGCACTTTCAATATGTTATTCCCTTTGTCATCGGTATGTTACTTGCCCGAGATTCGACCGTTGGTATCCTCATACCTAGTTCAATCTCGTTACTGGAAAGCCTCTTTGCTAGTTTCGCAGTGCATCATCCCGTTACTAACTCGTTAGTCACATTGCTTGCAAGGCTTCGTATGATGTGCATTACCGAGAGGGCCCAGAGATACCTCTCCGATACTCGGAGTGACAAATCCTAATCTCGATCTATGCCAACCCAACAAACACCTTCAGAAATACCTGTAGAGCATCTTTATAATCACACAATTACGTTGTGATGTTTGATAGCACACAACGCATTCATTCGGTGTTCGGGAGTTGCATAATCTCATAGTCGGAGGAATATATATTTGACACGAAGAAAGCAGTAGCAATAAAACTGAATGATCATTATGCTAGGCTAAGGATGGGTATTGTCCATCACATCATATGTTGTGATCCCATTTATCAAATGAAAACTCATGTCCATGGCTAGGAAACTTAACCATATTTGATCAACGAGCTAGTCTAGTAGAGGCATACTAGGGACACGGTGTTTTGTCTATGTATTCACACATGTATCAAGTTTCCGGTTAATACAATTCTAGCATGAATAATTGACATTTATCATGATATAAGGAAATATAAAATAACAACTTTTATTATTGCCTCTAGGGCATATTTCCTTCAGTCTCCCACTTACACTAGAGTCAATAATCTAGTTCACATCGCCATGTGATTTAACACCAATATTTTACATATGTATGTGATTAACACCCATAGTTTCACATCGCCATGTGACCAACAACCAAAGGGTTTACTAGAGTCAATAATCTAGTTCACATCACTATGTGATTAACACCCAAAGAGTACTAAGGTGTGATTATGTTTTGCTTGTGAGAGAAGTTTAGTCAACGGGTCTGCCATATTAAGAGTCGTATGTATTTTGCAAATTTTCTATGTCTACAATGCTCTGCATGAAGCTACTTTAGCTAATTGCTCCCACTTTCAATATGTATCCAGATTGAGACTCGGAGTCATCTGGATCAGTGTAAATCTTGCAACAGCGTAACTCTTTCCGACGAACTCTTTATCACCTCCATAACCGAGAAATACTTCCTTAGTCCTTTTAGGTAACTAAGGATAACTTTGACCGCTATCCAGTGATCCACTCTTGGGTCACTATCGTACCCCCTTGCCAAACTCATAGCAAGGCACACAACTTGTCTGGTACATAGCATGGTATACTTTATAGAACCTATTGTTGGGGAACAAGCAGAAATTCAAAATTTTCCTACGAGTCACCAAGATCCATCTATGGAGAAACTAGCAATGAGGGGAAGGAGAGTGCATCTACATACCCTTGTAGATCACTAAGCGGAAGCGTTCAAGAGAACGGGGTTGAAGGAGTCGTACTCGTCGTGATCCAAATCACCGGAGATCCTAGTGCCAAACGGACGGCACCTCCGCGTTCAACACACGTACAGCCCGGTGACGTCTCCCATGCCTTGATCCAGCAAGGAGAGAGGGAGAGGTTGAGGAAGACTCCATCCAGCAGCAGCACAACAGCGTGGTGGTGATGGAGGAGCGTGGCAATCCTGCAGGGCTTCGCCAAGCACCGCGGGAGAGGAGAAGGGAGAGAGGTAGGGCTGCGCCAGGGAGAGGTTAAAACTCATGTGTTGGCAGCCCCAAAACCCTCAAGTATATATAGGGGAGAGGGAGGGGGGTGCGCCCCCTCTAGGGTTTCCACCCCAAGGGGTGCGGCTGCCCCCAATCCCATCTAAGGGTGGCGGCCAAGGGGGGAGAGGGGGGAAACTTGCCCCCCAAGTTAGGTGGAAGCACCCCCTCCCCAAACCCTAGGCGCCTTGGGCCCTTGTGGGGGGGCGCACCAGCCCACCTGGGGCTGGTCCCCTCCCACACTTTGCCCATGCAGCCCTCCGGGGCCGGTGGCCCCACTTGGTGGACCCCCGGGACCCTCCCGGTGGTCCCGGTACGTTACCGATAAAACCCGAAACTTTTCCGGTGACCAAAACAGGACTTCCCATATATAAATCTTTACCTCCGGACCATTCCGGAACTCCTCGTGACGTCCGGGATCTCATCCGGGACTCCGAACAACATTCGGTAACCACATACAAACTTCCTTTATAACCCTAGCGTCATCGAACCTTAAGTGTGTAGACCCTACGGGTTCGGGAATCATGCAGACATGACCAAGACGTTCTCCGGTCAATAACCAACAGCGGGATCTGGATACCCATGTTGGCTCCCACATGTTCCGCGATGATCTCATCGGATGAACCACGATGTCAAGGACTCAATCGATCCCGTATATAATTCCCTTTGTCTAGCGGTATTGTACTTGCCCAAGATTCGATCGTCGGTATACCGATACCTTGTTCAATCTCGTTACCAGCAAGTCTCTTTACTCGTTCCGTAACACATCATCCCGTGATCAACCCCTTGGTCACATTGTGCACATTATGATGATGTCCTACCGAGTGGGCCTAGAGATACCTCTCCGTTTACACGGAGTGACAAATCCCAGTCTCGA
Organism: Triticum dicoccoides; assembly: GCF_002162155.2. Lineage (NCBI taxonomy): Eukaryota > Viridiplantae > Streptophyta > Magnoliopsida > Poales > Poaceae > Triticum > Triticum dicoccoides. Next base: position 601,182,145 of record NC_041387.1, on the reverse strand, counting down.
TTCGTGCCAACCCAACAGACACTTTCGGAGATACCTGTAGTGCATCTTTATAGCCACCCAGTTATGTTGTGACGTTTGGTACACCCAAAGCATTCCTACGGTATCCGGGAGTTGCACAATCTCATGGTCTAAGGAAATGATACTTGGCATTAGAAAAGCTTTAGCATACGAACTACGATCTTTGTGCTAGGCTTAGGATTGGGTCTTGTCCATCACATCATTCTACTAATGATGTGATCCCGTTATCAACGACATCCAATGTCCATGGTTAGGAAACCGTAAACATCTATTGATTAACGAGCTAGTCAACTAGAGGCTTACTAGGGACATGGTGTTGTCTATGTATCCACACATGTATCTGTGTTTCCTATCAATACAATTATAGCATGGATAATAAACGATTATCATGAACAAGGAAATATAATAATAACTAATTTATTATTGCCTTTAGGGCATATTTCCAACAGTCTCCCACTTGCACTAGAGTCAATAATCTAGTTCACATTGCCATGTGATTAACACTCACAGGTCACATCGCCATGTGACCAACATCCAAAGAGTTTACTAGTGTCATTAAACTAGTTCACATCATCATGTGATTAAGGCTCAATGAATTCTGGGGATTGATCATGTTTTGCTTGAGAGAGGTTTTAGTCAACGGGTCTGCATCATTCAGATCCATATGTACTTCACAAATCTCTAGGTCATATTGTAAATGCTGCTACCACTCTCCACTTGGAGCTATTCCAAATGGTTGCTCCACTATACATATCCGGTTTGCTACTCAGAGTCATTCGGATAAGTGTTAAAGTTTGCATCGACGTAACCCTTTACGCTGAACTCTTTAACACCTCCATAATCAATATCCTTATTCCTCTAAGGATAACTTTGACCGCTATCTAGTGATCCACTCCTTGATCACCTTTGTACCCTCTTGCCAGACAAGCGGCAAGGCACACATCAGGTGCTGTACTTAGCATGGCATACTGTAGAGCCTATGTCCAAAGCATAGGGGACGACCTTCGTCCTTTCTCTCTCTTCTGCCGTAGTCGAGCTTTAACTCTTAACTTCATACCTTACAACTCAGGCAAGAACTCCTTCTTTGACTGATCCATCTTGAACACCTTCAAGATTATGTCAAGGTATGTGCTCATTTGAAAGTACCATTTAGCGTTTTTGATCTATCCTCATAGATCTGGATGCTCAATGTTCTAGTAGCTTAATCCAGGTTTTCTATTGAAAAACTCCTTTCAAATAACCCTATATGCTTTCCAGAAATTCTACATCATTTCTGATCAACAATATGTCAACAACATATACTCATCAGAAATTCTATAGTGCTCCCACTCACTTCTTTGGAAATACAAGTTTCTCATAAACTTTGTACAAACCCAAAATCTTTGATCATCTCATCAAAGTGTACATTCCAACTCCGAGATGCTTACTCTAGTCCTTAGAAGGATTGCTGGAGCTTTGCATACCTTTTAGCATCCTTAGGATCGACAAAACCTTTCTGACTGTATCGCATACAACCTTTCCTTACGAAGACTGGTAAGGAAACTCGTTTTGACATCCATCTGCCAGATTTCATAAATGCAGCTAATGCTAACATGATTCTGACGGACTTAAGCATCGCTACGGATGAGAAAATCTCATCGTAGTCAACTCCTTGAACTTGTGAAAAACTCTTTGCCACAAGTCAAGCTTCATAGACGGTGACATTACCGTCCACGTCCGTCTTCTTCTTAAAGATCCATTTATCTCAATGGCTTGCCGATCATCGGGCAAGTCCACCAAAGTCCATGCTTTGTTATGATACATGGATCCTATCTCGGATTTCATGGCTTCTAACCATTTGTCGGAATATGGGCCCACCATCGCTTCTCCATAGCTCATAGGTTCATTGTTGTCTAGCAACATGTCCTTCAAGACAGGATCATCGTACCACTCCGAAGCAGTACGCGTCCTTGTCGTCCTACGAGGTTTGGTAGTGACTTGATCCGAAGCTTCATGATCACAATCATAAGTTTCTACTTCAATTGGTGTAGGTGCCACAGGAACAACTTCATATGCCCTGCTACACACTAGTTGAAGTGACGGTTCAATAACCTCATCAAGTCTCCACCATCCTCCCACTCAATTCTTCGAGACAAACTTTTCCTCGAGAAAGGACCCGATTCAAGAAACAATCCCTATTGCTTTCGGATCTGAATTAGGAGCTATAACCAACTGTTTTGGGTGTCCTATGAAGATGCATTTTATCCGCTTTGGGTTTGAGCTTATCAACCTGAAACTTTTTCACATAAGCGTCGCAGCCCCAAACCTTTTAAGAAACGACAACTTAGGTTTCTCCAAACGGTGTCGTCTCAACGGAATTACGTGGTACCCTATTAAAGTGAGTGCGGTTGTCTCTAATGCCTAACCCATGAACGATAGTGGTAATTCGATAAGAGACATCAAGGTACACACCATATCCAATAGGGTGCTACTTATGATGTTCGGACACACCATCACACTATGGTGTTCTAGGCGGTATTAATTGTGAAACAATTTCCACACTGTCTTAATTGTGTGCCAAAACTCATAACTTAGATATTCATCTCTATGATCATATCATAGACATTCTATCCTCTTGTCACGAAGATCTTAAACTTCACTCTGATATTACTTGAACCATTCAATAATTCAGACTTGTGTTTCATCAAGTAAATATACTCAACATCTACTCGAATCATCTGTGAAGTAAGAACATAATGATATTCACTGCATGCCTCAGCACTCATTGGACTGCACACATCAAAATGTGTTACTTCCAACAAGTTGCTATCTAGTTCCATCTTACTGAAACCGAGGCTTTTCAGTCATCTTGTCCATGTGGTATGATTTGCATATCTCAAGTGATTCAAAATCAAGTGAGTCTAAACAATCCATCTGCATGGAGTTTCTTCATGCGTATGCACCAATAGACACGGTTCGCATGTCTCAAACTTTTCAAAAATGAGTGACTCCAAAGATCCATCAACATGGAGCTTCTTCATGCGTTTTATACCAATATGACTTACATGGCAGTGCCACAAGTAAGTGGTACTATCATTACTATCTTATAATTTTTGGCATGAAAATGTGTATCACTACGATCGAGATTCAATAAACCATTCCTTTAGGTGCAAGACCATTGAAGGTATTATTCAAATAAATAGAGTAACCATTATTCTCTTTAAATGAATAACCGTATTGTGATAGACATAATCCAATCATGTCTATGCTCAACGCAAACACACAATGACAATTATTCAGGTTTAATACTAATCTTGATGGTAGGGGGAGCGTGCGATATTTGGTCACATCAAACTTGGAAATACTTCCAACACATATCGTCAGCTCACCTTTAGCTAGTATCCGTTTATTCCGTAGCTCTTTTATTTCGAGTTACTAACACTTAGCAACCGAACCGGTATCTTAATACCCTGATGCTACTAGGAGTACTAGTAAAGTACACATTAACATAATGTATATCCAATATACTTCTATCGACTTTGCCAGCCTTCTCATCTACCAAGTATCTAGGGTAATTTTGCTCCAGTGGCTGTTCCCTTATTACAGAAGCACTTAGTCTCAGGTTTGGGTTCAACCTCATTGGAGCAGCAACTGATTTGCCGTTTCATGAAGTGTCCCTTCTTGCCCTTGCCCTTCTTGAAACTAGTGGTTTTACTAACCATCAACAATTGATGCTCCATCTTGATTTCTACTTTAGCGGTGTAAAACATCGTGAATACCTCAAGGATCATCATATCTATCCCTGATATGTTATAGTTCATCACGAAGCTCTAGCAGCTTGGTGGCAATGACTTTGGAGAAACATCACTATCTCATTTGGAAGATCAACTCCCACTCGATTCAAGTGATTGTGGTACTCAGACAATCTGATCACAAGCTCAACGATTGAGCTTTTCTCCCTTAGTTTGCAGGCTAAGAAAATCGTCGGAGGTCTCATACCTCTTGACGTGGGCACGAGCCTGAAATCCCAATTTCAGCCCTCAAAACATCTCATATGTTCCATGACGTTTCGAAAACGTCTTTGGTGCCTCTACTCTAAACCATTTAACTGAACTATCACGTAGTTATCAAAACGTGTATGTCCGATGTTCGCAACATCCACAAACAACGTTTGGGGTTCAGCACACTGAGCGGTGCATTAAGGACATAAGCTTTCTACTGTCCTCATAATCGCTACTATCAACTTTCAACTATATTTTCTCTAGGAACATATCTAAACAGTGGAACTAAAGCGCGAGCTTACGACATAATTTGCAAAGATCTTTTGACTATTTTCAGGATAATTAAGTTCATCTTATGAACTCCCACTCAGATAGACATCCCTCTAGTCATCTAAGTGATTACATGATCCGAGTCAACTAGGCCGTGTCCGATCATCACGTGAGACGGACTAGTCATCATTGGTGAACATCTTCATGTTGATCGTATCTACTATACGACTCATGCTCGACCTTTCGGTCTCTTGTGTTCCGAGGCCATGTCTGTACATGCTAGGCTCGTCAAGTCAACCTAAGTGTTTCGCGTGTGTAAATCTGTCTTACACCCGCTGTATGTGAACGTAAGAATCCATCACACCCGATCGCAACGGTGCATAGTTAGGGGGAACACTTTCTTGAAATTTTAATGAGGGATCATCTTATTTACTACCGTCGTCTTAAGCAAATAAGATGTATAAACATGATAAACATCACATGCAATCAAAAAGTGACATGATATGGCCAATATCATTTTTCTCCTTTTGATCTCCATCTTCGGGGCTCCATGATCATCATCGTCACCGGCATGACACCATGATCATCATCGTCACCGGCATGACACCATGATCTCCATCATCATGATCTCCATCATCGTGTCTCCATGAAGTTGTCTCGCCAACTTATTACTTCTACTACTATGGCTACCGGTTAGCAATAAAGTAAAGTAATTACATGGCGTTGTTCAATGACACGCAGGTCATACAATAAATAAAGACAACTCCTATGGCTCCTGCCAGTTGTCATACTCATCGACATGCAAGTCGTGATTCCTATTACAAGAACATGATCAATCTCATACATCACATATCATTCATCACATTCTTATTGGCCATATCACATCACATAGCATACCCTGCAAAAACAAGTTAGACGTCCTCTAATTGTTGTTTGCATGTTTTCCGTGGCTGCTATGGGTTTCTAGCAAGAACGTTTCTTACCTACGCAAAACCACAACGTGATATGCCAATTGCTATTTACCCTTCATAAGGACCCTTTTCATCGAATCCGTTCCGACTAAAGTGGGAGAGACTGGCACCCGCTAGCCACCTTATGCACCAAGTGCATGTCAGTCGGTGGAACCTGTCTCACGTAAGAGTACGTGTAAGGTCGGTCCGGGCCGCTTCATCCCACAATACCGTCGAAACAAGATTGGACTAGTAACGGTAAGCATATTGAACAACATCAACGCCCACAACTACTTTGTGTTCTACTCGTGCAAAGAATCTACGCAATAGACCTAGCTCATGATGCCACTATTGGGGAACGTAGCAGAAATTCAAAATTTTCCTACGAGTCACCAAGATCCATCTATGGAGAAACTAGCAATGAGGGGAAGGAGAGTGCATCTACATACCCTTGTAGATCGCTAAGCGGAGGCGTTCAAGAGAACGGGGTTGAAGGAGTCGTACTCGTCGTGATCCAAATCATCGGAGATCCTAGTGCCGAACGGACGGCACCTCCGCGTTCAACACACGTACAACCCGGTGATGTCTCCCATGCCTTGATCCAGTAAGGAGAGAGGGAGAGGTTGAGGAAGACTCCATCCAGCAGCAGCACAACAGCGTGGTGGTGATGGAGGAGCGTGGCAATCCTGCAGGGCTTCGCCAAGCACCGCGGGAGAGGAGAAGGGAGAGAGGTAGGGCTGTGCCAGGGAGAGGTTAAAACTCATGTGTTGGCAGCCCCAAAACCCTCAAGTATATATAGGGGAGAGGGAGGGGGTGCGCCCCCTCTAGGGTTCCCACCCCAAGGGGTGCGGCTGCCCCCAATCCCATCTAAGGGTGGCGGCCAAGGGGGGAGAGGGGGGAAACTTGCCCCCCAAGTTAGGTGGAAGCACCCCCTCCCCAAACCCTAGGCACCTTGGGCCCTTGTGGGGGGGCGCACCAGCCCACCTGGGGCTGGTCCCCTCCCACACTTGGCCCATGCAGCCCTCCGGGGCCGATGGCCCCACTTGGTGGACCCCCGGGACCCTCCCGGTGGTCCCGGTACGTTACCGATAAAACCCAAAACTTTTCCGGTGACCAAAACAGGACTTCCCATATATAAATCTTTACCTCCGGACCATTCCAGAACTCCTCGTGACGTCCGGGATCTCATCCGGGACTCCGAACAACATTCGGTAACCACATACAAACTTCCTTTATAACCCTAGCGTCATCGAACCTTAAGTGTGTAGACCCTACGGGTTCGGGAATCATGCAGACATGACCGAGACGTTCTCCGGTCAATAACCAACAGCGGGATCTGGATACCCATGTTGGCTCCCACATGTTCCACGATGATTTCATCGGATGAACCACGATGTCAAGGACTCAATCGATCCCGTATACAATTCCCTTTGTCTAGCGGTATTGTACTTGCCCGAGATTCGATCGTTGGTATACCGATACCTTGTTCAATCTCGTTACCAGCAAGTCTCTTTACTCGTTCCGTAACACATCATCCCGTGATCAACCCCTTGGTCACATTGTGCACATTATGATGATGTCCTACCGAGTGGGCCCAGAGATACCTCTCCGTTTACACGGAGTGACAAATCCCAGTCTCGATTCGTGCCAACCCAACAGACACTTTCGGAGATACCTGTAGTGCACCTTTATAGCCACCCAGTTACGTTGTGACGTTTGGTACACCCAAAGCATTCCTACGGTATCCGAGAGTTGCACAATCTCATGGTCTAAGGAAATGATACTTGACATTAGAAAAGCTTTAGCATACGAACTACGATCTTTGTGCTAGGCTTAGGATTGGGTCTTGTCCATCACATCATTCTCCTAATGATGTGATCCCGTTATCAACGACATCCAATGTCCATGGTTAGGAAACCGTAAACATCTATTGATCAACGAGCTAGTCAACTAGAGGCTTACTAGGGACATGGTGTTGTCTATGTATCCACACATGTATCTGTGTTTCCTATCAATACAATTATAGCATGGATAATAACATGAACAAGGAAATATAATAATAACTAATTTATTATTTCCTCTAGGGCATATTTCCAACACCTATGACTGAGGCATAGGGAATGACTTTCGTTCTATTTCTATCTTCTTCCATGGTCGGGCTTTGAGTCTTACTGAACTTTGCACCTTGTAATGCAGGCAAGAACTCCTTCTTTGACTGATCCATTGTGAATTATTTCAAAATCTTGTCAAGGTATGTACTCATTGGAAAATCTTATCAAGCGTCTTGATCTATCTCTACAGATCTTGATGCCCTATATGTATGCAGCTTTACCGAGGTCTTTCTTTGAAAAACTCCTTTCAAACTCTCCTTTATGATTTCTAGAAAATTCTACATCATTTCTGATCAACAATATGTCATTCACATATACTTATCACAAAGGTTGTAGTGCTCCCACTCACTTTCTTCTGTATACAGGCTTCACCGCAAGTCTGTATAAAACTATATGCTTTGATCAACTCATCAAAGTGTATATTCCAACTCCGAGATGCTTGCACTAGTCCATAGATGGATCGCTGGAGCTTGCACACCTTGGTAGCACCTTTAGGATCAACAGAACCTTCTGGTTGCGTCATATATAACTCTTCTTAGAGATATCCATTTAAGGAATGTAGTTTTGACATCCATTTGCTAGATTTCATAAAATATGGCAATTGCTAACATGATTCGGACGGACTTAAGCATCACGTTGAGAAAATCTCATTGTAGTCAACACCTTGAACTTGTCGAAAACCTTTTGCGACAAGTCAAGCTTTGTAGATAGTAACACTACTATCAGCGTCTGTCTTACTCTTGAAGATCCATTTATTCTCAATGGCTTGCCGATCATCGGGCAAGTCCACCAAAGTGCACACTTTGTTCTCATACATGGATCCTATCTCAGATTTCATGGCCTCAAGCCATCTGTCGGAATCTAGGCTCATCATAGCTTCTTCATAGTTCATAGGTTCGTCATGGTCAATTAACATGACCTCCAGAACATGATTACCGTACCACTCTGGTGCAGATCATGCTCTGGTTGACCTACAAGGTTCTGTAGCAACTTGATCTGAAGTTTCATGATCTTTATCATTAGCTTCCTTAGTGTAGGCATCACGGGAACAGATTTCTCGGATGAGCTACTTTCCAAATTGAGAGAAGGTACAACTACCTCATCAAGTTCTACTTTCCTCCCACTCACTTCTTTCGAGAGAAACTCCTTCTCTAGAAAAGTTCCGTTCTTAGCAAAAAAGATCTTTCCTACGGATCTGTGGTAGAAGGTGTACCCAATTGTTTCTAGGGTATCCTATGAAGACGCACTTCTCCGATTTAGGTTCGAGCTTATCCGGCTGAAGCCTTTTGACATAAGCATCGCATCCCCAAACTTTAAGAAAAGAAAGCTTAGGTTTGTTGCCAAACCATAGTTCATCGGTGTCGTATCAACGGATTTTGATGGTGCCCTGTTTAACGTGAATGCGGTTTTCTCTAATGCATAACCCCAAAACGATAGTGGTAAATTGGTAAGGGACATCATAGACCGCAGCATATCTAATAAAGTGCAGTTACGACGTTTGGACACACCATTACGCTGTGGTGTTCCAGGTGGCGTGAGCTGTGAAACTATTCCACATTATTTTAAATGAAGGTCAAACTCGTAACTCAAATATTCACCTCCACGATCAAATCGTAGAAACTTTATTTTGTTGTTACGATGATTCTCCTCTTCACTCTGAAATTCTTCAAACTTTTCAAATGTTTCAGACTTGTGTTTCATTAAGTAGATATACCCATATCTGCTCAAATCATCTGTGAAGGTCAAAAAATAACGATACCCGCCATGAGCCTCAACACTCATTGGACCACATACATCGGTATGTATTATTTCCAATAAGTCATTGGCTCGTTCCATTGTTCCAGAGAACGGAGTTTTAGTCATCTTGCCCATGAGGCATGGTTCACAAGTATCAAATGATTCATAATCAAGTGATTCCAAAAGCCCATCAGCATGGAGTTTCTTCATGCGCTTTACACCAATATGACCTAAACGGTAGTGCCACAAGTATGTTGCACTATCATTATAAACTTTGCATCTTTTGGCATCAATATTATCAATATGTGTATCACTACGATCAAGATTCAATAAACCATTAACATTGGGTGTATGACCATAGAATGTTTTATTCATGTAAATAAAATAACATTTATTCTCTATCTTGAATGAATAATCGTATTGCAATAAACATGATCTAATCATATTCATGCTCAATGCAAACACCAAATAACATTTATTTAGGTTCAACACTAATCCCAAAAGTATAGGGAGTGTGCGATGATGATCATACAAATCTTGGAACCACTTCCAACACACATCGTCACTTCACCTTGAACTAGTCTCTATTTATTCCAACACACATCGTCACTTCACCCTGAACCACTTCGAACGTTAAGTGTGCGGACCCTATGGGTTCGAGAACTATGTAGACATGACCGAGACACCTCTCTGGTCAATAATGAATAGCGGAACCTGGATGATCATATTGGTTCCCACATATTCTACGAAGATCTTTATTGGTTGAACCGCAATGTCAACATATGTTATTTCCTTTCCCATCGGTATGTTACTTGCCCGAGATTCGATCGTCGGTATCCTCATACCTAGTTCAATCTCGTTACCAGCAAGTATCTTTACTTGTTCCGTAGTGCATCATCCCGCAACTAATTCATTAGTAACATTGCTTGCAAGGCTTCATATGATGTGCATTGCCGAGAGGGCCCAGAGATACCTCTCTAATACTCGGAGTGACAAATCCTAATCTCGATCTATGCCAACCCAACAAACACCTTTGGAAATACCTGTAGAGTATCTTTATAATCACCCAGTTATCTTGTGACGTTTGATAGCACACAAGGCATTCCTCTAGTGTCCGGGAGTTGCATAATCTCATAGTCGGAGGAATATATATTTGACACAAAGAAAGTAGTAGCAATTAAACTGAACGATCATTATGCTAAGCTAACGAATGGGTCTTGTCCATCACATCATTCCACTAATGATGTGATCCCATTTATCAAATGATAACTCATGTCCATGGCTAGGAAACTTAACCATCTTTGATCAATGAGCTAGTCTAGTAGAGGCATACTAGGGACACGGTGTTTTGTCTATGTATTCACACATGTATCAAGTTTCCGGTTAATACAATTGCAGCATGAATAAGAGACATTTAGCATGAATAATAGACTTGTATCTTGACCGTACATCAGTCCGGCCCACATCAATAGACCAGACGCCCGAGGACCCCCTAGTCCAAGGCTCCCACAGTAGCAGTCTTCAATGATGATATATTCGGCATTCAGATTGTCTTCGGCATTGCAAGGCGGGTTCCTTAAAGAATACACATCGTCTTTCCTTTGTAAAATAATTGTATCTGGCTTTTTATAATAAACACAACCCTTAGCCGCGAAGGCGGGATATATATAAAAAATAAGAACAGTGTCTTTTACTGACAACTTTTTTGACAAAGCGTCAGACTTGACCTTTCGGCATTTTGAACCGTTTTCACACCCCGTGTTCCGTGTTTCGAGGCCACGCCTCGTTGGCACGTCATGTCAAAATATAGATTGTGCCCACTTAATACGGGATTGCACATCAATGATATTTGGGTAATCCAACCGACTACGGCGCATACCCCCATCGGGAACAGGCAAGGTTTTAAGACTAGCGGGGCGGATGCTTGACATTCGCGGCCTATATAAATGGATAAAGATCCATCTTTTCTACCCCACGCCTTCTTCCTTCCTCAGCCTCCCCATCTTCAAGCTCCAACACCCAAGCTTTGATCTTCCCCACTGCCGGTGTCAAAACCGGCGGATCTCGGGTAGGGGGTCCCGAACTGTGCATCTAAGGCTAATGGTAACATGAGGCATGGGACACAATGTTTACCCAGGTTTGGGCCCTCTCTATGGAGGTAATACCTTACTTCCTGCTTGATTGACCTTGGTGAATATGAGTATTACAAGAGTTGATCTACCACGAGATCGTAATGGCTAAACCCTAGAAGCTAGCCTATGATTACGAATTTTGTTGTCCTACGGACTAAACCCTCCGGTTTATATAGACACCGGAGGGGGCTAGGGTTACACAAGGTCAGTTACAGAGAAAGGAATCTACATATCCGAATTGCCAAGCTTGCCTTCCATGCAAAGGAGAGTCCCATTGGACACGGGATGAAGTCTTCTATCTTGTATCTTCATAGCCCTACAGTCCGACCCATTTATATAGTCTGGCTTTCCGAGGACCCCTTAATCCAGGACTCCCTTAGTAGCTCCCAAACCAGGCTTCAATGATGATGAGTCCAGCGCGCAGATTGTCTTTGGCATTGCAAGGCGGATTCCTTCTCCGAATACTTCAAGGTACCTGTTTTTAGAGAGCAGTGTCCAGCTTCCCATTTAATGTCACGCTCATCAGCTTCTGCACCTTCATGATCTCAGCTTCCACGTGTCGAGCGAATGCGAGAGGTCAGGTCATTTTACACTTGCCACCCTAACCATCTGGGTAAATTGTCTATTTAAAGAGACGGGGATCTTCGGATCTAATCCACACCATCTCCCCCAAGCGAGGAATTCTCGGAGCATGCCTGAAGAAGCCACCCCAACATGGCTAGCGCTCGCAGCTCTTCCTCCCGCCCTCACAGCCCCAAACTGGGTGATTGGGAGAAGTGTACCGTATCCCATGGTCAATTGGTGAAGTTGCAGACCCGGGGATTTCTTCCCCCCGCATATCTAGTCCCCGTTCGAGCCGGATTGGCCTCTTTTAACGGTGGGGAGCAAGCAGAGAAGTTTCCCAACCCATCCAAGGGGGAACGAGTATGCTTTGTCCCCTACTTGCTGAGAGGTGTCAGATTTCCAATTCATCCATTCCTCTGAGGGCTTCTGGAGTACTATGGCCTCCAACTGCACAACTTCACACCTGCCTCCATCCTGCACATTGCAGGTTATGTCGCTCTTTGTGAGTTATTTCTGGGTTGTGAGGCCCATTTTGAGTTATGGAAGAAGATGTTTTGCCTCGTCCCTCGTAATCAAGAGGGATCAATATTTCAAGTGGGTGGAGCCAAGATATGCCGCATCGCCGGGACCGAATACCTATCCGGTATGCCGAAGAAGGCATCCGAAGAATGGCCTTCTAAGTGTTTTTATATTGAGGACGTCTCCCTTCCTGACCCAATCTGAATGGGTCTTCCTGAATTTGCAAGTGCTCCGTTGAAGAAACGCCTCAACTAGCGTCCCTGGAGCCTCAGGGAGGAAGATAGCATGGAGGTCCATCAGTTGATGAGAAAGATAAGGACACTTGCTCAATCCGGATTGTCAATAATCAAGGTTATGGCGATATCCATAATGTGAGGGGTTCAGCCACTCCAATACCAAGGGCGTCCCATGTGGCACTTCAATGGAGAAGACGATGCCACCCGCTGAGGGAGTCCTGGATAAGGGGGTATCCGGACAGCTGGACTATGTACTTTGGCCGGACTGTTGGACTATGAAGATACAAGATTGAAGACTTCGTCCCGTGTCCGGATGGAACTCTCCTTGGCATGGAAGGCAAGCTTGGCGATTCGGATGTAGATCTCCTTCTCTGTAACTGACTCTGTGTAACCCTAGCCCCCTCTGGTGTCTATATAAACCGGAGGGTTTAGTTCGTAGGACAACAACAACAATCATACCATAGGCTAGCTTCTAGGGTTTAGCCTCTCTGATCTCGTGGTAGATCAACTCTTGTAATACTCATATCATCAAGATCAACCAAGCAGGAAGTAGGGTATTACCTCCATCGAGAGGGCCCAAACCTGGGTAAACATCATGTCCCCAGTCTCCTGTTACCATTAGCCTTAGACGCATAGTTCGGGACCCCCTACCCGAGATCCGCCGGTTTTGACACCGACATTGGTGCTTTCGTTGAGAGTTCCTATGTGTCGTCGCTGTAAGGATTAATGGCTTCTCCAATCCTCGACAACACCGTCCTAGGTGAGACTTTTCTCCCCAGACAGATCTTCGTGTTCGGTGGCTTCGCGCTGCGGGCCAACTCGCTTGGCCATTGGGAGCTGATCGATAGCAATGCCCCGGGCCATGAGGTCAGGTTTGGAAACCTGAACTACACTGCCGACATTCATGGAGACTTGATCTTCGACGGATTCGGGCCTATGTCAGGAGTGCCGAACGATCACGACATGCATGACCTAGATCTGACTTCGGACAGTATTCGGAACATCGCGCGTGCTACAGCTCCGGACTTTGTTCCAGAGCAGATCGTGCCATCCGAGGACGGGTGGATGGACCCCGCCCCAGAGGCTGCACACTCATCGGTGTTGGAGCCAAACACAGACTCCGCTCCTAAGGAGATCTGTGTCTCCAGATCCCCGGACTTGTCTTCGGTCGTGGGTTCCGGACCGCGTGCATCCATGCCCATCGAATCTGATTGGGCCCCATTCATGGAGTTCACTGCCGCGGATATCTTTCAGCACTCGCCCATTGGCGATGTATTAAATTCATTAAGGTCTCTCTCTCTGTCAGGAGATTCCTGGTCGAACTATGTTCGGCTCGAGTGGGAAGCAGGCGACGAAGAAATTCGTCACCCACCCACCACCCACTTCATAGCCACGATCGATGATTTGACCAACGTGCTTAACTTCGAGTCCGAAGACATCGATGGTATAGACGACGATGCGGGAGAAGAACAGGAACCACCGCCCGAAGGGCGCTGGACTGCCACCTCTTCATATGATATATATATGGTGGATACTCCCAAAGAAAACAATGGCAACGAGGCAACAGGAGATAACGCCTCAGGGAAGAAATCAAAGCATGGGCGTCATCGGCGCCGCTCTAAGCCCCGACAGAGCAACACCGGCACTGGAGAAGAAAATCCAGATGGCGCCGAAGAAGAATACAATCCTTATCAGCCCACCTTCGAGCAATCCGAACAAGAACTCGGGCAGGTCAACCCAGATGAACAGGCGACGGACGGATACTTAGAGGACGATAACTATATGCCTCCCTCCGAAGACGAGGTGAGCCTTGGTGACGACGAATTTAGCATACCGGAGGATCCCATAGAGCAGGAGCGCTTCAAGCGCCGGCTTATAGCCACTGCAAGAAGCCTGAAAAAGAAACAGCAACAGCTCCAAGATGATCAAGATCTGCTCACGGCCAGATGGACCGAGGTCCTGGCGGCCGAGGAATACGGACTCGAGCCCCCCATCAGGGGATACCCAAAGCACAAATCGCTAGAAGAAGAGGCCGAAGAGCCTGAACTTCCAGCACAAGATGAGGCTGACTGGCCACCTCGTGGCCGGGATAAAATGACGTACCAGCCCGCACCCCCATGCCGGTTCACTACGGCCCGGGGCAACATGTAGGACCTACGAGACACATTGGAAAACAACGCAGGACAACCAAGATCGATCTACGGATCACGAGGGCGCGCCACAACACATGACGATGATCATCATGCCGAATACACTAATAATAAATCTGGCCGGGCCGAACATAATCGACCAGACCTAGCCGGACTGCGTCGGGACATAGCCCAGCACAAAGGCGCCGCACACCCCCTCTGCTTCACTGATGAAGTAATGGAACATGAATTCCCAGAAGGGTTTAAACATGTCAACATCGAGTCATATGATGGCACAACAGACCCCGCGGTGTGGATCGAAGATATCCTTCTCCACATTCACATGGATCGCGGTGATTACCTACATGCCATCTAGTATCTCCTACTCAAGCTTAAAGGGCCAGCCAGACATTGGCTGAATAGCCTACCAGCAAACTCCATCGGCAGTTGGGAAAATCTTGAGGACGCATTCCTGGATAACTTCCAGAGCACCTACGTGCGACCACCGGATGCTGATGACTTAAGTCACATTACCCAACAGCCCGGAGAGTCAGCCAGGAAGTTCTGGACTCAGTTCCTAACTAAAAAAACCAAATTGTCGACTGTACGGACGCAGAGGCCCTGGCGGCCTTTAAGCATAATATACGCGACGAGTGGCTTGCCCGACACCTCGGCCAAGAAAAACCGAAGTCCATGGTGACCCTCACGACACTAATGACCCGCTTTTACGCGGGCGAGGACAGCTAGCTGGCTCGTAGTAACACCGCGCCAGGAAACTCTGGCACTTCAGATATCCGCGACAGTAGCGGAAAGCCACGGCGCAATAGGCATAAGCGTCGGAACAATAGCAACAATGCCGAAGATACGGCAGTCAATGCCGGATTCAGCAACTCCAAATACGGTCAGTGGAAGAAGTCGTTTAAAAGAAACAATCTGGGATCGTCCAGTCTGGACCGCATACTCGACCGCTCGTGCCAGATTCACGGCACCCCCGATAAACCAGCCAATCACACTAACAGAGATTGCTGGGTGTTCAAACAGGCTGGCAAGATAAATACCGAGAACAAGGACAAGGGGCTGCACAGCGAAGATGGCGAGGAGCCCCGACGTCCGAACATTGGGGGACAGAAGAAATCCCCCCTAGGTGAAAACGGTAATAATGATCTACGCAACTCACATCCCTAAACAGGAGCGAAAGCGTGCACTTAGGGACGTCTATGCGATGGAGCCCGTCGCCCCAAAGTTCAACCCATGGTCATCCTGCCCGATCACCTTTGATCGTAAGGACCATCCCACCAGCATCTGTCATGGCGGCTCAGCCGCATTGGTCCTTGACCCAATCATCAACGGATTCCATCTCACGCGAGTCCTCATGGATGGTGGTAGTAGCCTGAACCTGCTCTATCAGGACACAGTGCGCAAAATGGGCATAGATCCCTCACGGATCAAGCCAACCAAAACCACCTTTAAAGGTGTAATTCCAGGGGTAGAGGCCCGCTGTAGGGGCTCAATAACACTGGAAGTGGTCTTCGGATCTTCGGATAATTTCTGAAGCAAAGAGTTAATCTTCGACATCGTCCCTTTCCATAGTGGCTATCATGCACTACTGGGACGACCTGTGTTTGCTCGATTCAATGCGGTACCGCACTATGCGTACCTCAAGCTCAAAATGCCAGGACCACATGGGGTTATAACAGTCAATGAAAACACAGACCACTCCCTTCATACGGAAGAGCATACTGCGGCCCTTGAGGCCGAAGTACAAAGCAATATTCTTCGACAGACAGCCTATCCGGCAACAACAACCCCGAGCACCGTCAAGCGAGTCCGGAGCACCCCGCAGCAGGATGGTCAGGCGCGCCAAGAGCTCGATTAGCAATCCGGCCTCTGCAATAACCCCATTGAGGAGGCATTTGTGCCACGCGTACACAACTACGCACTCAAAATACCATGGGCATATGTGGAGGCAAGTCGACGATGCAGTTCACAGTGCGGTTCAGCCCCTACAAGGCCCGCACATCCTTCAACTTCCTTTCTTTTTAGGACCCCACTTTCGGGAAGCCCCTTCAGAGAACCGGACTATCGGACTCATCACTGAGGGGAACACCAAGGAGGCAAGAGGCTCTGCACACAAGGGAATACCCAGGTGGTCTCTTTCAACGATCGTTATACCTATTTTTACATACCCACATGCAGCCTGCCCTTGGATAGGACATGTCAAATAGTCCTATTTTTTCGCTTAATGCATTAATTGTACACATACGCCTTGCCGTATTATCCAAATAACAATGGGAAATAGTATACAGCGTCAGCTTCTTATTACTATCTTCATATTTTCACTTGAATATTCATTCAATGTTGGATCCAAATGCTTTGGTACGATCCGTGCACCAAGGGCTTTTTATTTTTGAGCCCCATAACATGGCACGAAAAGTCCGAACACTTTCGACAGTGCGGCTCCCCGAACTTATAGCACTATATGCATTAGCTCTGAATCATGTCTTGGGTCAATAGTTGGGTTAGCCCGGCTCCCTTGTTTCGGTACCTTACGTTCCGTTACATCGGCTAAGGTAGCGCAGGGAGAACTACTGTGATTGTGTCCCGGTTCTTCCGGACGAGCACCTCAGTAGAGAAAGCCGAAAACTGACCGTCATGATGCGGCGAGAGCTGGTCGCTGTTCGCGAGGTACTAAATCCTTAAAGATTTTTCCCGCTTAAGGCGAGGAATCGGCTTTACCCGATTTAGGTGTGTATAGCGCCCCAGTTCGGCCTTACAGATACTAGGGGCTTCGCCAAAATTTAAAATTATAGACTTCTATTGCCAAGTGAGAGTTATAAAGCCGAATAGTCCGATTGCCTTGTTTGTTGCGCTAAACACCTCCTTAAAGGACCAACAATTTGGATAAAGAGTGTTTGGGTTTTCCACGAACACCCCAGTACTAGTTACAAGGGGGCAGAAGCCAACGACTGGCCTACTTTTAGATTTTGATAAACGGCCGCAGAGAAGGTAATATTTTAAATCAAACACAGCGTTAAATAGCGCAAACAAACTCGTTCTCATATTACAAAGACGACATGAGTACATTCACTCAAAGATTATGTTCTTGGTACATTCATTTGCCACAAGACGAGCGCCTTTTCATAACGCCATCATAATATTTTTCGGGGTAGCGATGCTCCTTACCCTCTGGGGGTCCATCCTTCACGAGCTTCTCAGCATCCAGTTTGGCACAATGCATCTTCGCGCGGGCAAAGGCCCATCGGGCACCCTCAATACAGACGGATTGCTTGATAACTTCTAGCCGTGGACAGGCATTCACCATCCGCTTTACCAGGCCAAAGTAGCTGCCGGGCAGGGGCTCGCCAGGCCACATCCGGACTATGAGGTCCTTCATGGCCAGTTCGGCCGCATTGTGGAGTTTGACCAATTGCTTCAGTTGGTTACTTAGAGGCATTGGGTGTTCGGTTCTGATGTATTGGGACCAAAATAGCTTCTCCGTTGATCTCCCCTCTTCAGCATGATAGAACTCCGTGGCATCCGAAATGCTGCGTAGCAGATCTGCGAATGCCCTTGGAGAGCTCCGAATTCGTGTAAGTTAAAGAAATGACTCCTCCACATGCCTGCGTTGCATAAGAATGCCTTACCCTCCGCTATCTTCTTGGCCACCTGGATCTCCTGGAGGGCCTTCTAGGCTTTGGCCTTGGCGTCTGTCGCGCTCTGGAGGGCCTTCGCAAGCTCAAACTCTTGCGTCTTGAAGTCATGCTCCAAGGACTCGAACTTCTTGCCGAGCTCCTGGAGCTCTTGCTCTACCTCTCCTACCCGAGCATCTTGCTTCTCGCGCTCGGTGCGCTCCGTAGCTGCCTTGGCTTCGGCTGCAGACAGTGCTTTCTTCAGGGCCGCCACTTCGGTCGCGGTTCCTATCAAAAACCATAATGCTTTTTGTTAGCATCATCAATTTTTCTCCTCTATACGACACACGGACGGGGTTTCACTTACCTTTGTTCTCCTCGAGCTGCTTCTTCACGAGGCCGAGCTCTTGTTCGGCCTGCCATAGGTCGCGCTTGAGTCTGGCAACCTCAGCCGTGCGTGCAGCGGCGGTCAGCAGTAATGCCTATTTGTTCACATAGACAGGTACTATTAGCTTCCTGTGGTTTTTTAGTTGACCCTCCGTTTGGCTTTTCCTCCCGAACACCAACTAGAGTATCAGGGGCTACTGTCTATCGGGTGATATTTCCTCACACTTTCTCATTACTTACCTCAAGGCCTATTAGTAGGCTGGTGCAGGCTTCGGTCAATCCGCTCTTGGCGAACCGAACCTTCTCAATCACCGTACTCATAAGAGTACGGTGCTCATCATCAATGGAAGCGCCTCGAAGCACTTCCAACAAATTATCCGATTCCTCCGGCTGGGCGGAGGTCATCGGCATGGCCGGCTCGCTCTCCTTCGCGAGGGGCTGCCTTCTGGAATCCGGAACCTTTGGAGGCTTCGGCGTAGTAATCGGCTGGGAGCCAGACTTGCTGTGGCTCCCATCAGCATAATCCATGGGGGTCTTACCCCCATGCGCCTGGCGTCTTGGATTTCGCCTTGGGGCGTCTCCGGAACCATCACCTCCTGCTCCGGTATCCTTCGGGACAACACCTCGGTGTCATCCGCAGGTCGTGGGGAGGTGGCCGTCGCAAGTGAATTCATCTCCGACTCGCCCAGAGACTCCTCCGAAGAGGACACCCCGAGATTGGACCCGATCGGACTGCATATACGTCTTCGGTGTTATTACGAGCCATGAGGTCAAAGTCGCATGAAAAATATATTACAGAATGCGGATACTTATGACCTCGCCCGGGGCTTGCCCCTGGGCAGCCACTCCTCGTCGCTATATGCAGCGGTAGTGGAATGATCGGGAAGGGACACCTTTCCCTTCTTCGGCGTCCCGGCTTCCCCCGACGAGGCGGCCTTCCTTTTCTTCTCCTCCCTAGTATG